>NC_135085.1:11261666-11570000 GCF_051107435.1 Chaetodon auriga | reverse complement strand
TTAAAGGTTGTTATGAACTGCGATTAAGGATTAGAGGTTCTCAGCGGGGGGCTGGACTGTGATGCTGACGTCTCTATTGCACACATACCGCCCCCCCCCCCCCCCCCCCCCCCCACACACACACACACACACACACACACACATCACCACCATCACATGCAGACACGCACACACACTAATGCATTTTGCCCTGCTCTCCAATCTATAAACAGAACCACACACAAAAACACACACATACATACTGTCTTACTCCCACTACACAGACACACTCTCAGTTCATAATGTCACACGTGTCGAGGTCTTCTTCGGCTTTTAAAACATGCTCTTTGCCTTATCTTCCTCACACATTAATGTATAGTTAATCTAGTGATTGAAATGACATGTTTACATGAACATCTGTAACACTGTGAAGTTCCCGTAAGCAAATGATGATTTCTTCACACCTAATTGCAACTTAAAGTTTGTTTAGCTTGCGAACATGTCAACTGGAGCGAAAGCATGTTTCACGGGTACGTACGCATGAGCACAAACACACAAACGCACACATACAGATGCGACCCCGGTGGCCATAAAGGACGTCAGACTCAATCTTGTCAGATTTCTCCACTGACGCTTGATGTATCAATTTTTAAGTAGCTGGCCTCAACTAACGCCTGGGTAGCCGACGAACACACACACACACGCGCACACACACACACACACACACACACACACACACAGACAGGCTGCTCTGTGCTCCAGGAGCTGTGGCACTCGAGGGGTACTAGAGGGGTTCCAGCTTGAAAGCCTGTTGCCATGGTGACCATTATGGAGCTCATCTCCCCTGGGCCAGCAAGCTTTACACAACTTCCCTCTCAAAAGAACACACACATGCAAACACACACTCACTATACCCCCCCCCCACCACCACCACCTATCCACAAACACACATACACACACACACACACACACACACACACACACACGGTTTTCTCCTCTTTCTGCCCTTTATGGTAAAGCCGGCGGGGAGCCAATGTTTGACTTGAAGCAAGTGCGACAGAAAGCAAGAGAACAGAGCAATTAACAGTTAAACCAGCAAGAACATTTGAAAGGGAAGTGGAGGAGAGGAGAGGGCTGGCAGCCAGGCAGAGGAAGTATTTGATTCAGAAAAGTGCAGCTAATGTGATTCTGCATACGTACACAGCCGCCTGGTTGGATGTAATTAGAATGTAATGACTTCGACGACGAGATGTTGGGTTTTGCGTGTTTGTCTGTGTGTGTCTGAATCGGTTCGGGCCCTTTCCAACACGAACTGAATGCATTCCACAAACTCTTCAGTCAGCAGCTTCTGTCAGGCACACGAGCAGCTCCTAAACCTTATTTTAGCTATTTAACGAAACTGTTCACACAGAAGTGCAGCTGAAGACTGAAGACGCCGGAAATTTGAAGTGTCATTCATGGCGGCATACGTCACAGCATTAACTAAAGCATGGCGTGTTCTTGTTCAGTATGCTAGTTTCTACCTGAAGGGCCAGTATCTTAAACAGTCACTCAGCTCCATACTGACACATGACTTATACATGACTCCACAACGGTACTTAACTTAAATCGACAGTAAAGGCTGCATGTGTAAAAGTACATATGCCTGTGTGTGTGTGTGTGTGTGTGTGTGTGTGTGTGTGTGTGTGTGTGTGTGTGTGTGTGTGTGTGAAAACAAGACTTTACACCTCTGCCAGTGCAGTTGGTTTTGGCTTCCTTCTCTGTGTCAGCTTCCTCTGATAGATCACATTCACTTCATGCTATGGCATAAATTTGCAGAGGAATGCGAGTGAGAACATTCACACGTTACCTCGCGTCTGACAGGTGAGGATTTGCTGCTTCTCTTTGTTTTATGCAGTGGTGGAGGAAGAATTTAGATCCTGTAGTTTAGTAAAAGTACCAATACCATGCTGTAAAAATACTCAATTACAAGTAAAAGTCCTGCTTTAAAGATGTTACTTAAGTAAAAGGAAGCTATCTGAGTATAATCAGGAAAATGTGACTAGATAGACTTTAGACTTTAGACTGCTTCTTTATTGATCCCAATTTGGGAAAATATTTTGTTGCAGTAGTAATTAAACATACAGACGACCATAGAATGTATACAGTATAATATGTATACTTTAAGTAAAAATACTCAATGCAGAAAAATGGCTGCTATGACTGCAGGATTTTGCTCTTGTAGTTGATGTGGAGCTCATTTTGAACTGTTTTATATGGGACTGCAACCAATGATTATTTTCATCATGGATTATTGCTTCATTATTTTCTCCATTAATAATATAATATATAATATAAGAACAGTGAGAACTGCCATCATAATTCCATAAACCATGAACAAAAACAATGAGTTAAGAGATGCTAAAAGGCTCTGCAGAGCTGAGGGGAGTCTGGGGAGAATCCTCTGCGTGTCCATCACTCCGAGTGACACCATTCAGATCACACCCATTGTTGATATAAATATATTGATTAATGCAGCTTTTTCGAGATGTATCCTTGCTTAGATAACTGTAACAGGCTTATTATAATTGATTCAAGTAGTTGCACCCCTAAAAGCAGCACAACAGAATAGAAATAGAAAACAGAAGAGGACAAACTCAATCAGCTCATGCAGTGTTTTCCCAGAGGAAACAGTTGGGTTGTTCCCCTCTCAATCAGTGCGTGGTTACTGAGGGTGTGTCTTGAGTAGCAGTACTATATCATATCTAAGAGCTATCGATTGGCATAAATACACTAAGTCTCTCTGGTGACCATATGAATATTTAATAAGACACTGGATCTGAGGCCACTCTTTGTCTTTAGAAGAGACACACACACACACACACACACACACGCTCCCTATATACTGAACAGCACTATCAGCCATTACCTTGAAGCAAATTTGGAGTTCGCTCATAGTTCTACAACATAGTTTTTGTGACTAAACTTTTGCGCTCCTGTGCGTCTGCTTTGTGTGTGAGTGTATGTTTATGTGAGCACTGTCTTACTGCCTCAGCCTTCTTGTCCCTTTTTCATATCTATGGTAAATCATTAATCATCAGGGAACCAAGTCAAGTAACACATTTCCCATGGGGCAGACACGGTGAGTAGCTTGAGAGAAACAACAGGCAAGAAAAGTGGGAGAGAAGGGAAAAGGGGGACTCTGGAGCGAGAGCGAGGTGGAAAAGCAGAGCAGAAAACGGCAGATCAGGAGAGGGAAGCTCCACTCGAGGCAGCCAAGGCGCCATTCTTGCAGAAAGTTTTTGATTAGGCAGTTGTTCGGACGCCAGGCCTGGCATGGGGCGCCCTGTCTGTCCTCGAGCGCCGGGGTCCTTTGTGCCTGTGTGGCTGGCCAGCGGCCGGAGCCAGGACTCTCCGGATGAAACGTCCCCGGAGAAAAGCTGCTTTTCCACCCTGCTCCCACAGCCCAGCCAACAGGAACACACACACACACACACACACACACACACACACACACACACACACACACACACACACAGTTACTAGCACAGCACATATAGGCACCCATTACCTTGGAAGCTGACAGGAAGGAGGAAAGAGAGCAAAGGGAGTATCACTCCATTTCTTTCTTTCTTTCTTGCACACACTCACACTCACACACACACACACACACACACACACACACATCCCTTTTCCAGTGTTCTCTCAGGTCTTTTGGGGATTGTGCTAGTGGACTTTGCTCCCTTATGATGAATGATTTGCCTAAAAATACTGTCTGTATGTGAGCAAGCACAGCGTCCAGGTGGAAGAACTTACCTCCACAGTGAGAAATCACACTACTTTTAGGCCACTTTTCCATTTCTCTATCCGCAGGTTAACCACGCCATTGAACATATGCGTGTACCTGTGAACGTGTATGTGTGTGCAGTGTGTGTGTGTGTGTGTGTGTGTGTGTGTGTGATAATTTACAGCCTTTCTGGGACGAGTGACGTGTAGCTTGATTAAATTCGTGACCTTCACCACCAGCACAAGCAATCAGCAAGCTCACACACACGCTCACACATGCCGCATACTTAACACCTCCTCGCACACAAGCGCTTGGCACACGAACATGCAATCAGCACCTGGCGGATTCTGTCGCATCATTGATCCAGCCTATTCACACACATACACACACGCACACACATACACACACACACACAGGGCATCTATCGAATTGCTTTTGAGACTCCCTCATTTTCCTTACATGGGTTTTTGTACACAGTAATACTATTTACCACCATGGCAGAAAAGGCATGTAAGGATGGGAATACCAGGCCTATGAATGTATAAATAAATACATGCGTAATCTATATTCAGATTACCAAAGGGAGAGCCAGGAATTCCATTTTACTGCCTCGGATGCAAAAGGGAAATCATTCAAGTCCCCAATCTATTTCAGCAGGCTGCTCCTGTTGAGATGTAGCACGGCTTTCCCTCCCCAGTTTTATGACTCCACATAATGACTAATATGCAGCCACTGTAACAGCCGTAGCAATAGTCATATTATGTTATTGTGATTATCGCAGTGACTGCGACTGTGTATTTTTGTTCCCCCGGTTGCCTGAAGATCTAAAGCTTATATAACAGGGATGGTAGTTGATCTGCTGTTGCACTGTGTTATTGTACTGTACGGCCCTGTGGTTATACGGGCCTTCAGCCTGATGTAAAAGGATCTCACGTAGATCCAGTGTCACAATGCATTACATCAAACTTTGTTTTCGTGTTCTTTGCCGTGGGTGCTGCACGCTACATATCAGTATCTATCTGCGGTACCTCGGCTGTAGCGAAAGTCCTCATGTCGTTTTCTGTTTTTAGAACATTTTCTACCTTTATGAGTATCTGTTCTCCCTCTGTTTTCACCCAGGCTGAAAGGAGAAATCTGGTTTATTACTGTACAACCTTGGTTTTATTCTCGTAGTTTCAGTTATGATATTACTGTGGGAGCTTGACAGGGCAAGAAAGATCAGCAGTCAGGCGATCACAGGCAGAGATTAGCTGGATTAATCAAGCCACTTTATTCAGAGGTAAAACTGAATGCACCTGAAAAAGTTTGCAACAGGAAAAAGTGAGTGCCCGCACAACCGGAGCAGGTACACTGGATCAAAATCTGAAAATGGGCAGTTTGGGAAATGATTTCACTGTTTTTCTTCGTCCAATTAAGTCTGGCTACCCGGGAGGTTTGTTTAAAACCTGTCCGATCATCTGACTGCACATATTTGTTGCCTCATGACTACATTTTAGCAATGTTGCTGTGTTCCCAGAGCTCAGCACTTACTTCGGCAAATTTAATGTTATGGTAGCTGACAGCATTGATCTACAAAACTAATATCCAAGATGTAATAAACTGGAAGTATCCTATAAAGCAATTCTGGAGATTTGGGATTTCTGGCACCGCTACACTTCTCCAGTGCATGAAAAGGGAAAATAGTCATAAACAGTCAAAACTCCAGCAGGACTACACCACAAAGACGATTTCATGTTTGTTTGTTTCACGTTTGTTTTCATTATACAACATTAAGAGACCATTTACATGGGATCTTGATTGAGTGGCTTAACTTTAACTTTATAGTATTGCTGTTTTGACTCTTTAAAAACATGTTACGTCAGCTAATAATTGTTGAAATCCATATTGTGCGGTTGACTTATCACAGCTTCTAACCTCCTTTTTATCCGTCTCCTCACTCACTCCAGCGTGCAGACCTGGTACCTACAAAGCTTCAGCCACAGATGCCTACTGCACCAAATGTCCTCCTCACAGCTCGTCCCCGCAGGAACAAGCCGTCGAGTGCGTTTGTGAGAAAGGTTTCTACCGGGCTGAGACAGACCCGCGCTCCATGGCCTGCACACGTGAGTGTGGAAAAAAACTCCAACACACATACATCTTATTAGCTACAAATACAGTCGTACAATTGGAAGCATTTTTCATGTTGTGTAATAAAATATTTGCATTTGGCCTTTTGCATTTTCGTCATAAAACGGCATCAAGTAACAATGATTGGATTACATTGCATTTAATTAGTTTGTAATGTATTCTGGTGAGAATTTGCATTGCATGGCAGCTTTAAATTTATGAATTTTACCATCTATAATCCTTCCGTACATTTTCCTCTTCCTCAGCTGCTACTGGACACTTGAGATACATACATAAAACACACACACGTCCATGTCTGTCAGCTGTGTGGTTACAGTCGACAGGTATCTCAGATGAACACTGATATAGGTGATACTCTGGCAGAAATTAGATTATTTTTCTTGTTCTTTGCCTGCATCACACACACACACACACACACACACACACACACACACACACACACACACACACACACACACAAGGGGAATCAGACCACATCCTCATGAACAGAGACAGGGGAGAACAGAAAGAATGAGGAGGAAAGATTGAGCAGAGAGAGGGGGGGCAGAGAGAGATGGACTGAGATAAGGAGGGATGTGGGGGTGGGAAAGGACAGTGACATGGTGGGAGAGAGAGACTGAACTAAAAAATGGAGGAACACACACACGCTCACACAAGCATGCACACACATACCGAAAACCATTATCGGGTTATGGTAGATTACACTCATTAATCGTCGGAGCAGGTGAGATGTGTAACGGTTGGCGTTATCAGCGGGAAATGAGTAACGGTTCGTTCAAATATGTATGGGCACACACATGCCGGTGAAGAGCACTGGAGAGGATGGAGAGGGCGACAATGAGAAAATAAGGAGACAAGGTGAAAGAACTCAAAATGAAGAGACATGGAGAATGACACTTAAGACACGGGCGAAGAAGAGAACAGCGGGGGAAATAGTGGACTATCAGAGGCATATAATCTAAATGTCATAAAAGGCCGATTAGCAGAAATGATGATGACGGACAGTTAAGTGTGGCCTGGTCAAGGGGGGGACAGAAAAGAAAAAGACAGAATTAGCAGGATCAGTCAGCACACCCTTTCAAGAGATTTATGACCGACAGCCTCAATTATCCCCAGCATGGCCTCCATCACCCCGCCCATCTTTCCCCCCATTCCTCCTGCTCATCAGAAAGGCTTGCAACTGGGAGGGCTAATCAGGAAAGTCCCGGGCTCTGCTGGCGGCCCCCTGGGGCTCACTGCTCAGCCAGGACCTGATGAGATGTCAGGCCAAATGCCCATCCACTGCCAGATTTCCATACGGTTGAGATACTTGCGCCGCAATGAGCTGTGAGCGACCGTTATCAGTGGTTTCCATAAGAGTGGTTCCAAAACAGCAGCAATGGCACGGTAAAGGCTTTCCTTGGTGGAGGTCTGTGGTTCGCTCAAACTGCTGTCCATCCTGACCCCTCATTCATTTGAGTGCGACCACTACACCGACAAAGCAAGGCGGTTAATGCGGTGAAAACATCATCTGGCAAGATGATGTGGAAGCCACTTAAATCCATCACAGGGCACATTCCTGCTAGATTACTTTGTAATGTGAAGGCCATTTTGCTACATTTTACCTCTCAATCATCCCAATTAAAAACAAAATGTTTGCCGTAGTGGTAACTTTTAAGAGTTGTACTTCTCTGTATTAGAAACTGCTGAGTAAGGTTTTGGTTTTGGTGTGTAACATGCCTTCAAACTCATGTGTCTGTCACTCAAACTGGACTCTATACCCACTTAAAGAGCTCTACTGGTTTGAGGCTTTAACGTAAAGCAGAAGCAGGAAGTGTTGATTCCACAAAAACAGCAGCTTTAAAATGCAACAGGCTTCATTAAGAATCAGACAGAAACAAGACAAAAAACAAACCAGAAAAACAGTGAAGCCGATAGCTAATGCATGCTGGCTCTCCACACCATGGAAGGAGCATCTTATACTGCGTCAGAGCAAAGCGAGGGGTGTATGAGCGCCATCCAAGTTAGGTATCCGCTGTCCAACACAAACATGGCCCCAAACTGAATCTAATTGAATTTAAACTCTAATTTGTTATAATGCCTAAATTTATTATAGGAAATATTCATTTTCATGCCCCTGAGCTGCTGTTTAGTTCTCTCTGTCCTTTATTACTTGGCTTGTTGTTGCTTTGTGTGAAGCACTTTGTAACGTGGGCTTAGAAAAATGCTCTATCAACAAAGATCATTATTCCATTATTATCATCGTATCTCTTTGATCCATGCACATACACACACAACCACACGCACACACGCTAGTGAACAGAGACTGTCACATCTATCAACCTCACATGGTAAAAACCTCCCTGCGGTCGAGCGTCAACTATTTAACATCATGTGAATCCTCATTAAAGACGGATTCAGACTTCGGAAGTGTAATATATCCTCATACCGTCACATTTACAATGAGCCAAGCTCTTTTAATTACTGTCCGTTCCATAGCTATTCATTAATCAAGCTAAGTGTCCACCTTCTGGCTGGAGTCAGTTCATTCATTTTTAATTTAATCAATGTGACTTCTGTTCTTAATAGAAACTGCAGTAAGTTTGGGAATGAACATGAACATAATGCACGTTTTGAATGAACATGGAGAAAAAAACAATATTCATCGGTCAGTATTTCAGCTCGCTCTGATAAAAGGTGGTGTGTTAGCTCAGTAGTGGACAGACTGTGACTTGTACCATGTAGCTCATGTTGCATGCTTGGATTGTGTGTGTTTTGTGGTTATAGTGTGCCATACCTTTCAAATGAATGTTTTTTTTTTTTTTAATTAAAGGTACTCAAACATTTTCATCAGACCTAAAGGATACATGCAAGGCCTTTGATGAGAAAAGGCAGCACGTGGAAGGATAACAGACACACATTTTTGCCTCTGTCTCCCCTCAGGTCCTCCATCTGCTCCAGAGAACCCCATCTCCACGGTGAATGAGACCTGCGTCACCTTGGAGTGGTCTCCACCCAGAGACACAGGAGGCCGAGGAGACATCACCTACAGCCTCCACTGCAGGAAGTGCTCCGGTGATGGCAGGAAGTGCATGCCATGCGGTAGCAGCGTCCATTTCATTCCCAGACAGTTTGGTCTCTCGTCAGCCACGGTGCTGGTCACCGACCTGCAGCCGGACTCCAACTACAGCTTCACTGTGGAGAGCCAGAATGGTGTGTCGGACTTAAGTCCCACACCCAGAGGAACGGTGGTCATCAATGTCACTACATCCCAGACAGGTGAGAGCACATTATATCCAAATTTAACCACGGATGTGAAAACACCCGTATTTGCTGGCTCTTTCACAGTATGCTGTTTATGTGTGGCAGGGTGTCAGGATTTAAATTGCAGTAAACACTTGAGAAAAAAGGGATTCTGCAGAGTTTCACTGATATCCACTTTTAAAGGCTGATCAGAAAACAAAATCCTCTGGGGAAGAACAAATTGTCTCCTGATTGCAGTGTGCTCACAAATAGTATCAGGCTTTTGCATGACAACTGTAAAATCACTGCTGTGCTGCACCACTCTGATACCACAAAATGACAGCTCTGCACCTCTGCCTCCACGTATATAATCATGTGTGCATCTTTCACTCTGTGGGACTGTGGGAAATTTGTGTAAGAGAAGTGCATGTGACAGGGTGCTGATGACTAACAGCCTCATACTGTGGATGTGTGTGTAATAACAGGCAGGGGGAAGGTGAAAGGGGTGTAGGAGGTTGTTAACCTCATTAAGATCCCCACATGTCACATGTGCTACTCTCTACTACAGTATGTCTCAAGCACTCACATTTACACACACACACACGCACAAGCAAATGCACTCTTTCAACCCACACAAACATGTGCCCTAAAGTGGGAGAGCTGGGTAGGAAGTCGCAGGGTTTGGGGTTTGCACACTAACACAAGTAGATCACACCACACACACTCACATCACACATACACACATCGCAGAATGCTGTGATCACACATGTAGAAAAACACCTTGTAAGCTCTCTCATTAGCAAAATTACATGATTCAAATATGGGTCTTCTCATTATAGCACAGTAGGTATCCATCTGAAATCTCTCTCCTCGCCCCCGCAGCCTCTTTTCACGCTTTTTTTTTTTTTTTTTTTTTTTTTAAACATCTCGTTGAACTTTACTCTCTCTTTATTGCTCATACTTTCTCTTCTTCTTCTTCTTTGTTTGCTGCAGTGAGCGTAGTGTTGAAGGAGAGGCGGAGCAAGGACAGTGTGACTTTGGCCTGGCAGGGTCCAGAGAGACCCAACGGAGCGATAGTGGAGTATGAGGTCATCTATTATGAGAAGGTGAGAGAGACACACGCACATGCACACACACACACACACACACACACACACACACACACACGACCACACACAAATGCAGTTTTAAAGGGGCGCATCACCAGTTTTACACATGAAGATCAGTTTATTTGTGTTGTCATTTTTTTACAGGCCTTTATTACAGAGAGTCAGATAAGACCTTACCTTCGCACAAACACTGGGGAAAAAAGGGGAAACAGGTGGCGTCCAAAGATAAAAAAAATCCACCTGCCTGCATCTCTGAAGATCACAAATTAATACATTAAATCCGGTTTCTTTAATCTGTACAAAAACCAGAACGTGAAAACGTCAATCTGCAATACGAGGTGCTATTTTCCAGATTATATCTTGATTGAAACCAGTTGCCAGGCAACCAGTGGGGACTCCAGGAAGTTGCTGGTCCCAGCCAAGAAATAGTCGGGCACATAACCCCCCGTAAAACAGAAGATTTTTGTTTTTGTGCTTTGGTTCCTTCATAGATTCACAAAGAATGTATAAAATGTTAATTGGTGAGCTTTAGAGATGCTGGTAGGCAGATTTCAGCACATTTAGACAGAGTCGTCCTCACTGATTCCCCCCTGATTTCTGTCTCTGTGCTATGCTAAGCTAACCCGCTACTGGCTGTAGCTTCATATTTAGCATACAGCAATAACTCTGAGTAAGGCTCATAGGACATGAGTTTAGCCTTAGGGCACGTCTGTAATGACTTTTTCATCACAAACATCTCTCTCTCTCTCTCTCTCTCTCTCTCTCTCTCTCTCTCTCTCTTTCTCTTTCTTCCAATCTATCTCTATCTCCATTGCCATATCCCTCACGTCTCCCCTACTGCTCACACCAAGCCAATTAACCACACATCTGTCGAACAAACCTCGTAAAACATGGGCAAGGTGATGAAATTAAGCCTCTGTGTGTGTGTGTGTGTGTGTGTGTGTGTGTGTGTGTGTGTGCGTGTGTGTGTGTTGGCAGGCATTAGCAGTAAAATAGTGTTAATCCGTGTTGTAGAGTGTCTTCCATTAGGTGGAGTATCAGCCTCTCTGCAGGGAATCAGCTTACTGACAGACACACTTATTTTTTATTCATCCTCCCACACATATATTTGTAAGTGCACACACACACACACACAAACACACACACACCTTGGAGGAGCGATGTGGAGCGGGACTTGAGTAACCACATTTTGCCCTAAAGTGTAAAGAGGATAAGATTTGGGAGTTGACAGACACTCATGTATAAATGTGACCAAATGGTCCAGTGATAAACAAATGAAAACTCACTGAGGTGTATGTGGCCCCTGGAGACATTTAAATTTAATCATTTGAGTTTTCTATTATTTTCAGACTTTTTTTTTTCTGTCTCTCTCAATACCACAGTCCATTGCTCTTTATATAACCCTTCAGAGTATAATTTTAGCCCCTTTTTTATCCACAGTCCCTTTGTTTCTCTGACACTTAATGTTATCCACTGAACTCAGTATGCAGTCCTCTCCTTTTGCTCTTTCCTCTACTTCAGAATCAGCGGGAGCAGAACTACACAGTCCTGAAGACGCGCTCCAACATGATGACAGTGGACGGGCTAAAGCCGGGGACCACCTATGTGTTCAGGGTCAGGGCTCGAACCGACGGGGGCTACGGGAGCTACGGTGGAGAGATCGAACTGGAAACTAGCCACGAAGGTAAAGGGATGGATAATAAATATGTTTTTACTAATTTTAGTTTTCCTTTAATTGCCATTTCTTCATGTATATTGCTCTTTTTAAAATGTCCCTGTGGTTTTCATATTTGGATTTCACAAATCCAAATTAGAGGTGAATGGTGCAGGTGAACAAAAAGGACACAGGTTAACTGCAGAGCAAAGAGTACTGATGTATTATACAGTACAGTAACAGTCTGATTCATGCCTCCTGCAGTTTAAATCCATCCACCGGATGGTTGCAGAACAGCTCACTTTTCATCTGAATTGCTTCTTCAGCTCCGTTGTCAGACAGAAAAAGCTCAGCAGCCTCACAGGTTGTCATCTACTGTACATATCTGACGCAGACAGTATCCTTGAATGCGCATCAGGTAAAAAGGCGAAAAAGCAAAATCTAAAGGAAGAAGAAGCTCATGATAACAAGCATGAATTCAACAGACAGGGAACAAAAACACAGAGCGTCTTTGATATTATTGTAGCCATCAGGCGACTGGACACCTTAACACCTGTATGATTTTCAGACTGGTTCGATTCTCTCTACCAGTGATCTACGTAGAGCGGGATTTGTTTTCTTGTTCTGCTTCAAGGAGACTGACCGCTTACATTACTTCAATTTTGAGAAAAAAGAGGATGAGACACAAAGGAGAAATCTATGCCAGGTTCGATCCAGGCCAGAGGGGCCAGACCTCACAAACAGCTCGGTGCTCACAGCGCTGCATCTCCCACATGATGTTTTCAAGCTCCCTGTCACTCGTCCACTGTTTTCTCCTTTGTTTGCTGTCATCCACTTTCATTATCGCTTCATTATGTGCTCTAGGATTTTCTGCTTTAGAGGCCCCATAATGTGCTCTTCAAAGTGAACATTGATTCCCAGATGGGCAGGCGGAGGGGGATAAATCAGTTAATGTATGGCACTGTGCTATGGATTGTCTTTCTAGCATACAACAGGCCCACATTAGCCTACTTATCATTCAATAATCAATAAAAGGAATTCAAAGCAGCATTTCTATTTCTGTCCTGCAACGAGTTATGTGACTGTAAAAAAGGTTGTGACACCGTCTGGAGCTCACGATCCAGGTGGCTGGTAAACAGAGCTGCTACTGAGCCCTCAAACAGCAGGTTCACTTTCAAGTTCAGCACCGTGAGATACAGGATCTGTCAGATTCAGCCGACCCTGTCGCAGTCATATCGAGGTTATCTAATCAGATCAATTCTATCAATTGCCAAAGAAAGGTGTGTATGTGTGCGGCAGTAAAGAGGAGATCGATGCTTATCTGCGCCTGCCTGGGGGCATTAATTTGCCTCTTCAACACACACACACATACACTCACACATATACGTACGCACAGACACACGTGTCCGCTCATGCTTAGCTAAGCCAGATAAATGGGGTATTTGTTTTGAGTAATGGCTCGATTGGTGTGGCGTAAAAATCGATGCATCTTTGCAGAAAGTTCTCGGCAGCAGCCTTGTTATGTGCGATGTTAACATATCCATTTGGACAGCGTGGCCGAATGGGAATGGCTTTCACATCCACTCTCATACCCTCATAGGCGATGCAGACAGGGAGAGCGCTTTTCATCAAGGACCTTACTTACTATTCCATCCACCTCCCCTCGCTCTCTTTTACTCGTTTGCCGCTCTCTTTTTCCCTCTCCTTCAGCCTCTGTCTTTTATCTCCTTTTCTATTGCTATCATATTTCATTCTCTGTCCCTCTTTCCCCCCGCCACACTCACCTTGCTGTCTTTTTTCCACTCCTAGTAGCCTCCCTTCATCTCCTCTCCCCTCGCCTCCCTCCTGCACAAAACATCCCCGGCATCTCTCCATCCTCCTTCATGCGTTTGTTTATTAATCCACTGTGTTCCCTTTGTCTCCTATACAGATGTTTTCGCTATCGGGGACCCTAACCAGTCCACGATTCTGGCTGTGTCCATCGCTGGGGGAATCGTCCTCCTCATCTTCCTGGTGACTTGCTTCGTTGTCAGCGGAAGGTAGGGGTTAAAACAAGAGACGCGAAGGTCGTCTGCACATGTTCAGTGTGCTATAGGCTCGTGTGTCATATGTGTGTGCATTCATGAACGTGTAATGGTTGACACACACGCACACTTGAGCAGAATCTCGCTCTTGGTCTCACTTCATATCTCTGTGCCTCTCTCTGAGGGATTACATGTGGGTGTGCCAAAGCGAGGCCTCCATCTTTGACATTTACACACTGCTGCCGAAGCCTAACTAAAGGCTGTGCGATTCTGTATGTGAGGAGCACGGACTCTCTATGATCGCTCTCTTTGAAGGTTAGGTTGCAGTTAATGCTCCGTCTCAAAGAAGGCCAAAGAGGAGAAGGAGATGAGAGGGAGAAAGGAAAATAAAAGAATGCTGATTGGTGAGAGGCGAGAAGATGAAAGTCGGAGTTAGGAGTGGGCTCTTTGGATGACGAAGAAAGGGACAACGGCGGAGGAGAGGAGAGGAGAAAAAGGGGATGACAGGCTGTGATTTACCATGCCTGTAACTAAATGTTTATCCTCTATGAGCTCCGACTAGATTAGCCACATGTTAAGAACTACACACGCACGCATGCAAACATGCACACACTGATGTACACACGCTAAAAACATTAGTATTGATTCAGGTGATTGCTTATCAGGCTGAGTGCTCTATTCACTATTGACTAGGAGCGATGTAATCAGTGGAGACTGTCCTGCATGGCGTGCGCACACACACACGCGCACACACGCACACACACACGGCAATGGGAACACATCATTTTTTTTAATCGGGGGGAATTATGAGGTTGTGTCTGTAAAAAACAAAACAACCTGTTAGTGTGCCATGAGCACACATGATGACACAAACACACACTCAACTAATCAGGTTTTACAGGCTGGGGAGGTGTTAAATAGGTTTTACTGAAGGGTCGATGCACTCACATCAATTTCAGGCCTCTCTCTGTTCCTCTTTCTCTCACTCTGCCTCACCTATCTTTCCTCCATTTAGAGGTGGGGACGCTTGGGAGGAAGTGGGGTTGATTACTGCTTTCTGTTAAACATCATCTGTCAAAATGCGCGTGCATAGGTGGAACGCGTACCGTGTTTGTAACCAGGGAAGGAGGCAAGGATCAAAGCGGCATCACTAGAGAGACAAGAGCGAGGGAGCGAGAGCTCAGGGGGGAGAAAGATGGACAGAAGCAAAGTTAAGGAGAGACACAAGTGGAGGATTAAATGAGAGCGTATTACACATAGGCAGAGGGAATGACAGACTGCAGCGAGGAGGGGGGAGAAAGTACATCTGAAATATGTTTGTTGCCACTGGAGAGCTACATTTTGAGACGGTGTGAAAGATAGAGAAGAAGAAGAGGAGGAGGCTTGAGAGAGATGGCTAGAAAAAGGGGATTGATGGAGGGAGGAGGAGAGCCAGCGGCACAATGGGAAGAAGGGAGAGGTGCAAGGAGCAGAAGATGAAAAGGTAGATTATGAGAGTGTTTGAGCGCGGAGGAGGAGGACGGGTAGGAGAGATGATGGGTGGGCGATTGCACTGTTAGGTGCAATAGGAGTGTCATACTTCAGGTTTTGGACGAACTGGGAGAAATCTAAAAATAAGGATTGATCTCTCTCCTCTCTTGATGCACATACCTCCCTCTCTTTCATCTATCAAACCTTCCGTCTTATCCTTCAATCAGTCCATTCCTCTTTCTATCTCTGGTCTCTTTTCACTCCATTCAGCGCTCTCTCCGCTTCTGCTTTTCTCTTCATTTTGCCTCGTCTTTGGCTCTTCAGCTTTCATTTCCTGTTCCGTTCTTGAAATTTACATTTGGATGAAACCCCCCCCCCTCCCGTAATGTATCGAGAATCTGATGTATTTGCTGAGACCCGTTCAATGTGGACAATGATTAAATTGGAATTGAAATTGACACTGAGAGTCAGCCAGGGTTGAAATGATTTCCCACCAGACATTTATAAGGCTCCTTTTCTCCCTAAATGCCAGCTGTTTAAATCATTTCCACAATAATCGCTAGACTGGAGAGACATGCAAGAGAGCTTTTTTTTTGTTCTTGTTTTACACCTAGTTTGCCTATTGAATCCACAATCCCGAACACTCTGAACTATAAAATAACTATGCTCATATAGTCTCTCTGTCTTTCTCACTCACACACACACACACACACAGAGGCACAAACACACTCCCTGCAGCCTTTGCTGGCAGGCTACTCAACAGCTATGCCTCATAAACGGGCTGATTTGCAGGCCATTCTGTTCTGTCCTGTTCTCGTTTAATAAAGTGCTGTTATGCTATTGTTACCGCAGGAGGGAAAACATGAAAAAACGTCGAAAGCTCCTCAGACGCAGCACGACGCTGACAAATCACACCAGTTATTGCTGTGTGCGTGCCATTATTGCTCCGCGAGTATATGCGTGTGAGTGTGTGTCTGCGTGTGAAGTTGGTGCTTTTGTCCTCCTGAGGGTGCTTTGGCAGGCTGGCAGGTGCGAGCGATGGGAAGCTAGCAAGCGACTGGCATTGCCACGGATTCAGCAGATGGCCTTTCGCTCAGAAAGCGCTCTCCCCTTCAGTCCTCACTTTCTCTCGCTCCTTGTTAAACATGTTACTGCCTCTGCCTCGCAGCATCTGTGCGTGCATGTGTGCGTGTTCCTTTGTTTTGTCTGCTGTTTAATGATTCTCCAGCCTCACGACCATCTTCTTTTCTGAGTCGCCGCAGGCTTTGGTTATGTGCCAGATTCCCGTGTGTTTTTCGGCGTTCGTGTTTTTAATGTGGGAGTTTTGGTGAGAAGGCAGCGTGAAGTTGTTCCATCGATGTGACGCCTGTTTTTTGTTGTTTTTTTTTTTTTAAGTGGTCTCATCTGCTATGTGTCTCAAAGTCTGTCTTTATGGAGTACATCTGTTGTCGGAGCTGGAGATATTCCGCAGGGAGTCAAGAGCCGCAATCTGTTCAAGGAAATGTCTGAAAATTTTAAAATAATAAGAAGTGATCAATTGGATACTTAGTGCAAAAATAAGTTGTAACTTAAACCAGACTTATTGTTATTTTCTGCACAGAGGTAAGATCAAACAGAAAGCTATTGATCACTATCTTGCAGGGTGGTTCAGTTTTCATCCACAACAAAAAGAAAAGAAAACCTTCCACAGGCTGTTATCGCAAGGCTAGTATTGGAGGAAAAACAAGCTTTTCTAAGGAGAGTTTCGAATAATAAAGAGTGAAAGGCCGAGAGAGCCAGGCAAGGAAAGTGAGATGTCATTATAATGTGGCTGATTCTAATAGAAAGACTTCTCGGTCTCACTAATAGAGAGCGGTAACAGCTCTGCCTATTTAACACAATAGCACGTCCTGTTGATGTGCACGCTTGTGCGCGTAAGCTCTTTTACCTCCGCAGCATCTGTTGTGCAGCCCAGGGTTATTCTTAAAAACTTAATGACACAAAAGAGCAGAGGAAGGATGGGAGAAAAAAGGGAGAGCATGTGCTGATGAAAACATGCTGTTGAGAGAGGAGCGAGCAAGTTAAGAGCTAGTGAGAGAAAGAGGCTTGTGAGAAACCGAAGAACACTAATTGAGTGTAATGCGGCTCAAAAATGTTTGTGTGTGCATGTGTCTGTGTGTGTGTGTCTGTGTGTGTCTGTGTGTGTGCGCGCTCTTACGTGTTTGGATTTCGAAGGAGTTGTGAGAAATTGAAATTAAAAACACCAAAGGCTATAAGTAAGAAAAGTCAGAGAGTGTTTTTTAGTTTGGATGTGGGAAAGCAGAGAAAACGCGTGGTCTTCAACCACAACATAAAAAGAAACAGGAAATAGAATAAAATCAGGAACAAAGGCACCAATAATAGACCCACGTTTGCCAAATGGTACTTATGGTGAATTTGGAGGTAGAAATCAGCCAATGCATTCCCTTCGCTGTGGGTGGTGTCGGTCTGTTTGCTTGATAATAGCACTAATAATGACTTGGCTGCCATGAGATTCTGTGTGTACCAATATGAGACAAAACAGTACGGTGAGGTGTGTGTGTGTGTGTGTGCATAGATGTGACAATGATGATGATGATGATGCGTGTGTAATGTCATTAGACAGATTTGCATGTGTTGCTTGGATGCTGGTGCTTTCGATTAATGCAGCTAAGCTGTAGGGTGTAGCTGAATACAGCTTTGTCTGCAGAATGCCTGGAAAGTAGCTTGCAAACAGTGCAGTAACAGCAGCTAGCTGCCGCAGGTGCAGAACTGTTTCACACACGCTTTATGCAAATGAGCAGATGTTGCGGTGGGATTGATCAAATGTCCTATAAACATCAGACAAATTCAAAACTGTTTTTGGTTGCGGTTTTAAAGTTTATAGTGCACTTGAATAGATTTGTCAGCTCCACACACACACACACACATGCACAGACATGTTACGATCATGACCTAATCAAGTCGTGTCGGTGTAGTAGCATCATTAGGGGAATTAGTTTCACGCTGATCTGTTAGCAAATATAAAGATACACTTCACTTAATGATACAGATGACATGCTTCTTCTTCTTCCTCTCTCTCTCTTTCCATCCTCTCTCATTTGACCTTTTCACCAGGTTGTTAAAAATTGTGCCACATTACACCAATTACCGCTGCCCAGCTCGACCTCCCTGCTTCTCCCCCACTCCTTTCCTTTCCTCTCCTCTCCTCTCCTTTCCTTTCCTTTCCTTTCCTTTCCTCTCCTTTCCTCTCCTCTCCTCTCCTCTCCTCTCCTCTCCTCTCCTTTCATTACCACTCTCTTTAATGAGCGGGAGCTAAATGAAATTTTTCCAAACAGGGTGTTAATGAAACATAGACAGATTTATTAGTCATAACTCTTCAGCTAATCATTTCCCCTTCCTAATAATTAGCCAGAGCTGAGTAAATCTTTTTACGCTGTGGTCAGAGAATGCTGAGCCGGTGCCAGACACGACCAAGATGGAGAGAGAGAGAGAGAGAGAGAGAGAGAGAGAGAGAGAGAGAGAGAGAGAGAGAGAGAGAGAGAAACAGAGGCAGCCAGAAGAAGAAATCTTACTCGTTACATCACCCAGACTTTTTGTCAGAGTTTGTTTTTTTGTCATGCCGTTTTGACTCTTAATTAATTATCCACAATCAGCCTTTATTATACTTATAGTTTATTAGCACCCAGGCAGTGAACGTGTTTTGTTTTTCAGCTCGGTGAACGTGGCTTAATTTTGCTGTGAAATAATGAGAGTGAATTTAATCCATTGATTTCATTCCCAGTAATTATTTTTTATTTAATAGCTTGACATTAAATGGAATCACCATTATCATGAGTAATGATGAGAGCAGATACCCACAGCAGGGTGTGTGTGTGTGTGTGCGAGGTTGGGTGAGAGGGGGTGGTGGAGAAAGGAGGATAGATGTGTCATTTCATTGTGTCATGCTGGAGGGGTGACTAATGATTTACTGATTCCATTTTTCTAGTCATTCTGATTAGCAGTGGGAAAATAATGTGGAGGGCAGGAAATGAAAGAGGAGAGGAGAGGAAAGAGAAGGAGTATAAATGAAAGGAAAGGAAATGGGAGGAGAGGAGAGTAAATGAAAGGAGAAGGAAGAACACATGGTATGACTCTGTATGAATGATCCCCTCTGACTCTTCCTTGTCACAGAGTCTATCGGTTTCTACTCCCGTCATCCAGCCGGCAGCCGGGCCTCTAATCCTATAAACGGTGGCCTGTCATATAAAAACAACCTGGGCGATACCACGCTGCTCACAACCGCACATGCTTTATTAGCTCTCCTCACATCTCAGGTCAGCATTAGTCCAAGGTTATTCACTCACATGAAGTCAAACCGCCTCTCATCTCTCCTGACACCGATGCATCGTCGTCCACAAACAACTTTTTTTTACTGTTTCTTTTGTCCAACTGTGTTTCAAGGTTATTCCACCATCCATATTTACCTTTTTCACTTTCTTCTCTTTCTCTGCCTTTAGTGCGCGATCATGCTTTTTTTTTTTTTTTTTTTATCCTGTCTGTCCTGCCAGAGTTTCCCCTCGTTTGATCTCCTCTTTGGATGCGTCTTCTGTCACTGCGCTCCGTCTGTTTTCCTGTTTCCCGCTCTTTCCCTCGTCTTTGTGTTGCTTTACCCGTCCGCACCCTCCTCAGTTTCTCTGCTTCACACGCTCACATCCTCACCCCTCCATACATTTTGCTTCCTTTCTTCTTTTCTCTGTAGTGGCTGAGCTAACACTTTTTTAAGAGAACTTTTGTGAACTGCAGGCTGTTACGGCTTTAAATACATTATATCAGAGAATACAGGAGCGTTTGTGTGATGTGATTACCCCATCTGTATCTGACAGGGGTCATTCTCTTAATTCCACACTGCGCCGTCAAGCTTTAGCGGCCCCGGCAAACTAAAACGACAGCAGAATCACTGAGCACCGGCTTTAATTATCAGAGGAGGCACAAATCAGTGCAACTCAGTGCAGTAGATGTTGTCTCTCACTCTTTATAGCCTGGAGTTAGACTGAGGGGGAAATGGAAGCAGCAATAGAGCTTGAGGCTAATAGACCAATAAATGAAGACTTGGCATAATAGTGACAATATCAGGAAAGAGGAAGCAGCCTGCTTTGTCACACATTTTGTAAACCTTTAATGAGATTATACAGTCAGGCTGATTCACAGTGTGTTTTCACACAGGACGCGGCCCACCAGACAACTGACTTTAGGTTTTATTGAAAAAGGAGCGTGTGCAATGATTAGAAGTATGAGTCAAATAAGAATTAGAGAAAGGAATATAAAAAAAATAAACGTTAAATGAATTATAAATACATTAAGTATTAAAATGCTAAAGTGATATTGGCCAGGTGCAGGTGGGCTGTTCATGTCTTCCCTCACATAAATATGCAAAATGTCGTGAAGCAAACTGCATGATAACATGATGTTTTTCATGCCATGGTCATGTGAGTTGACCTGTGAAGTGGACTGAGTATCCAAAGCGTCTGTTTGAACTGGGAATTTGAGTGTGTTTATCTATGTGTGTCGCCTTGCGATGAGCTGGCGACCTGCCCGAGGGCTTTCTGCACGCTGAGATACAATCCAGCTTGATTTGAGCCTCGGTGGGTAAAAACTATGAAAGAATATGCCATGCAGTTTTTAAGCTCATTTTATGTTTAATTTAACTCCAGTTCACTGCTGCATGGTGGTTCAGTCGACTCGTTTCCTCTCTTACTCTTTCTCAGTCCTGCAGCCACAGTGTTGACTGACTCCTCATCGGCTCTTAATCTGAACATCAACTCTCTTATTCTTTCTCTTACTGCACGCTGACGGTGCCGTGCTTTGTTGTTGCACTGTCCTTCTCAACCCTCCCATCCACGCAGCCCATACTCAACGTCTCCATCGCTCCTGCACATGTGTAAAGATTTTACTTCTCCTTTGTGCTTCCCTTCGTACTCACTCCCTCTCTATTAGGTGCTCTGTCTTCTCATGTCTTCCCTTATCTTCTTCATCCTCAGCTCCTGTTGTTGCAGCACACAACACTGCCCCACCCTGCTTTCTGCTCACTTCCCTTATGTTAACCTTCAAGTTTTTATTCCTATGGCAGCGTCCCCCTTCTCCCCTCACTCTTCCCCTCCATCTGATTGCTTGTTAGTTGGTATGCAGGCTTGGACCCCCATTGTGCGTTCTTGCCTGTCAGCACTCTCTTTTTCCATCTATCACTCCACCTCTCTCTCTCTCTCTCTCTCTCTCTCTCTAGCTCCTACTGTCCGTTCTTTCTATCAAAAAACAGAACAAAGAAAAAGAGAGTAGAGGACGGGGCCTGTTGGGGGCGGATAAATGGATGGAAGTAGGAGGAAGAAAAAAAGAATAAGGGATATTGGACAAGGGAATGTTTTCACTTAAAGGAAGAATTACAAAAGAATATAACACCCCAGAGAGATAAAGGGCAGCAAGTGAGAGGAAGAAAGAGGAAAACGGGGGAGGGGCTATGACAACGATAATATATGGATGGCGTTCTATGAAGGTGGAAGCTTGGTAGCAGAATGACAAATGGGTCTCGAGTGACAGAGTATTATATTAAAAAGTAAATTGATATGCAAATGCGAAGTGTGTGGCTTTGGAGGACAGGGATAGCCTGTTGTCCTCAGTCAAGTGGAACAGAGAGAGGCAGAGAGAAAGGTGAGGGCCCGGGTGTGATAGTGATATCGCAGTCCATTAACGTGGCTGTTTTTGCGTGATTGGTGCAGGTGTGTGTACTTTAAATCTGCGTGACTGCACAACTGTGTGTGCGTGCGTGCGTGTGTTTGTATTTGTGGGGTAGCATTTACTGTATGAAACGGCGGAGTATAGTGCAATTGGATGGCAGCTAAATGGAACAATGATTCCTCCCACAGTGACAGATAGCGCTAACTTCACACTGCAGCACAGCAGCATAAAGAAGCAGCTCGTGGCAATGCAGGAGGACTACTGTATCTCATTATGAAGTCTGTTCCAGCTCAGGAGTCTATGAATGCTCATAGTGAGGCATCCAAATCAATAGCAGTCAACGAGCCTCTGCACATGGTTACCTGGTGCCTATAACCACGCTTTCTGCCATTTTGGGTAACTAATACATACAATCATAAAAGCAATTCCACAACCATATCTCCTACAAAATACTCTTTATATATATTTCTAAGTTGTTTTGCTAAATGCTTTTTGGAGGAAATATGCATGTAGTTGCCTGGATTACAAACGCTGACCATTCTGAGACAGGAAGTGTGACAGTCCTGCACAAATTTTGTACTGGCAACATTTGGAAACATTAAAGTGACAGTCTCCAAGATTTTCATTTAAATAATCTCATTTAAATTAAATAAATAAATTAGGGCACTATCACACAACAGTGATTGAGCCTATGGCCCATAATGAATTGCAATGTATTGCAATATTTATATACTTGCATTAGTATGAACTGCGTGGCTGTGGCCACATTCCAGGGGAAAATGTTGTATTAAGTTAGTGCTCATGCAAACAGACCATGTCCAACCGTGGCAGCTTCACATTAAAAGTATTTAACTGGTGGAACATGAGTTGACTTTTATGTCGAAGCAGTCACGGGAAATGTGTTTGTCAGTCATCTTAGCAATTACCGCTGCCATTCATCAAAAATGTGCAGAACAATACTAATTTTCAGTATTTGTTCCCAGCGGATCAGTTAATGGAACAAACTCGCCCAGCTGTCCACAGACTCATGCTGCGTGCGACACAAAATCAGATGATGGTTACTCATAGAAAGATAGAAAAAGGCCAATTATTGCCAGCACATGTTTGTTAATGCATATCAGTTGTTTTAAACATATTTTTTAGGAAACAGGGTTGACTTCCAATGTGTTTTCTGTAATGTACCTTGAAGAGATTACACAAAGAAGGGGCTAATACATGATTAAATATTGCTTCAGCCAGCAAAAGGCTATCATAAGAAGTTGGCGACTCAAAGGGAATACTTTTGATGAAAGTGAGAAAAGTGGACCATTTACAACAAGCAGCTTAACTGTTCAAACATAACTGCAGATGGGAATAGTGCATGTAGATGTGTGATTACCCTGTAACAGCAATTTGTTCTGTAGTTTTTGTATTACGGCCACATGTTACCACTTTCAAATGTGACAACCCAATAAAAAATGTTAAAAAGATACCCGTGGCATCAGGAAAATGGCTTCCACATTGTCCTCCAGAGACTAGTTCCAGAGCTGTTCATAGATGAATTACAGGTCAGTTGTATTTACTCAAAGGCAATAAATAAAATATCTATTTCAAACACACAGAGACACAGCTGTTCGGGGGAAACAAAGCCACAGCCATGTCAGATTTTGTGCCATGTTTAAGACTGCAGCACTAATGATTCATGACACTTCTAACTGAAGAGGAGAAATGAGTCGCTCTGTAATTACTATGGAAATGTGTTCATTTCCCATCAGACACACACTCACATATGCAGCCATGCACCCATGGAGACAAGATACACATCCACCAGTGATGGAGAAGTGTTTTGGATGTGGGTTTTAGTGTTTTGCAGAACTGTGTGTGGTTGTGTGTGTGTGTGTGTGTGTGTGGTTGTGTGTGTGTGTGTGTGTGTGTGTGTGTGTGTGTGTGTGTGTGTGTGTGTGTGTGTGTGTGTAGCCCCACGGGATTATCACAGTTGGAGCAGAGGTGTGACCCATGTCCCCATTCCCCATATGTTCTAAACACATGCCCCAAAGCACTGTGTGTGTGTGTGTGTGTGTGTGTGTGTGTGTGTGTGTGTGTGTGTGTGTGTGTGTGCATGTGTTTGAGAGTGTGTATGTGTGTGTGTGAGAGAGTGTGTGTCAGGGGGGTAATGATAGTCCCTTGGTGTTTGACTGGCTTGAGCCCAGCTGATAACCAGGTGGGGCCCAACTCCCCTCTCAGAAGAACATTATGCCCCCTCCTCTTTATCCCCAAATACCAGCAACCAGTCTCTACCCATGTGTGTGTATGTGCGTGTGTGTATTCCCAAGACAGCCTATTGATGTCTGGGTTATACCATGCATTCAGCTGTGTAAAATCAACACAAGGATTAAACACCAAATGACTGAGATTTACTGAGCATAGAGACCCCGTCTTTCTCTCTCATTCTTCGTCACAACCCTTTACTCTGTCAGTTTTCCACTCAGTATTCCTCTTATTTTTGTCAAACTTTTCCCATCTTTATGAAATCTTGGTTTTCGGCCACCCTTTCTCTCTGCTTCCTTAAGTCATGTACAGTGTGTGCTGCTGATTCCCACTCTACTCTTGGCTCTGAGCCCAAATCAATTCATCTTAGTGATGGACAGACATACTGACTGGCTGCTGCTTTACCTGCGTGAGGGGGAAAAGGGAGAAGAGGCCATGTAGTATTTCTGTTGTGCTCACTACCTCGTTATATGAAACCGCTGTTAAGTTTTATGTTTTTTGTCCTAAAAATGTTTGTGCTGAATTTAAAAGAGCAGTAAATCTCAGAGACAGCGTTCTGGGTGATTAGGACTGTTAAACACTGTTAGAGGCTGCAGCTCAACAAAGTGGAAAGAAAATACAGTGACACAAACAGTGACTCCCAACGTCCCACAACACACACACACACACACACACACACACACACACACACACACTAGCAGCATCCCCCTGTGAGGTCTCTAAAACAGAATAAGTTCAACACTTCCTCACAGCTGGACAGCAGGATGGAGTTGATCAATTTGTCAATACTCTGTCTTGATCGGTGGACTGACCCACACTGCAGGGTGTGCGCATGTGTGCACGGGGGGGTATACTAAAAGAAAGGGCATAGATGTGTGTGTTTGTGTGTGCGACCCATGGTCATATTGAAGGCAGTGGTTAACAGCCAGAGGGGTCCATAAAGAGAGCTGTGCTTTATGCACAGATCTGCCTCCATAGGGATATCTATCACACACACACACACACACACACACACACACACACACACACACACAATGATTCAATCAACCTCAGGCATACCAGCTTATAGGGAAAGGTGGAATTGACAGGAAGAAGCAATGAGAAAGAGGAAAAGAAACATTTTTTCCCACCAGCCTTGTCTGATACGGCGGAGTGGGTGTGTAGAGACAAAAGGAAATATCTAGTTGTTCATACAAACAGCTCTTGGCTGTGCACAGTGTAGCAGTGTGCACGTTTTCCCTGGAAATATCATAGATTTAATACATCAAACACTTGTGTGCAATTGCACGTACACACTCAAGGGTGTGTTATCTCCCACTGACGTGCTATAAAGCTGTATTGGTATATGTGTGGTCCATACTGTGTATATACAGTGCACCGGTTTATACACAG
Organism: Chaetodon auriga; assembly: GCF_051107435.1. NCBI lineage: Eukaryota > Metazoa > Chordata > Actinopteri > Chaetodontiformes > Chaetodontidae > Chaetodon > Chaetodon auriga. Next base: position 11,544,302 of record NC_135085.1, on the reverse strand, counting down.
GATCATAATCTAGCTGTGCATTTCTTTTTCAGGCACTGTGGATATATCAAAGCCAAGCAGGACCCGGATGAAGAGAAGATGCAGTTCCAACATGGCCGAGGTAAAAATTGTGATGCAGGCAAATGCATTCAGCTTGTGGGGTACACCAGGAGTAAAAGCACTCCGACGTGACAGTGTTTATTCATACACAACAGTCAAACATCGCTCAAACAGTTAGAGCTACAGAACAGCATGCAGCTACTGGACATAATTCTCCAACTTTGCAGCCGTCTCAGCTGAATTAACCACATTGTTTTGCACTTTCTTGCACAAATGTTTGTTGGCAAAGTGAAGCTCCTTATGGGTTCCTGTTAAAATGAGTCATTTAACACCATTGCTACCAAAGTACTTATGTGTTTAATTATGTAATCATTTGTAATATCACTCAAACGGAGCACCCACGCTCAAGCTCTCGCTTCAACACGTATCCACGCTGCTGAAGTGTCCGAGTAGGCATCAGGGTCAGCTGCTGGAGGAAAGCATTTCCTGAGAGCAATCAGTACCCAACTGACACTGTCAACTTTTTAAAACTAAAGTAATAACCATACATCCTGCAAAAGCTGGCTATATTTTACCATTTATCTTTTCTATTTATCTCTCCCCATTTCTCTACTTTTCCACTCATCCAGTCAAGCTTCCAGGCAGCAGGACCTACATCCATCCTCACACCTATGAAGACCCCAACCAGGCTGTCAGGGACTTTGCCAAAGAGATCGATGCTTCCAATATTCGCATAGAGAGAGTCATCGGAGCGGGTGAGTTGGCAGTAAAACAGCAGTAGACTATATTAATAGCTTAAAAAAAAAAACAGTAAATCTAACTTGATTGAATTCAAATTACTTAAACTAGGGCTGATTTGTATGGAGTCCTTTGAGTCATGTTTGCCTGCACGGACAATTTGCCGTATTTTTGCAGCTGTAAACTGTCGCACCTGTAACATAAAATAATTTTGGTTATAGAAAAAAAAATCTCGATGCAATAAAGTCAGTATTAGATATTCTAAATCTTCTGAAAAGGTGAGGTGTCTTAGATATTCAGATCTATCCATCCCTGTTGTACCAGCTGGCAGCAAGTTTCATATAGTTTTATCGTGTCTTTTCTGGCTGTGTGTGTGTGTGTGTGTGTGTGTGTGTGTGCGTGTGCGTGCGTAGGAGAGTTTGGGGAGGTGTGCAGTGGTCGGCTGCGTGTTCAGGGAAAGAGGGAGATCTATGTGGCCATCAAGAGTCTGAAGGCAGGATACTCGGACAAACAGAGGAGGGACTTCCTGTCTGAGGCCTCCATCATGGGACAGTTCGACCACCCGAACATCATCAGGCTGGAGGGCGTCGTCACAAGATGTGAGTTGTTGAACAAAAACTTTACTTCATCCTGCGTGTGTGCTTGGGTGGATAACACCTTTGGTAGTTTGTGTGACCACACCCTTGTCTTTCCTCTGACACACACCTGTGTGAGACACAGCGGACCTGTTGGTGATGTAAATAGGAGCTGACCCTGGATCAGATAAAAGCTCCATTACCATGGTAGCACATTGATGACGCATGGCAGTGTGCATGTGAGTGGCGACTGTCCGCCTCTCAAGCGGCAAGTTGTTTACTTCACATGATTGTGTTAGGCAATTAGAGCGAGCGTGTGTGTTCGTAGACACAGGTCTGGTTCAACAAGATGGCTGATTTGTTATCGCTGGGCCTCGCTCTCTAAGTCCCACTCTTTCTCTGTCCATGTATCCCCCTCTCATCTCATATCCCCGTCTCACCCTCCCGCTCTCTCTCTCAGTCAGTGTCCATCTAATCTTCTCAATCAATCACATTTTCTTTTGCTCTCCGTCTCCCTCAGTCAATCACAGTCTCATCTGCTGTCTCTCTCAGTCAAACATGGAGACATCAACACTAAGCTGGATAATATTGAAAACATCAATTTTTCTCTCCGTTTTGGTCTTGCGACCACACCGAAGTCACAGGCACAACTAGCTCTGCAGCTGACAGAACTGGAAGAAACAGCCAGAACAACACAGAGGGAAGCCTTTCCGTGCCTTTAAGACCCTTTATGACCTTCATGGAGTTACCTGACCCAAATGTGTAGCTTCTCATAATTAGTGAAATGGTCCAACAATGGCAAATGTGAGGTAGTCATGTGATCATAAGCAGAAAAGCCAAATGAAAACAGGTTCAGTTGTTTTCTTTTGTCTAAATGAAGCTTCCTCTCACCCATTTTCATTTAGCCTCCACTGGAATACGAGACTCCCGCTCTCTGCAGTCCGACAATGTGCGATGTTGTGCAAGTCTGCGATATTCACACTTTTTGAAAATGTTATCCAAAGTGGATAAATCAAAAAACAGGGGCTGCGTGGCGGTGAAAGATAACTCTCTGTCACCTCAGTACTGCTGATTTTGCAGTGCCTGATGAACAGGTAGCATTTATTCCATATATACAGTTGTAACAGCTAAACGAGTTCGGCTATATTCAAACAAGTATGAATGATCACAGAAATGAAGCCTTTTTCTTTTGTTCTGGAGTTTATTGCGGAAATGTTAAACACTAGTGTGGATGCAGGCACTTTTCAAAATTAGCCAGTTTCATGTCTCTTTCCCCTCCTGTTCACGTTCCTCAGTGCCACCGCTCGGTTCTTCCATGACACCTTGTCATGCAGATGTTTGTTAGAGATCAACAGACAAGAAAAAGGAAGAGGGAGGCAGTCGAGACAAAGAGACAGAATTGTAAACACGCAGCACACGAATAAACCTCTGCTTTCCCCCCAGTCTCACCGCCGTGCCGCGCTCCCCCCGTCACACATACACACAAAGATCATCAGTCCATCACACACTGGTGCTCAACGGCACTTAGGCCAACAATAAAAGAGCAAATGCATATGCATAGGCTTTTATCATGAATATTAATAATTCATAAAGTTAATTGGATGTGTTTTTTAGCCTCATGCATATTCAGCAGCTTGCATATTAAGAATGAGACCCCACTGCATGTCTTATTCATTTCCTCTTGCTCTGTCATTCTTTCCATCTCTCTCTCGCTCATTGTCTACATAAAGCTTGATGTGAGCTATGACCTGAGGTTAACAGGATCGGAGCAGTTTGTAGGACTGCAACAGCAACAAACTAAACAATCAGTTGTGCGTTTTTACTCTGACAGGCAGACGTGTAATTACGGCACTTTCTTTTCGCTGGCACACGTTATTCTGATTTAAAGTACAAGAATAAATTCAAGAATTACTGACAAATCTTTGAAGTTATTTGTGATGGGGACAATAGTGCAGCTGACACTGACACAGCTACTGTAAGAAGCACAACTTCGGCTTGACAAGCAACTTACTTAAACACGATAAGGTGCTCTTTGCTGTGCTCTGCGAATGTAAAAACATGTTTATACATGTCGTTTTGGCGGAGCGTGCTCGTAACGAGTGTCTACTTTTCCATGCGGTTCTCCCGTCTCACCTCTCTTCACGGCACATTGGGAAGCTGACAGAGCCCCTCAGAAACAAATCTCAGGAGCGGAGCAGTAATTTTACAGGTCACAGCCCAGGGTGTGTATGTGCGAGTGAAGGGGTGAGAGTTGAGGCGGGTCAATAATTCCTTCAGGCCTTTTTCTCAAGCACCAGCTGGTCCCTTCACGCCGCCCTCAGTCTAATCAGGCAGGCTGACCCTGACTGCTCTGGACTCAGGTGTGTTGGATTGGTTTGTGTAGGCATATGTTGCAGTAGAATCAGGAGTGCTGCAGGTTGGAGTAGTGCTAGGAGTGATGGCTGTTGTCATAGTACTGCTGTGGTAGAGGTAGTAGAGGCATTGGCAGTAGTAGAAGTAACTGTGGTAGCATAAAGTAGCAGTACCAGTTGTAATAATATTAATTAGAAGTAATGATACTGTAGCAATAGGTTCTTTAGAGCTTCAAAGAGTTGCATGAGAGTGTTTTATTCATTGCTTCCAGGTCATCCAGATGTACAAAATACATGTGCAAAATACTTTTCTAAATTTAATTCATAGTATTTTTCACATTTATCCTGTTAGTCTATAAGGCTGTCAAAGTAATAGCGACAAATAAACCCAAAATACATGCAATGGCTGCGATTACCTTTTCTCCCAGAGTACCATTACTTCAGATACTACTATCCACTGTGTAGCTCACTGACCTACAGTTAAAAGATATTCAGGTTACTGCCATATAATCTGCAAATTTTCACATTTGAGAAGCAGGAACTGGGGAATTCTTGTCTTTTTTTGCTTGAAAAATTACTCCAACTGGACCAGTCAGCTCAGCTCTACAACATAAAAGTACAGGGAAATGGTGCCTATTGCCAAGTATGTGGCTGTATTCAGATCAGTGAAATGTAAGGTTTGTGGAGTTATCTGCCACTTCCTCATCTAGATTTGGCTCTTTTCATGTAGTGCAGTTATCAAAATACTTAATAATATGTCCACAGTGTACCAGAACAGGAAGAAGTAATGTTGGTAGTACTAGTGGTACTCTTGTTCGTGTTGATGTTGCAGAAAAAGTGCAATTGTAGACTTTGTTGCAGCAGTTATAATCATAGATATAGTCTTACAAGCATAGTAACACTGTCAGCATAACAGTGAAAGTATTATTAATAGGAGTGGCGGTCGGGATGGTGGCAGTTGTTTTAGTGCCAATAGTTGGAGTGGGATTTATTTTCGCTTTACACAGTTGTATTTTGTATTGGGAATGTGCACAAGCCCCTGTTTTGGCTGTCTGCAATTTCCTTTTTCATTCATTTCTGAGTGTGCGTGCGTGTGTGTGTTCTCTCCCCTTAAAACCTCATAAGCCTTCAGCCCCTGCCGTGTGCCACTCTAATAACCTACTCTGCTGTCTGTCACCTGATTGTTGCTATTGTCATGCTAATTAGAGCGCCACATGGAGAAAAAGAGAAAAAAATAGATCTTTCTTTTCTCTATCTGGCTCTCTACACATCAGGAAAGTGCAGCAATCTGCCCCTCCCTCCCTCCCTCCCTCCCGCCCCCCTCCATCTCCTTATCTTCCCTTCATCTCCCCCGTCCCTCATTTTATCCATCCGTCCTTTATGTGTTTTACAATCGCTGCAACAATCGGCTCATTTGGAAAACCCTCAATTACCAAGCTCCATCTCATCTACCCACGTCGCGCACACACACACACATGCACACACACACATTAAAAAAAGCTGCTCTACAAAGGTTCTGTTAAAACCGGCAAAACTATGCGTCTTTCTCCACCCGTCTTCTGTTTGAAGAAACTAATGATTAGTTTTAACCGTGTGTCTTAGTGCGCTGAACAATAAGTGTTTCAGTGTTTCCTGTCAGAGGGTTTGAAATTATTCATGTTTTTAGTTAAGTGTGCAGATCTGGAGATTGGACTGCCGAGACAAATGAGGAAGAGGAGAAACAGGAGGGGAATGTAGAGAAAAGGTGACGAAGGGTGCGAGACGGGGGGGGTGGCGGAGACGGATGGATGAGATAGGATACAAGAGCGAGGAAATGAGAGAGGATGGGGCTTGAGAACAAATGAGGGCGATGGGGGGAAAGATGTGCGAAGAGATTTGAGGAAAAGGGGTGAGTAGACGCGAGGAGAGATGGTGAGGAGACAAACGTGAGGAAATGAGTGGAGATGAGAAAGTGAGGAGAGGGGAGGAGAGGTGAAGAGAGGGGTGGAGATAAGGTTATTGAGTTTCTGTCTGTTTCTCTGCACCCCCGCACTCTCACATGGAGCTTCCCAGAACAGAGATCTGTCCTGTGTTAAAAGCATTGTATCACTTAGTTCAGACCCTTAACATTAATCAATACAGCAGTTATTTCATTTTCTCGTTTGTACCTTGGGCAGTCTCATCCAATAATGCGGTAATGTGGCCCACCAGCGCACGCACACACATAGACACTCATAATGTCATTGTCCAGATGTGTACAGACTCTGTCACTCTCATTTACACTCACACCAGCACATACAGAACCTCTAATTTAGCAGATATATTGTACATATGTTGTCTCGTGTATGTATCACGTTCATACATACACACACACACACACACACACACACACACACACACGCTCTCACACGAGGCCTGAACGACCGTCCTGGGGAGAGCAGAAACAACACTTTCTACTTTCACTTAATGAAGAGCTGTAAAGAAACGCAAACTCTCTCTCTCTGATCCATTCCATAACACTCCACCTGGCAGAACATCAATACCCAATCCACACACACACACACACACACACACACAGAGATCCATACACTGGGAGTTGTTTTTAGCTCAGTAAACGGCTGTGTTAGTTCTGAAGGCGATGAAAGGCAATAAATTCAAATGAATACGAACGTGATTAGTTAATTATGTGCTTTCAGGAGGAAATTGAGGAGTGCTCGTGAATGTTTGGCAGAGAGGAGCTCCACGATGCGCTGGAGAGGCTCCTTCCTGTCAGTTTGTGTGTGTGTGCGTTTGAAATGTAGATGGCATGCGATGAAGTCGCAACAAGAAATGAAAGGGATTCACTGAATGGTTGAGTGTGTGTGTGTGTGTGTGTGTGTGTGCGCGTGTGTGTTTGCGCTGGCACCTGACAAAGAGAGGGAACGAGCTAATGTACAGTGAGAGTGCGTGTGGTCGGTTTTATTGGTAACCTCTGTTATCTCTCAGAGGTGCAGGGATAATTCTGTATGGCAGATGTCCAGATGATGGCTAATGATACAGTAGCTGTGTGTGTGTGTGTGTGTGTGTGTGTGTGTGTGTGTGTACACACCAAGTTCACGTGGTCCTCTAAGCTGAGACAACAGGATGAATGTGTTTCATTGTGCTTCTCTCTTGACCGCATCTCACACTGTGGGGCTCAAGGTAATATTCTCCTTCACCGGTAATATACATGGGTTCAAACACACAATTGGTTTTCAGAGACAGCTTTATGGCTCTTTTCCATTTCATGGCTGTCGATTTTGTAGAATATGACATTCAGATGTGCATATGTCTGTCTGCTCTGTATGGACACACATGGACACACACAGAATAACATACATGCATTCAAATTCACAGGGTTTATAATCGGAGACTCACTAAAGCACATGCTCACAAATACAGGCGCACACACGAAAGTGGAGGCCATGAAGAGTGAGACCTCCTCTCAGTCACGATCAATCACATTAACTGTTTTATCTGTTGCTGTGTAAAACACACACACACACACACACAGAGCACACACTTCTGATCACAGATGAAATCAGATGGTCATCATTGTGCCACTCCCTCCCCACTTGCCATGCCCTGAAACCAGCTCTGTCTTTCACTCACTCACTCACACACACACACACACACACACACACACACACACACACACACAGGCCCATGTGGAGATAAATGTGACCAGCAGTCCTCACCCCCAGCAGAAGAAAATCCAATTCTCTTTCACTTTTATCCCTGAGACTAATGTTACTGTCAAAGAAGACACCACCGCCAGAGCCCAGGCGACTCTTTTTTTGTGTGTGTGTGTGTGTGTGTGTGTGTGTGTGTGTGTGTGTGAGAGAGAGAGGGAGAGTGTTTGCTGCAGTGAGATAGTGAATTCATTTAAGGTGATGTATTGCTGTCTTTACCTACAATCTCACTGTAGGCCTCAGTGGTGTTGTTCCTGCCTTTCCATGACAAGCTTTTGACCCCTCCTTGCCCATCCCTCCTCTTCTTTCCTTTCCTCTTCCTCTTTCCTTCCCTCTTCCCTCTTCTTTCCTTTGCTCTTCCTCTTCTTTCCTTTCCTCCTCCGATCTGTCTTTCTTTCTCATGCCTTTTAACCCTTTGTCTCTTTAGTCCAATTCATATTTTCCTTTACTGTCCTCAATCTTTTATGTTTATTTTCCATGAAGTTCTTTCTCTGTTGAACTTTTTGTTTTCACTTTAAACTCTTAATTCAATTAAGCCTTATTAGCATTTTGATCAAAAAACATGTCATGTTGAGTAAATAATATATTCAGCAAATACATAAAAAGTAGTGATGAAAGAAATGAATCAACTAATTACTAATAACGGCTAAGAAATACTCACAATCACTGATTTTTGGAGGTAGTTTTGGGGATTTTTAGAAATGAAACCATTTCTCCTTTATCCCTGCTTTTCGTTCTTCTTTAAGAAAACAGATGACTCTCTGTTGTCTCCCTCCTTGAGTTTCTCTCTCCCTCTCTGGTGCTGCCTTTATCTCTCCCCCAGGTTTTTTCCCAGCATCTCTGAGGTCTGATTGGGGAAATGTGACCTATTCATCACAACTGACATAGTCTGTGTATTTACAAGCCATACACACACACACACACACACACACACAAACATCATCATTTGTACTGCATGTTGTGTGCTTGTGATTGGCAAAGCTCAGCTGCAGGAGGCGGTGCCTTGGGAGAACCCTGTGAAACAGGGGCAACTGCTGTTTGTGGTGTGTGAGTGTGTGTGTGTGATCGCAGGTACTTTGTTAATCATTTGTAAGCCCCACCAGATGCCATGCAGGGGACCATAGTGCGTGGGGCCTGTCAGTCAACCACCCCTTCATCACACAAACACGCACAGAAACACACACTCATGCAGGTGCAGGTGCATGGTGATCCCACCACAACCCCCCTTCCCCCTTGAGGCTGATTAGTATTCATGAGATCTCAGGAGGCCCCCTTATACACACACGCACTCACCAACACACACACATATTCTGGTGGATTGGTCCATTCTAATTATCTCCTGGCGTTTATGGAGAGGCCTGATTAGAAGCTGTCAGTGTGACTGATGACGACATGCCATGTTATCCCCTAGAGAGAGGCAGAGAGGAAGGCTGGTCACAGCTGTGGACTCCACTGCTTCTCTGTCCTCGACTCTTTATAGTTGGTGTCTTTCTTCCTCGTAACTCTGCTCCACTAACAACTGCCTTGTTATGTGCCTCCGTAGGTAAGCCGGTGATGATCATAACCGAGTTCATGGAGAACGGATCTCTGGACACTTTCCTCAAGGTGAGTCATGCCTCAGCTGGAAGGAACACAGCACTCAAACTTCCTCCAAGGTCGGGGCTGCAAGCTTTTATAAAGGCCATGTGGAAAATGATGTCCAAGCTGTTAAGTGTTCATTCTCCCAAACTGCTGTACTTGAGGGCAGATTCTTTTGAAAATATATAAAAGGCACCTGATTGAAATTGTCTTTCATCTCTCAAAGCTGGTGAATTCAATCTATGAAAGTTCTACAAAGTCCACCAAGGACTTAAGTTTAGCTGATCAAGGACATAAGAAGAATCCTTAAAAATTTGCTTTTAAACAACATTTTCACGTGTAGTCCCCTCAGTAAGAGTGTAAAATATACATCTAAAAAGAACACACTTGTAAAATCAGACCATACGTCTACAGGGTGAAATGTTGAGTTGAAGTGACTGAAAAAACAGTTAAAAAAAGGTGAAAATCACTCCTGTTTCGGCAGCAAGAAAATGCCATCAATATACAGTACACACACGGCGGTGGTGAGACAGACGGAGAAGTGGATGAGACCAGACGCGTTGAGATGGATGCATGGCCTCTGCACACTTTCATCACATGATGTTTGATACTGGGTTTATGAAATGCACTTAGTGTCCATATCCCAGAGCAGAAAACAGCAGCAGACTGCTGACAAATGGGTAATAAACCAAAGAAAGTGTATTGCTTTGTGTGCAACATTTGCTCTGTCAGGGGATACAAAAATGAACAGTTCATATTGCAAATGTGAGGCAATACCACAGAAGTAATAGGGCTGTTATGAGTCAAGATGGCAACTGAGAATAACACTAGAGATCACCTCCAAAATGCCAGAAAATTGAGATTTAAGGAAAATCATCTTTACTATGAATGGACACAGAAATAGTCACCAGAAATATTTCTATGGACATTTATTATATTGAGAGAGTGGTTTAAAAAATGGTTTGTAGATCAAGCCATAGAACAAAGAGTTTAAATCCATGGCTGAGTATTACAACAGCGAGTCCTGGAAAGCAGATTTTTAGTCAAGGTTATTGCTGAACATCTTATCAGTGATTTGAAAATCAAAGGAAGGCTGTGAAAGTTTTGCTTTGTAATTAAAATTGACATTATGACAAGAGTTAAAAAGAGCCTGTCACTCGATAGGTCATTACACAAATTGATGTTTTGAAAAATCCTTCAAGCCATCCTCTGAAACATATCACAAACCTGCAGATACATTACGTTTATTTAACAAATCTGGATGTGTTTTCTCAAAATTGCCGGAAGGTTCTGAAGCATTTCTTAAAAAGTCAATTATATACACAGAAGTATGGCTCTCCATTTCATTGCAGATGCAGTAAACAAGCATATGATGTGTACATTTTGATACATGCACGATTCATGACTCCTGTTCGTACAAAGCACGTGCAAAGAAGCTGCAGGCGTGCGCTATTGATTTAGCTCAGGAGCCCTGAATTGGGCTTCGCACACATGCAGATGAATAACTTGTTGCAGCCCTCGCGTGCCTCACGTTGAAAGTCCCCCTGATTCATATTCAGAGTTGTTTGTCAGCCTGTAAAATCACTGCAGTGCTCCAAAGCCATTAAGCCCGTGATGATAGGCCCATCGCTAAATAGACACCAATCCCATCAGCAACACTGAAGCAAAATGAAATGAAATCTGACAGATAAAAAATGGCTGAGGAAGATAGTGTCCTGACACACACACACACACACACACACACACACACACACACGCATGTTGTGCGTATCAGTATGTATGCTAATAAGGGTTATAAAGAGTGTCCGCAGTGGCTCAATATAATTATGGAATCAGTTTTATGGGTTTACAACTCATCCGTGCTCCTGGCATCCATATGTGTCTTTAATTACGCTGACCATTTATTAAGCAGCCATCCCTCAGAAATAACAAAACCACTGTTCTGTCAGAGAAGCTCTTCCTCTCTTTGTTTCTACCTACAGTGGCCTTTCTAGTCATCCCTTCATTACATTTCCTCCTTCAGTTTTCTAGTAAGAACTTCAATAATACGCCAGAATTTGCCCCAAAAAAAAGTCTAATTTTCCATATTCACCTGTCTCATCTGTCTCCTTCATCTCCTTCTCTAACCTCTCTGCCCTGCATTTGTCTCCACTCGCTTTCCCTGCCCTGCCCACCCTTCCCTCCTCCTTCCTGGCAGTACAATGTGGTGGGCAGATTGATAGAGGAAGTCTGTAGGTTTGTTAGACAGTCCAATCAATCAGCATCTCACAAAACCACCGGCTAATTAACTTACTCCACAGCTGCCGAGGGAGAGAGAGAGAGAGAGAAAGAACGATAGAGAAAGGGGGGGGGGTGCACAGATGCAGAAAGATGAAGGAAGATATAGATGGATGGAGACTGAAACTAAGTAATACAGAGTTCTTTCCGTCTCTGAGACAGAGACTGAGGAGACACAGAGATGGATGGAGAGGACAAAGAGACAGAGGGAAGGAGAGATGATATAAAGGAGAGAGGGTGACTGATAACATGGATGGCTTTTTAACGGGGACCGTTGGCCAGGGGCAGAAATAATTGGCAGAGGAAGGTGAGCCGGACCGTCATCGATCAACAGGCTCTGCTCTCTGCCAAAGACAGCTCAAATCTGAAATCCAGTGAGCTCTGCTTGGGCACCCGGTCAGTGTTAGAAAGGAAAGTTTTGTCTGCTCTGTCAGATCCAATCCTCTGAAAGTAGGAGTTTTTTGTGATCCTCCATTGATCCCTGGGAGGAGAAATTCATCTTTTGCTTGCCACCCTCCACAGAGAGGGGTCAAAGCACAGGCTTAGCGAGAGCTGGAAGGGATTCTTGCTCAGGGACACTTCAGAAGTGCAGATTGCTGCCATTACAGGTGCTTGAATCCTGGCTTGAACCTTCACTTCCAGTTGAGGTTGTTGAAGGACCCCGCCCTAATCACTACACCACCCTGCTGCAGCATTTACACTCTGTGCCGTCTCCTTGTCTCCCCTTCCAGAAACATGATGGCCAGTTCACAGTGATCCAGCTGGTTGGCATGCTGCGTGGCATCGCCTCAGGTATGAAGTACCTGTCAGACATGAGCTACGTTCACCGAGACCTGGCAGCCCGAAACATCCTGGTCAACAGCAACCTGGTCTGTAAAGTGTCTGACTTTGGCCTGAGTCGGGTTCTGGAGGACGACCCAGAGGCTGCCTACACTACAAGGGTAAGATAAATACTCACAGGTTGCAGCTGTCTTAAGTAAATGAGTTCATCCAGCCAATGACCTCTACAGTCTAAGTCCAAATTCAAATCCAACATGCATAAAATTATTTTTCAAATGATGTTCTGGCAATGATCCTCCATGATTCAACAGTTTAAAGATGGCCAAAAGGTACTGCGTGGACAAGCTGAGAAAGTTTATGCAAATTTTCCCTGACACGGGGGAGTGAAAACCCGGAGTGAACCAATCGCATTAGTTTTGTTAAGGTAAATTACTTGTAACAAATGTGGGAAACGCTGATCTCTGAGGTAAATCGCTTCTAAATTGCATTTAATCAATGACTGTATGTAATGCTGGACGGCATGACAGCTCCTCAAAAGTGAAAGCTGGCTGCAGTATAGGCCATAAATCCCACCCCCTCCGTGTTAGCGAATGGTATGAAAGCTCAACCAAAAAATCAAAATATACATCAAAGATGTTTTTTCTTCGTTTTTTTTTTTTTTTGGTTTTTTTTTGTAATTTTAGATAGTTCTTATCACACTAATGTAAATTCAAGTGCTCAATTTTCTGATATGTTTGGTTTTAATTAGTTAATGGGTGGGTAATGTCATGATCAACAGCGAAGTCTAACTTCGATACCACATCTCCATCACCCGATCCCTACTGCACAGATGACATCATTAGCGCAAGATGCCAGTGCCTGCATCCAGATGTTGTCACTTTTCTTTGTACAGTGTGAGGAAGTAGCAACGTGTCTACTACCTTGTGTAGAGTCACTGGATATATAACAAGTTACCGAGACTTGAGATTGATGAAAACAGGAACCGAACTACTTTCTTTACTTCTACTGCCTTTACTCACTCTCTAAACTCCAGAATAGCAATCAGAGAAAATAACTGTCCAATCAGACCTGAAAATGAAAAAAGGACGCTGCAGTTTCATGAGAAGCATGAGGGAGCCTGCTGCTTTGAGTCCATGTGTATCAACAGGGGGTCAGGTAGACATACTAATACACAGACCTGACAACCAAGGCAACATCCAGGATATGACATGTAAAATGTTTCTGTAATAACGAAGACTTAAGGCTCTGGAACTATATTACACAGTGCAGCTGGCTGTCTAAACAGTATAAGTTTTGTATGAGGTCATGACGCACAAGTGCTGATGATGAAACACATACTCCTCACTAAATTAAATGCACACACACAAACTCCTCCTCCCCTTTATCTTTTTGCCTATATATAGTCAAATCAAAGGAGTCTTTGGTAACATCACCATCCTCTCACAGAGCCGAGAGAATGAAGAAACTCAAACGTCAGTGAGTTAAACCACTGCGGAGTAACTCATCTAAAATGCCCACAAGGAGATGGTATTATTCATATTCATAGGAAGTGTTGGGGATGTTATTTTTAATATGGCATTAGCATTGCCCTGGGAGGGGTGTATCAGCCGCTGACTGCTCTATTGCAATCACACACACACTCCCACTGATGTCAGGAGACCTAGATGGAGAGCTGCAGGCATGGAGGGTGGGGTGGGGGGACAGGGAGAGGCCGAGGCGGAGATGGGGAAGAGACACAGAGAGGGAGGATATCAAATAAGAGTGAGATCGAGGGAGGCTAAGAGAGAGGGAAAATAAGAGAAGGCAGGGGAAGGATCCAGTGAGAGCAGTTAAGAGAAAAAAAGAGGACGGGGTAGGGGTGGACAGGGGGTGCTGGAAACAAAAGTACAGTGTCGAGTGACTTGGCAGCTTTGTCTTTTATTTGACTTTGACCAAGCAGAGATGGGGAATGCTAGGTGGTGCAGAGGCAGCTTCCGCATGTTAAAAAGCTGAACCGAGCCCTATAGAGGTAGCGCGAGAGTGTGTGTGTGTGCGTGCGTGTTTGTGTTAGACCGAGTGAGACAGAAAGGGCGGGGGGTATCTTCCTGTCTACTTTGTCTATACAGTGGGCTTTATGGAATCCTTTTGATCCTTTTGCATCAACAACAAAGGCAGGAGCAGCATGGAAGGAGAAAATTGATGGCAAAAGAAAGTACAAGAACAAACAGAGGAGCAAAAGTACTGGATGTTGTGAGCATATTAGAGAGGAGTGCTGTTTTGTTAAGTTGGTGTGTCACCTCACCTGCTGTGTTCTTAAAGGCAGCGAGCTTCTCTGCAGCCACCATCTTGTAATTTGTTTTGTCAGCTCTGCTCTTGATTTATTAGAGCGCTTTAGCCACAAAACGTATTACTAAAACAACCTCTAAATATTTGCACCGTGACAGACGGGGTAAAACATCAAGTTCAGGGAGACATGTTCAGGATGCCAAGTATGTGTTGACTGTGTTGTGAACCATCTCCAGGGAGGGAAGATCCCCATCAGATGGACGGCTCCAGAGGCCATAGCCTACAGGAAGTTCACCTCCGCCAGCGACGTGTGGAGTTACGGCATCGTCATGTGGGAGGTGATTTCATACGGAGAGAGACCCTACTGGGAGATGTCCAACCAGGATGTGAGTCACAAACACAGACATCATGTCTCATTTACTTTAACCTCGATCTCCAGCTCAGTTTGCTATGAAACTGAATTTTCCAGGACATTTTTATTTCCCTCTCTCGTATTGATCCAGAACATGATATTTTACACTCTCTCCCTTTCAGGTGATCAAAGCAATAGATGAGGGCTACCGTCTTCCTGCGCCGATGGACTGTCCTGTGGTGTTGCACCAGCTCATGTTGGACTGCTGGGAGAAGGGACGCAGCGACAGGCCAAAGTTTGGACAGATTGTCACAATCCTGGACAAGCTCATCAGAAACCCAACCAGCCTCAGAGAGCTGGCCAACAGCTCAGCATGGTCAGTGGGAGAAAGCTATGAATTAAAGCTGGGAAATCAACACATTCCCTGACACACGCATGTAGTTTTGAGATGCTTGGATTAGATTATAGGATGGTCTGTGCATTGGGGACGTAATCACTGCCTCAGATCTACATTGTAAATCTCCTTTGTCAGTCTTGAAAACTGTGCAAAGTAGGAAATGTCATTCCAGTAAATGACGTTCTTATCTTTTCTCAGCAAAGTAATATTTGCCAGTGAAAAGGTATGAATATAAGGTTGTGCTTTGGCGTATCCATAGTCACACCTTCAGTTTAATAATCTCCTTGCCTCCCCCGTTGTATTGCACACATCCATAGAATATCATTATTTTTACATTTACATTTTTATACTTCAGGCATTTATCTGATGTTCAGAACCAACACACAGAGTGTGCAACAGAATATGTTTCAATCCCTTTCAAAGCAGACAGAGGCAGATTCCAGCACAACCGAAAAGCGTCTTATTGGCTATGACAGTAAATCACTGTATGTGAGTGCAGTTGTAATTTGTCCCACATATGCAAGGTATTCAGTAAGTTTAGGAGGGAAGCAAACAGGGCAGTGAGGGGACCAATCATTAATCATACTTACCCACTAATGGCTAGGTTTAAAGTTTAGGGTTTATGTTTTCTTTTCACAGTGGATTTGAGTCTGTCATGCTGTGGTTGTTGCAGAATTAAAGCTACTCTGTCCAAAAACAAGTCCAGCACCATGGGCAAGCATTAACTGGCTCTTCAAGTGTGCTGTCGACAGCTTTTACTATTATG
Organism: Chaetodon auriga; assembly: GCF_051107435.1. Taxonomy (NCBI): domain Eukaryota; kingdom Metazoa; phylum Chordata; class Actinopteri; order Chaetodontiformes; family Chaetodontidae; genus Chaetodon; species Chaetodon auriga. The sequence continues at coordinate 11,528,495 of NC_135085.1, read as the reverse complement.
AATGTCCTAACAAGAATTAACTTCAATAACTGTTGAAAAAGGATGAACTATTGACATCAGCACCAGTCAGAAACTTGATTTGGCCACTCCACAGGACAAAATGTCCTTGATTTTTCTTCCTACCAAGGGTATGATGGAAAATCGGCTTTTTATTGCAGTTTTATGTTTTTCTGACTTCCCATGTGACTCTAAGGCTTTACACCCAGAGTTCCTCAGTCGAGCGCCCTCTTGCATAAGGTGCGGTGGGTTTCCAATTAGCTATTTTCAGCACACTTCAAATAGGCACTAAATGCGCTGTTCTTCAGCCAGATCATGTTGAACTTTCCCCTGCTCATATTAGATGAAAGCAACGTTAACGAGAACTAGAAGCAGCTATTTTTTGGATGAGAGGAGAGGCCACGTTAGCCCACACAACACATCGCGAGCATATTAACTGGGTGTGCTCCGAGAAAGTGTGACCAGGCTGCACAGTTTGCATTAAAGGTTATTGGTTCCATGTTGGTTTCTTTTGTACTTTTGTAACAGTGTGATCAATACAAAAACACACTGAAAAGTGAGACTGAAGTGAACAACTTAGCAACTTTATCAAAGTTACAGAAGTTAACTTCCAATCAGTTTTTAAGACGAATTGGACAAAATCGTATGTAGACTTTTTAAGACAACTTAAAGCCTAACATTTAGATCATTGGACTTTTAAGGACCCTCAAACCCTGAGTGTGCTTTGTATCCCAGCAGGGAGGACCCGTCCACCCCAGAGTTCAGTGTGAACACAGTGGATGAGTGGTTGGAGGCCATCAAGATGGGCCAGTATAAGGAGAACTTTTCCAGTGCTGGATATGTCAGCTTGGACTCAGTCCTCTACATCAGTGTCAGGTACAGACAGCTGGTGTTAAACGAACAGTAAAAGACATTATATTTGTGTCATTTGAAAATTAAAGAAGGGGATTTAAACAAGTATCTTGGACCTGAAACCTCAGCAGCAGCTTGGCAAATGAAGGACAATGCAGGTTTTTTTTCTCTGAAAGTGTCATTCATAAATAATATTTCTGTCTGCATTTTTTTCTGTCTTCCTTGCAGTGAACTGGCTAAGATGGGTGTGACTCTAGCGGGCCACCAGAAGAAGATTTTGTCCAGTGCGCAGAGCCTGCAGACCCAGGGGACGCACGTTCAAGTATAACAGTTTCCAGATAAACACACAGTGAGACAGAGCCAAAATGGACGCTCCTGTGAAGAGTTTCCCTACTGAAATGGAGTTGTAATGGATACTCTGTGCTCGGGCCTCCATTGATTTTGACACACACTGAGATGGAGACAACATGGACGCATGACTCCTTCACCCTCTCGCAGTTTCACCATTCTTCCCATCCTTGATGGGCACTACCGGCTTTAGCACTCCCAGCACCCTGGTGTCTGGCTGCAACACCACCACCACCATTATGGAGCAACAGAGAGACACGTCCAGCAACAAGGCCACATCTAGAGCATCCCAGACCATTTCACATCATATCAGCTCAGCGAAAGAAGAAAAAAAAAGTTTTTTAACAAATGACAAAAAAAAAAAAAAAAATTAGAATATAATTATTATCACTGTCTGTGAGGTGTACAGTTGGTTTTTACCGTCATTATGTTTCTGTTCGGAGTTTTCACCTTGAAGAGTTTAAAAGGGTCAGAAGATATGTATATGTGTAGATATATGTTTATATGGGCTGCGTGTCCCACAACCGTAGAGATGGACCTAACGTTTGTATTGGTGGTGAGGGTTATATTGCTCAACCTTAACAGGAGTTATTACCTAGTACATGCATAGCCCATTCCATTGCTCTCTGTATGCAGAAAGCTACTGAATGAGCCAGATTCTGAATGACATGAATGTGTGGGGTGAGGGGAACAGAAAACCTGGACCTTTAGAGATAGAGAGGGATGTAGATTTTGCTAGCTCATGTAGGATGGAAGTGATTCATTTAAATAGTGTATTTGACCAGGACAAGGGCTTCCCTAGCGACTGCTCTCAGACACATTTAGCAACTAGACCCAATGCACGTTTGCTAGTCTGCTTGCACTAAAGACGTGAGTGCAAAGAAAACAGCTGAAACTGCTTAATGTGCAGTTAGCACAGAGACATTTTTACTCTTCCATAACTGACTGTCTATTCCAAACAACATCATCTATTCAGCGGTTACAGTGATGTTGTTCAGAATATTTCAGGCCAACAGTTTGCCTTCCCGTGTTTCAGGTGTGTTAAGAAAGTTATAGTGCTTTGTGTCGAGCAAAGGTGATGCCAAGGTCATGATAGAGTTGACACTGTTAAGAACGTGTAACTTGTTTTTCCAGTGTTGTGCCATGTACAGTAACCTTGAAATGTTCATCTGGGCAAAATACCACCATTCTTACTATACTCCTTCCTTTTGTCAGTTGCCATGGCTGGATGGCAACACAGGGCTGGTCACAGTAATTACAGTGTTTTGTCTGAATAGTCTGCTTGATGAAACAGAGCATCAGGGTGGACCATTTTTTCAGCAAGATGATTACGCAGTGTTGATTTTCAGCTGTGCCACCACAAGAGGTTCAATTTCACTTTAAAAAAGATGTGTCTTGTACTGTCTCGCTTTCTTGTTATCAGTCATGCCAACCTATTTCAAGCACCCCTAGTTTCAAACCAATACACAAAAGGTAGATTTACCAAACAGTGCTTTCAGCAAAAAGCAAATACATTGGTTTGTTGATTTTTCTTTATCAGAAGGTAACTGCTGCTCATCACGTCAATTACAAGGTTAAATATAATGGGACCCTCTTTGTGTGCACTGCATTAATGGCACTGAACCTGCTTTAGTGTATTCCCAAACCAGTTTTAATATATGTGGTACTCTATAGGACCAACAGTGGCAAAACGTACAGTATATATGATTGTATCATAGTGTAAAATATGTACAGTGTTGATTTCCAATGTTAGAATGTTTGTAATGATAACGATGATGACTATGATGTACTTTTATTGTGAAAAAGAGATTTCTGAACTCGTTCAGGGGTGGGTCAAACAGGAGAAAAGTGAAGGAAGGTGATTTGTTGGTGGGAACAAAGGAATGTAGCATGGTGCAAAGCTTCAGCTTTGATTGACTGGTGACAGTGACTGCAGTTTCTACCATAGCGTTAGAATGAGTAGAATGGACTTTCTTTATTGATACACTGGCTTAATTTGAGTAATTAGCAACAATAATTACATGCACTTTTTAAGCCTGTGTCGGCCTACAACACAACTTGTAAAGAGGCTTGTTGGGGTGAGGAAGGGATGGAAGAAGGGAAGATGAGATAAGAGAAGTTCTGAGATCAAATTTCCATCCAGACATCACAAAATGAACACTCGCTAAACCCCTCCCCTGAGCAGAAATCGTCCAATCATAGCTTAGCAACTGTAACTAGGAACGGCAGACCTGTTAAGCTGAAATCAAGGACCTGGTGTAGAATGACAAAAGCTGGGCACAGACGGCAGGAGTCTGAGGCCGATTTATCTCCGATTCACCCTCTTGACAATCGGAGGAGAAACCAGGTCTGGGATCTTGGTCGGGACCAGCGTTCAACCACTACCTGGCAGCACAATAACGTGCTTTATGCTTGTGTTTTTTTGTGTGTATGGTTTTGGGGGGTTTTTTATTGCCAGAAATGGTAAAATCGTGGCACGGAAAATATGTTTAAATACAGAAGGCATAAAAATACATTTATAGCTAAAAAAAACATAACCCAGAAATGAAATACTGTTTGCCAAACCACAGCTATTCTGTCAAATATGCTGCACACAAAACTACAATACACTCTGAAACTGTCAGTACATTCTACTCTTGCTAACTCTATGATTTCACTCTAGCGGACTACCCTTGACCGCTGGCCTTTTAGATGCCTTATTTACTGAGCTATTGTTCTTTTCTGTTGCCCTACAGAGGCAATATTAAGAGTAAAGTGTATGTACAGGTAGTATTTATCTGTGTTCTTAAGATGACCTCATTATCAGCACCCTGGTTTTGTAACATCCCAGAGATCCCCTCCAACAGCACCTTCACCTTGATTCCTCGAAGCAGAACAAAGTCAGTTTGTTCTGAAAGTATTCTAGTAAATCTTAAAGCTGATGGACCTAAAAGCTGACAGAAAAGTTGACAGAATTGTTCTTATTTATTTGAGTCATAAGATGTCCGTTGATCAAGAAATGAAATCAAAGAAACGCAGGTTACAATTTGATTTGGGTGTATTTGGCTGCACAATTTCTGTATTTTTATGTGCAAAATTCCTCATGCAATGTCAGGATTAGAAAAGGAAAATTCTGTGTCACCCAAAAGATGAGGGTATATTGCAACAACAGCCTCCCTTTTTACAAGCCTGTTCAACACTCCCTCTTTTGAAATTTTTAGAATGCAGAAGTCATACCCACGCTTCAGTTTCAAAATCCCAGGTTTGTATCACTATTCACCCTACCAAGGTTAGCTATGTGGGTTGGTTTGCTTGATCTCAAATACAGTGTTTGTCCTCCATTGCCCACCATGTCTGTATTGTAAATGTTCATGAGTGCTTCTCATTCGAGACTTTCAGCTCTCTGTCTCTCTCTCTCTCTCCTTGTCTTTCTCGCTCTCTCTTTCTTTGGCCACCGTACAATGCTTATTTGTCCTCATGCCAGTCTCCTCTGCGTTGCTTGTTGTAAAGGGTGTAGGCATTCTAATGTCTTTCATGTTGCTGTAATAAATATGCTAATATTTCTAATTTCTCACCTGAAGCCTTCAGTGTCTTTTCCTTTCACACATTTTCTGCCTTCTTCTTTCCATCTCCCTCTCTCAGACACACACATGTACACACATACGCAGTGGAAATACACTCATTCACTGGCACAATTCCACAGTAAAATTACACTGGGGCTCGCAGAATATGACGGCATAAAATTCAAAGTGCCTTTACAAGAAAGTGTTATGAAGCTCTCGCTTAATTATTTTTTGCTGTGCAACAAAGCCTGAAGGTATCAAATTTTGTTTTGGTGAGCGTCTGACCAGTCTTGCAGAAAATCAGTGCATGGCTGGGAAATTCAAGGGTAGTCTCATTTGTCCCCATCTCTGCTCTAATGGTGATAGCGGTGGTGAAATTTCCATCATAACAAAACTTCAATGGCAAAATATGGCCATCCTGTAACCACATCTTCATTATCCGTGTGTGTGTGTAGTGTGTGTGTTCCTTACTGAGAGATAATTTTGTCTCGAGGGAGGAGGAAGGTCAGCGACTCCTGGCCTTGGTTAACCCCTTAATGCACTGGCCCAGTTGCCGTCACTCTATGCTACCACCATTACACCTCATTTAGCCCATCATATTAGGCTCCATATTCCCATATCGCTCACTCCCCGTCTCTCTCTCTCTCACACACACACACACACACACACACACACACACACACACACACACACACACACACACACACACACACACAGCTAGACGTACAAAATATTCAGGGCCTGTTCTCCATTTCCTCAGTATCTATCTCCTCCTACTGCCCTCCTCTTAATCTTTCTGCTGGCCTTGTGAATCCCCATTTTTTCCTCCCCTCTCCTATCCATCCCGTGCAGACAGACAGAAAGGTTGTGGCTAGTTCCCTGACCTCGACTACCCCATTATCTCCCCTCTCCTTGCTTTTTCCTCTTCTCATAGCTTTCTAATTTCCCCTACCTCTATCCATCTATCCATCCACCCATCCATCCAAAAGTTTTCTCCACACGCAGCCCTCTCTTTGAGGTCCATTCCCTCTTTCTGTGTCACTGCTATCACCACTGGGTTTATTTTCACTATTAAAGGCCAATCCATAACTTAGGGCTTTTGTCTCCAGGTGTCGCAATAGGGAGAATGTCATCTCAGGTATTTACTGTGGATAACATGGAGGCTTCTGGGAGCCAAAGGCTTAGGCGATTGATTCATCATGCAGCTGCTATTGGCATCATGTGAAAAGGTCAGGTGTCCCTATGGAGAACACTTTAAAAGGCCATTGGTGACTGATGAGCCTGTCATGTTTGTATCACATACATGCACAAGCACTCTGTCTCTCACTCTGTATCTTTGCCTTTCTCTTTGTTCCTCTTCCCTACACTCTCTCTCCACGAGACACACACACACGCACACACACACACACACACACACACACACACACACACACACACACACACACACACACACGCTCTGTCTCTCCCATGGGAATGGTAATTGGGCCCCTCTGTCATGCTGTCAGGTGTGGGCTTGAGTGTCCCCTCATGTGCAACAGCAGACATTAAAATAACACAAGAGACCAAACAGCCATAGATCCACCGTGACCTCTGCGGGGTCAGCCATATGTGTACGTGTGTATGTGTGTGTCTGGATGTGTGAATGTACAACTGTGTGTTCATAACGCTTGAGACCAAAAGAGATGTTCATGTGTGTGTAAGCTGTGTGACAGGGGTCCAGACAAGCCTTTTTCACCACTGTCCTACAACTGAAACTCTCAGTCTTGCTTTGTGTTTAACTCTGTTAGCTATTAGCTCTAAACGCTCTATTAGCGGTAAGCTATTGGCTCTATTAGCTGTTAGCTCCGTTTGCCAAACACATCGCAGGACTCTCTGTCGTCCCGCTGTCGTCCGGCTGCTAACAGGTAACAGTTACCTAGATCTCCTCGTCCTCAAGTCAGCTCGGATTTGTGGTTCCCAATAGCATTGTCAGGACAAAAAAAGGGTATGCCCATGCTGATAATGGGTTCATTGTGTCTTTTCAGGTTTTAACTCGTCATATTTTTCATGGGTCTCGCACTGAGCAGTCAACCAGTGATAGTAACTATAGTAACAGGATTGTAGTCAGTGCCTGCTTCAATTTGACATTTGCACATACATACATACATACATACATACATACATTGGGTCCCGGAGGCGTCCCAGGCAAGATCTCTGTTCGTTTCAAACACATTTTCTATTGGCCCTGGGACAATGGGACAGCGCTAGTTCCCAGCCCTGCTGTGTGAGCATCAAAAGTGAGATACAAAAAGAAAGCAAAAGATACAATCTGAACCAGAGGAAAGATTTCATCAGTCATTGGTTGAATTTGCTGAAGTTCCTGCTTTGTCGCTCTTGATTGCATTGCGTGTGTCCTCTCTAATCAAATATGGCTGAGTTCAGACGGGGCTCAGTGTTTCGCGGTCCGCTCACTCACACACGCACATGCACACATCAGTGCTCTCCTGTCTCATGAGGTTTTAGTTTGCTATCAAAGCGATTTCCTGTCTCAAATTTTCATCAGTAATCAAAGTTCCTGATTGAATTTGAAAAGTGAGCCCAGCTCTATAAATCACATTACATGCCTCACTCCCATCATGCCTGCTCTCATCACACACAGGAATGAGACGCCACCCCGGGTGTATGCCTGCGTCATGGTCTCTGTGTATGTGTGTGTGTACTCATGCATGCAGTGGAACAGGAAAATGGAAGTTGACAGAGTTGTGATTTGATCCAAGCAATTTTCAGTTGGGACAGATAATGCAAAAAGGAGAGGAGGATGGTGGAACGACAATAAAGATAACACACCTTGGTCTGACTGCACATGGAAACAATTCTTGATTTAGTGTCAACTGGATGTCAGATAAGTGGAATTTATTGAATCAATGCAGCTCAAATCAGTGCTTAAATCAAGTAAAATGAATTAGTTGAGGAGGACTCTGAGATGCTTTTGCTGTTAATAAGGATAGATTATTAAGCAGACGCACTGGACACAGGCCCTGGGCCCATTGGGTCAGGGGACTCCAACCAAATCCAATCCAATATTTGTTTATCTTTATTTTTTTCCCTTCGTATTACATCTTATCTGCATACGGAGGCTACAGTTACATTTAATTAAAATATGGTAAAAGCAGAACAGCCAAATTTTAAGAAAATCAATCCTGCATCTCCGGCTTTAATCTGATTTAAGTTATGTAGTCTCTTTCATCACTAAAAATGGAAATTCTGTTGCAGTTTTTGAACCAAGAGCACCTGAAAGTTTTGGTTTACCTGCAAGTGTCACTGAAACAGGCACAAAACAACTATAACGAGATGCAAAATAACAAAAAAAAAGAGACAAAATGACTACAGAGCTGCAAAACTACTACAAAGAGATGGCAAACAACTACAAAAAGATGCAAAATGACTGCACAGGATTCCCATTGTCTCATAATCTACCCATGGTTGCTGACTCCAAAAATGCTAAAAACTACAGTATTTCCAAATACTGTTTGACCCGAGTCAAACAGGTAACCAGAAAAAGAGAATCAGCAAGAATACTGCTTGTATTGGACAGCTGTCACCACCTAAAATCAGTAAGACATTTTGAAATGGAGTAGAAGCATGAGCAGAATAAGAGGAGAGGAAAACAAATAGAGATTGAGTTTGAAAAAAAAAAGGTGAAGAAAAACTTGGAGGGGTTTGGAGGGACTGAGATAATATTGACCACATAATCCCTCACAGATGTGGAAATCACCGTTTAAAGCCTGGCAGACATGACATGCTGAACTGCTATTGGATGACTCAAGAAGGACTTTGACCAAAGACAAACTCGCTCTTGCTCAAATCGTGCTGTCGCTCGATGGAGAAAAGATGATGAAGCTCTAAATTTAGAGCAAGCGTAGCAGGACCACATCTGTTGGTCTACAAATTACACAAACAGATACACACAGGCTGCACATCTCTGCAGGGCTCAGTAACTCATGCAAAGTGACAGTGTCTATAGTTTTATTTACTGAAGTGTAAACATACTGTTAGTGTCTTCCTACTCGGAAATGTACAGGCTTAGCTTTGCACTTCCGTGAAATCCCATTATGAAGCCAGTGTGTGACAGCTGATTGCAGTACATTGCATGATTTCCTGCCCCTGTTGCCTGTGTCTATGTACATGTGTTTGTGTGGAGGAGAGGCACGAGTGTTCTTTTGTACACACCACGCATGTATGCGTGTTTCCTCTCCTGTATAATCAAACACAGCTCTTCAAGTGCCATCAATCAAGCTTTGAAGCTGGAGGGAAGAGCATCTAAACCGCAGCACCCCTCCCTCTTTAAGCTGGAGGAAGCTGTTGTAGTGTTGGTGGATCCATAGGAAAGGTTTTCAAAGCCAAAATGAACGCACAGAGGCTCAGGGGTCGGCAGCCAACTAGCTATATTATGTATCACATCAGAAATGTATCGGCTGATGAAAATACAAGCTTCCATTGTTGACATCCACACAGCGTCAAAATAATATGGTTCTACTCTGAGCAGCGGTCCACATGCTTCATGTCCCTTTCATCATCCTGTTCTTTCTCCTCATCATCTGCTGTGTTTCTCTTGCTCTGGTTCTCATCTGAGCAGGACATGACGGTTGCATTGACAATACTTCTTGCAGTAGCACAGCTGTTGTAGACAAACACAGATACAATAACATATGGTTCTGTTAGATAGTAGAATAAATGAAAGGCACTGGCCTAACCATCAGCAGAGACTGGGGTTCTGTGTCTTGCTCACAGATGCTGCAACATGTGGAGAGGAGAAGATCAGAATCAAACCAGCAACCCTGCGACTGATGGACAACCCGCTCTTCCTGCCAAGCCACAGCCAAAAACCAAGGTGTTGGTGGAGAACTTAAGGGATTGTCCAAGTACAATAAAAACTTGAGGGTGATAAAAAAAACAAGATGACTTTCATTTTGTGTCAAACTACGATTTCCAAAGCCACTAATTATCTTAAAATATTCTCTCTCTGAATTCTGAAATGGATGAAATAAAAATTTAATAACATCATCCCCAAGAAACTTTCTTCCATCATTATCTTTGGAAGAGCCTCCTGTGTTTTTAGCACAGTTGCAATGCCTCCAAGAGGACCTGGTAGGCTGCTAGGTTAACATATTCCAAAGATATGGGGTGGTCTTAATTTTCCACGGCTGTGAATGGAAAGCACAGAGCGTTTCAGTGGTGGGTTGGATTGAGTTTAAACTGAAGGTCTCACTGGAGCCATTGGAAGTGAAAACATTTTTTAGTGAAATGGTAGAAACGCCTTCATATTGTGGTATTTTTCTGGATGTCTAGAGTGTGGATTGTTCCTGCAAAAAAAAAAAAGAAAAAGCCACATACATTCATCTCCTGGTTGTCTTTTTACTGTCCTTTTCTTTACTATGCCTTCCATTCTGCATCTACTCCTCCTCTTCCTCCAGCCGGTTTGTCATCCACATAATGGTTGCGCCTGACAAGTGGGAATGTCTACTTGGCATTGATTGGTGGTGGCCTGTAGGGATTTAACGAGCGGAGTAAGAGAAAACAGAGCATAGGTAAGTGGTTCTGTTGGTTGTGTATCTATCTATAGGTGTGTTTGGGAAATTATAAGGTACATGTAAGGACGGTTCGCATTGTGCAGAGAAATTCAGAGAGCGCATCACAATTATGTAACAGTGCACAACACTGACAAAAGAATTAGGGGAGGACAAAATGAGGGATCGACCAGCTTGTTTGACAGGATGATCAACGAACTGAAGTTGATGAGAAGGATTTTTTGGAGGTCACGGGTCAATAACCTGACTGAGACATTTGGCTCTTCATATGCATTTCTTTTAGTCCATCTGAGGCACATTCATTTGGATTTCAGCAGTTCACTTGTTCATTTCTTGCTTATTTGTATTCCATAATGGCTTAACCACTTTCTGTAAAATGTACCAACTTTAAAAAAAAAACTAAAAATAGTGCATAATCCATTTTGGTCACCTCAGGACCTTTGCATATTAAATGATTACATCTGTCGTGTGGCGAAAACTACTTACATATAGGTTCAGCATGAAGAAAAACACTCTTTGAACTTGGCAATTACTGCATTATTGAATTCCTCCAGTTAATTTTGGAAAGGTTTTCATACCTTTAGGGCTGCAGAATTAATAGCCCACCCATTGGTCCACCACTCTGGTCCAGACTGAAATATTGCCTGACTTTTCCTCGAGTGCCACTATCAGGTCAAAATTCTAAACTAATGACATTCCCTTCAACCTCGGCTGTACTGCTAATTAGTAAATGTTAGCATGCTTACACACTAAAAAATGGAGAAATAGTACAGAGCCGCTAGCACGGCTATAGCCTTTTTTTCATATAGTGCACTACTGCACTGCAAACAGAGCCATGTGATCAATCATCTGCAGTTATGATAAACTCTATTTCCATCAGTTTTTAAAACCCGATTCCAAAAAGCAAGGATGGAGCGAGATTCACCACTATGTGAACACGTGATTGGATAAAGGAGATTACTACATGGGCTCCGAGGACCACGGTTGTTTTTGCCAATTGATTGTGTTCTGTTTTTATTTACATTCCAGGCAGCGTCCCACCTTTTCTGTTTTGAACTGGCATAGATTTGACCTTTTTTTCAGATAATAAAACTTTTCCAAACTTTACACACATCGTCTCAGCATTTAATTAAACTAAATTAAACCTGGAGCAACTGAATGCACAAACACAGTAGTTCGATTTGCTTGGGCGGAGGTGAAGAAAATAAACATTGGAAGCACACAGAGAAAACCAGCAGGACAGTCAAATTAGAAGCTGAAGAGAAAAAACAGTTTGTGGCTTTTTGCAGTGTAAAACCACAATCAAATGCTTTGCAAAATGTCATGGAAAACTAACAGCAACTTTGGAGGAACACCAACATATGCACAACACACACACACACACACACACACACACACACACACACACACAAACCATAACCACATGCAGTATGTACACATACTGTGATAGCTGATGTTTGACCACATAAGAGGGGTTACTAAAACTGTGCAAGTGCTGACTCAAACTCTACTTGTGGTCTGTTCACAAAATATAAGGCGATTTCAAGCCTCCCTCTCTGTCCATACCCTTGTCATACTCTGTGTGATATGAATGAATGTTTATTGTTTATGCCATTACAACAAAGCATTTCATTGTGCATTTGTGTGTGTGTGTGTGTGTGTGTGTGTGTGTGTGTGTGTGTGTGGTTGGTTGGTTATGTGCACACACATATAAAGAGCAAATACACAGCTAAGGGTGGGCAGTTGAGGCTCTAAATCAGCTGCATGCTTACTAACAGAGGTTTGACCCAAATAACAGTATAATTTATGAAGGCTTTTAGGCTCCCAGGCAGCCATGGAAATAGAACAGAGAATAATGTGAGTCTGACCGTAGCTACATCACTTCAGTTTATGTCCTAGTCTTTTACTAGGACACACGTCCGCGGTTCTTAATGATACAGAGACAGTAAACACAATGTTAATGGACACTGGGTTACAAAGATGTGCACAGCCGCAAATGTCATGAGAACAATTATGGACATGCTTAGGAGCAAGAATACTAAACAGGTGCAGGCAGGCATGATTAGAAACAGAGATGAATCAAAAGGAGAGACAGTACTGTAAATGAGGGAGAGGGAGTAATAGAGGCAGTGAGAAACGTGAGAGATGGAAAGATGGAGAAGGAGGGACAGACTGAAGCTGAGAGATCATTAGTACTACACTGTAAGGCTCTGGCCCAAGGCAGGGTTAGAGGCTGAAAAGGACTGTTAGCAGCTGCTGGAGGAGATGACAACTCAGGGAGACCCAAAGGACAAGTTAAGACATCCCAGGCACTCATATAGTTCTGTGTCGAAGTGTGTGTGCGTGTCTCTATATGTGTGTGTATGCTTGCATATAATCCTGTGTGCGACCCTCCCTGTGCTGTAGCGGGTCATTTGCCTTAGTGTTTGAAGTGGAGATGCGGCTCTGAAGAACAGGCTCCTGTCATGGCTCCACAGATCAGAGCACAGAGCGACAGGATGCCATGAGAGAGGAGGAGAGGGCAAAGACAGACAAATGAGATGACATGAGACCTTTCCCACGCAAGCTTTTTTCTTTCCTGCTTTCTTTTATGTGCGCTTTCCGTCTGAACACACATGTTCATGGGTGAAAACGTGTGTCCACACAAGCGTTTTCAGGTCCTTTCGCTATTGATCTTAGCCTATACTGAAATGCCTGAATAAAGATCAATATGAACAGAGGATACATAAACAACAGGAAAGTGGCTGAACCCTTCTCTCAGAGTTGCACTCTTGCCTTACAGAAAAATCTAAATGTGGGTAACGACAACAGCAGGGCTCCATCGCTTATACTGACATTTAAAGTGAGTGATCAGGAAGAGGGCTGAAGGCTCGCCTCTTGATTCCTCCGGGCATGTCCGTGTCACAGCCGTCGGAGCCGATGGCAGCCATTCTAGATAATGCGATTGAAGTGGCTCTCCGCTCCGCTCTGCTTAAAATACCCACCTGGTCTATTTTTGGTGGAAGTTGCGTCAAACTGCACAGAGCAGATCAAGCCGTGCAGGAAGTCCTCCACAAGGAATAGCACAGAGCGAGGCTTCCCAAACGTATTACTCAAAGGTCAGGATCTGATTTTTATTCAAGAACAGAGGCTAAATAAATAAATAAAGAGAATGAATAAATAAATTAGGTCTAATTAGCCTATTATTATTTAATAATTTCAATTTCTAACAAAATTAATGTTATTTTTTAATAGTCTATACCAGTGTGAACAGACTTCTAAAAACATGGAAAATCCATAATGATAACAAGATACTGAACTATGAAAGACTTCAGCTTTCAATACGAAACCCACAGTTCAGCTACCAGTGAGTTATCTCGAGTAAAAACTCCTCTTCTGGGACTTCATACTACCACTGGCCAATGAAAATACACCTCTTGCATCTAAAAGACAAGCTCATGATTCTCCGTGATCTTCTGTGAAGGGGTTGCCAAGCTAATCAGTCACAGTCACTCTAGAACGAGACCTTTTCTACTGGAGAGTAATATTAGATGCACACATTTTGTGACTTCATTAATATTGCGCATGCTGGATGAGAAAATGGCGAGCTGGATGTGACCAATGGGCCACCAGTTGATGAAATGGGCTGCGGTCCGGAGTCCAAATTTTGAGAAGGCTTGGCATCAAGCATGCAGTCAATTTTCAGAATAAAACACCTTGTGCAGATTCTCGACTGTAGAAACAGACCAAAAAAAAAAACCATTTAACTAGGTAGCCTAATATCCAAATTAACAGTATCTGAGCAAGTCAACAAAACCAGGGAGGCAACACGCCCTGCTTCTGAAACACTCCCAGTGGGGTATGAAGTCATGTGGAGGATGGAATAAACCTGTGCCACAGACGGGACATCATAGCGCCCTGCATGGTGGAATGAAGACATCACATCACCATTTTCCAAATCTCCATATTCCTCATCCACAATAAAATGCAAGCGGTGTTTACAGATTCATCCAATCCAGCCTGGAGGCCTCAGAGAGACAGACTACTGCAGAAGAGTCTTTCCTTTGGCTTTCTCACATGCTCAGAAAACTAAGAGTCCATTGATAAGAGAGCTCGTGAGGATGAGGGAAGCGAGCAGTACGTCAGTAATGACATTACACTGTTCTTTCTGAAATGATACAGAGTCAGATGATCGACTCCTGACAGAGAGAGAGAGGAGGGAGAACGGAGAGCTAAAGGGTCGCAGAGTGAGAGAGGAGAGCTAACTTGTGCGTTCACATGTTTTTCTCAGACTTATCATCACACAAATTAGGTCCTGCTTTTCTGCTGATAAGGTCAGCTGTCAGTCTAGGCTCACTTAAAGGAGCAGAAATGCAACAACAGATACACGCTGCCGTACACACAAACTGACTTTTAAGCTGATTTTGCATCATTAGGACACTTACAGTACACACACACATACATACACTACACAACTTATACACATTTTATTTCATTTCAACGTGATGCCACACACTCCCACTCTCTGGAAAGCCTGGCATAAAAAAAACCTCTGTCTAGCCCCGCTTTGGATTCGATTTCATAGTCATGTATTCCAAACCCGTACCCCCTTGTTAGCTCATGAGTCATAAAGTATAAATTCAATTGCACGTTGCAATCCGTCCCTGTGGAATCCCTCATGTGAACTGTGCAGCGCAACAATGGCACGAACACTCGGGTTATTTCTGAGGGAAAATGTTCCCGTACGCAGGTGCCAGGCCCTGTCATTCTGACATATTCATTCTGACTATGGCAAAGAGGGTGCATAAAAGGTATTGCCAAAAGCTGAGTGTTTGTTAAATGAAGATGAATGGGATGGTTTGGATGGTTGGAAGGTGATATTTTATTTAGGATCAGACGTTCTGTTTGGTAATGCAACAGCCACTCTCACAACAACATGACAGCCCCAGGAAATGGATATTGATTGGAAAAGGTTGACGTCCCCCCTCCCTCGTTTTTTTTTCTCTCACACTCCCTCCACCTCTCTTGCCTCTCTCCCTTGCTGTTTTACTCTTTTTAATACTCTCCCTCCCTCTATAGCTGTCTCACAATTTCCCTCCTCCTCTCCGTCTCTCTGTCTGTTGTCAGGCCGTAATGTGTGATGTGCTGTGAAGCATGATGGATGGTTAGAGCTGATTTTAGGGCCCTGCAGCTGAAGCTGGGGTTTGAGGACACCTGATCAAATTTCAGTCATGTACGTGCTATTTTGTGTGTATGTATGCGTGTGTGGGTGTGTATGAGCCAATAAGAGCAGAGAGAATACACAGAAAGAGAAATGTCTGCAGGCTGAAGGTGAAATGGTCCCCAAGACAATTAATACCATAAAATGACAAAAGCATATGAATCTCAGCTGAGGCTCAGCCTGTGGATTGTCTAACAGTTAAAACTGCAGAAATACCAGTAACGTTCTTTTACACAAAGGAAGTTATATTATTCTTGAGCGTGTAAGACATCTGTCATTCAAAGACAGCTTGATGTGCACTATCAATCCATAACTGACAGCAAATGAAAAAGAAAACTGTGTGCGCACATTTCTCTATCCATCTGTAGCATGCACCATGGTCACTGCACCGGCCTGCTAATGCCAAAAGATGGCACAGTCAAGACTCATGTACTGTCGATGGATGGCTGTGTACGGTACTACTGTCATCCTGTATTGTCCTACAAACTCACATAGACACACACACTGAAACACACACTTGCCTTGGACACTGCATTGACTTGCACTCCCTTACCCCATACTGACCACATCCTTTAACACTGCCTGAGAACTAAAACCCTGATGTTGAACCTGCAATAACTGATTAGCCACGTGGGAGCAGTGGAGATAAGCTGTGAACACCACACTCACATCGTATCATCTTTGAACTTTTTATACATTATACATCCAGCTGTCCTGTTTCTGGTCACCTGATGAGTCATTATGATCATTATTATCATTATTCTAATCATATAAGTCATTATTATAAGTAGGTTTTTCAGTTGTGTTTCGCTGAAAATGGCTGATAAGAACATTGAGAGTGAATCAAAACAGTAAGCTGGCCAACAAACCAAACCAGTGAGCTGAAAGATGCTAAAACATTCCACAGAGCTGAATGAGACTGCTGAGTTGGGTTCATCGCGAGGAGAGACCCTTTTTTCCCTTTTTTCACAAAAGCAGTCACGTAAACATTGTTTATATAAAAATACTGGTGGCAGCAGCTTTAACTAAACACCTAAAAAATAAAAGTGTTGACCATAAAAATCACTGGTTTATCTCGTGGGGACCAGCTTTTTTGTCCCCTAATTAAAGGTCATACTCCTTAATGTGAAAGCGTAAACAGATAATTGTCCCCACACAAGTACTTACACACACACACACACACACACACACACACACACACACCCAAAGAGGAGAAAACACAGAAGCAGAAAGTATGAGGAGGATATATTGTGTTTGTGAACAATATTGTAAGGCAGGGTACGTGATGACATCATTAAAATTCCACACAGATCTCCCCCAGTGTACACAACACGCCACACACACACACACACACACACACACACACACACACACACACACACACACACACACACACACACCCCTCTGGCATTATCTCCTATGCCCATACACTCTCATTACCATTCAGCTCTGATCCCTGATGATAACCTCTCCTGGGTGGATGCAGCCTCATAGTGACCAGAATTATGCCTTTTGACAAGTCCAATTAATACAGTCCTAATGACAGCCATCATTGATTAAACAGGGAAATTCATAATTGCCTGGAGGTGAAAGGTTAATACGCCATTAACCACACAGAGAGCTCGCTCTTTAGTCGTTCTTTCTTTGTGCTCACTGTTTGAGGGATAATTGACCCCCAGCACGCCACCTGCAATCATTGCAGTCTTTCTTTGTATCCTTTTATTGTTTAGGAATTCTGACATAGTCATCATTGCTAGTGATGGCATAATTTGGTTATTGCCATAGATAAAACACAATATTGACTGCACAGACCAAGAACATAATACAAAGACTATAATAACAAACACAGTGATTTTTAAATCTGTGAGGAAGCCTCCTTCCTCCTTCCTCCTCCCTTTCTTTGTGTTTCCTGTGTTCCCTCTACCCCTCTCTGTAATAGCATGGCAGTTTCTTGCAGCTGCAGCCAATCCACACTCATCAACCACAAGATAAAACCCACATCTCCTCTCAGCCTTTGTGTACTCACTAGCCTGGTAACAAGTCTCATCCATCTCCCTCAGTCAACATCTATTATTTTCTTTTTTCAAATAAAGATTTCTCTCTGATGAAGGACAATGTTGGTGGTGGCAGTTGCATTATGTATGTACAACAAAGTGACTAAGTAGATGCTATTTGCTCATGACAGGAGCACAAATCAACCATTTTCTAACTGTACCAATGCTTAAATTCTGGGGGGGAAAAAAAAAAAATCAATTGGGGGCAAGTGCCTGTCACAGACACAGAAAAGCATTATCATTCATTTGGACTTGCATTTGTGTTCTCCTGATGAACTAAAGTCCAATATTCACTCTCCTTCGATTTCTGGTTTAGTCTTTATTGACCTCTGAGGGAAATGTCTGGCTCTTCAGCAGTTAAACACTCAGTGTGCATCAGGTAAGCTAGTCATTCACTTGTCTGCTGTTTGGTGCTGGAAAAGTAGTGTAAAGTGGGTTTATCGGAACTTTTTTGCAGGTTGATGAGAGTAATATGACAATAATAATAAACCTTATTTGTACAGCACCTTTCATACAGGAATCGGAGCTCAAAGTGCTTTACAACAATGAATCACAGGCACCAAGTGAGTGCTTCACATCAAAAAGACAGAATGGATAAAAAACAGGGATAAAAAATGAATGGAAAACAGTGACGTGCGGTGAGGTTCATGACTGGTGAGGCACTGACTCCTCTGGAGTCGGATGTAAAAATATATGAACCCAAAATAGAAGCTTAGATTGAGAATATTCAGATTGACCCAAAACTTCAAAGTCAGAGGCCTCAAACGTAAAAAAAAAAAAAAAAAAAAAAAAAAAATGCGCTGAGTTGCACTAAAACACTCAGTAAAGCTAAAGCTGACTACAGAGTGGTCTTCTGGTGAACAGAGCCTTTCTTATTAGACGTTGCCAGTTGAACCATTGTTAATATAACAGGAACTACTTCAGTTAGAGACTATTTTTACAGAGGAGGACAGAGGACTGATAGAGCTTCATCACATGGTGCAAACATTCACCTTAAGCTAAATATCAGCAGAACCAATGAGTCTGTGGAGACTGCAATGCTTCAAATATGGATGTTGCTGCAACGAAGCTACAAAGTGTAAAACGTGGATGCTTCACGCAGGTCTTCAAGCCAGCAGCACAGAAGATCTGTGCAGTCAGCACAGTTTGAAGGAGGACACTCAGGATTAGAGTCACCAAATGAGTGACCAAATGTGAAACATGGTCAAAATCTCCCCTCTGTTTCTGAGTTATGGTGTTGAATAACGGGCAGAAAAGTGTTTTTGCTGAATATTAAAAAGTCAAAGGTCACAGTCAAGGTGACCTTTGACTTTTTGGATGTAAAATGTCATCACTTCATCATTTTATCCTGTGAGACAGGGTGTGAAATTTTGTCATAATTAGAGTGTGAATGCTTGAGCTGTGGTCAAAAAAGGTGTTTTGTGCAGTCACAGTGACCTTTGGCCACCAAATTCTAAGTTCAGTCCTTGAGCCCAAGTGAACATTTGTGCCTAATACTTAATGCCTCGAGTCACCACTAACGCTGACACAGAGGCAAATATTGATTAGTACAACTTTTACAGAAGCTGCACTGAACTCTCCTTTGTCCAGGGCTTAAAATCATATGCAGTATCTAGTTTAAATATCATATTATCCATTGGTCACTTGGATGATGAGCATTCATCAACTAGAGGTTGATATACCAGCACATATGGTGTGGTTACCTTCTGTTGTGGCTACATCAACATTTGCTCACCATTAAAGCTTAGTCACAACTGCACTGTGCTGTTAGCAGACATTAACAGGCTGGGTTTTAAAATGGGTGTCCCACTCCTCAGCTTGAACACCTAGAAGAATGCAGAATGAGTGCCGTTGTTTCTTTTTCGGCCTCTCCTCTCTCCTTCTCTCACTGAACTCTTCAACAGCTGATATCTAAATCTTCTCTCCGGTTGAACTACACTCTGCCGTCGCTCCAAATGCTCTGAGCAAGGATTCCCCCCATGGCTCTCTTGTAGTCTGTACTCTGCTCTGAGCAGCCGCTTCACTGCCGAGATGAACAAGATGGAAGGCAAGAACCAGACTACTGCAAGGGCATGCTGCCCAGCAGCCAGGCTTTGATCAATTCTCTGAGTCAAACACGCCTAACTCCCCTTAGCAACAAGTGGGAGTTGACCCAGGTGTATCTCCTCCTCCTCTCTGTTTGCTCTCAGCAGCAAAAGTATGCTGCTACATGAAATATGCTTCAAAATAATATGCTAAAATAATAACAATTATCTAGTTCTGCTATCAAATCTGGTTGGAAAAACGATGCCTTGCAATGGCTGTCGGGACAGTATGAAAAACATCAATAAAAACAGATTGCAATCATTTGTAAACAAACTGTATGTAGTAATATCCTTCCATCACAACATGGTGAACCTCTCTCCATCCTTACTTGTGAACGACTGAGCCTTTAAGGGTGCTCCTTTCATACCCAATCATACTATGACCTGTTACCAATGAACCTGTGTACCTGTGGAATGAAAAACAATTAGCAAATTATCACATTCTGTTTTATTCATGTTTTAGACAGCATCCCAATTTGTTTGGCATCTGGGTTGTCTTCAACACTTTCTATAAGCATCCCCCTGCACCTTTATGAATTTATTAAAACCTCCGCCTCACGGTAAGAGCAGCTCTGTCCTCCTTGCCTCCACATGAAGATCAGAGAGCAGGATCTGTCTCCTACTGCAGTTGTCGTGGGAGTTTTTTCCTAGCTCTCACTGCCAGCCAAACTTCAGTTGTGCCATTTTCATTTACTGTTATCAGATGGTAGGCGTTGTTATGAAGCTCTTGGAGCCTGTTAGTGTGGTAGAGGGCTAAACAAATAAAGCTGACATCCAAAGAAAGCGCAGTGTAGTGAGGAATGGTAACTGCATTTTCCAAGAACATAACATAAATACTACCAATTCTTTTTACTCTGCCTTTAGGGTTGTTTACTAACAGAAAACAGCTGAATGATGTCTCAGTACTCATTATTACTCAATCTTCCTTCTGTCTGTCCTTCCTTTTCTCTTCCATCCCTTCGTCCTTCCCTAATTATTTGCATCCTTTCACTGGAAACTCATGATTTTTAATTAATGCCTCCGGTACTGCAGACAAAAAAACTTTCTGGATACAAGTCTGCATTATACAACCCTGCATTTTCTCTAATGTCCAAACAAGCTGCTAGCCCGATATGAACATTATGGCAACGGCTTGTGCTCGCCACCGTGTGTTTAAGTGTTTTTTTAATTGAAAGAGCATTTACCAGCCCATGTCCATAGGGTACTTCAGCTAAAAAGCATCTAAATGATTATCATGCAGAATGCAAATGAGAAGGATATCAAAGTTGAATTGAAAGCATCTAAATCACATAGCAAGCCTTTGCAATGAAACTAATGGAGTTTGCATAGCCATTCCTGTGGTGACGCCATGTCTTTAGTGCATCTGCAAAGCTCAGCAACGTTTGTGTGAATAGCTGCAGTGTTTCATATTGAATCATGTGCTTGATGGGGTCATAACAATGTCAGTGGTTCTGTAATGCAGAGTTTCTAACTAAGGAATGAATAGGTAAGTGTTGCCAAAGATTTAAGACACCACAATACTGTCGATGTATTATATGTATGCTGATGTATGAAAAAAAATCTATATAGTGTGTGCTTGTGTGTGTGCGTAATTACAGGGTTCCTTGTCAAAAAAAGGGCATGGAGGGTACCAGAGGTGTCAGAGGGGACAGCAGGGAGCAGACGGGGGTGACACAGGGAGAGGACTCTGGTGACATTTGCACAGTGGGAACCAACCGTCACACGATAATGATGAACAAGGTCCACTTTTACTAATGAGGAAAACAAGGAGCAGGATGTGAGCAGAAAGATAGCCTGACGTCCACATGCTCACAGTCAGCGATACATGCTTAAACTCAAGGATACACAAGCGCGCACACACCCACACACACACACACACGCACACGCACACGCACACGCACACACACACACACACACACACACACACACACACACACACACACCTGTGTTTATGCAAATGTGCAAGCCAGGCTAAATTCAAAAGCCCTCAGGTCAAACTAAGCTCTAATGTAGCATTCTCTGAGTATTGACGCACACTTGACCAGAGGCTGCAGTGAGGCAGTGGAGCACAGTCTCAGTTTAGACCAACCATTGGCAGTCCCTGTGCATCTCAATAACAGCATGTCCCCGAGCTGTCGAGGGCTCACAGTAGCTGGTCAGGAATTAATGAAAAGTGTGTTTGTGTGGGTCTAGAAATAAATGCATTTTTGTGAGTGTACACAAGTATTATTTAGTATTTAGTTAATTTCATCCTCTGTGCATCATATTATTGACTATCTTCTGCCTGTATAGTGTGTTCATAATCAGCTTGTAGCACTTCTCAAGGTCTCTTGTGGTCTTTTGTGCTGGTTTTCATTGCTGGGACATTTCCTTGAGATCATTTAGCAATTAAAGTACAGTGATGTCTACTCCCTTGAATCTTCTTTGAGTAAATGTTTTGGGAAATACTTTTACTTGTTTTCTTGAGAGTTAGATGAAAAGACTGATAACACCTTTTTCAGGATTATTTTTGGGGGCATTTTTTACCTTTATTGAATAGGGACACATTTATCATTTTTCCAACCCACTTTAGTTGAAACGACGCCCACTTCCATATGACAAAACAGCTGTGTTCCCATTGCTTCCCTTCAGCTGCTGTTGTGCCAAAAAGTTAACGATACTAAAGGCCTTTGAATTGACTGCATTGCACAGTTAGTAAATAGCACGCGAGAAAGCTAATTCTTGTCTCATTTGTGATTGGATAAACAGGAAATTAATCAAATCCTTATTTTCCAGGCTACTAATAGCTGTCATATTTCACAGGATCTCACGAGGAAAAGCAGTTATAGAGGCTGTCGTCATAGGGAAGTGGATCAAAGCGGGTTGGAAAAATGATAAATGTGACAGGGACAGTGTTTCCTGTCTGCCTCCTCACGGGGGGAGAGAGAGGTATGACATGTAACAAAGGTCAAAGCAGCGACAGTCCCAGCTCGGTGGACATGCGGCATGTACTGTAACCTTTCAGCGACCAGGGCGCTCCAGTTGATACCACTCATTAGTGTGTGTGTGTGAAGGTGGGAGGCACTTCGCTTAGCTGCCTAGCTAACTTAGCAGCTAGCCTGGTGCTCTTCAAAGTTTAAATATCTTTGTGCTAAGCTAGTTAATCACCTTCAAGCTGCAGTTCTGTACACAGGAGAGTAGTCTTTACCAAAATGTTGAGCTATTCCTTTAAAAGTTCTTTGAGTTAACTGGTAGAAAACTTCTGTTTCAGTGTTATTCCTGTCAGAAAAATGAAAAAAAAACAACAACTTTTGAACAGATGTTCAAAATAACAAATGTAAAATATTTCTTGAATTGGATATAGGCTGTATCCCCATGCGCACTGCTATTGTTGTATCAAATTGCACAGTAGCAGAACTGGTGTTTACTTAAATAGAAATGTAAACATGGCAGAATGTTACTTGGTGGTGATATGCAGGATGGTTACCTCTTTGGGGAAATTGATAAACAAGCATGTAATCCAGCAAAGGTGGCGTAGATGCTGAGCGAGCCAGGTATTTGCAAGAATAAAAAGAGTTTGAGAGGCAGTTTGAGTGTGTTTGAGGCGCTGTGAGCGGAGACAAACAGCCAGACAAACAGCGGCATACAAGAGGAGCCACTGCCTACAGGGCTGCACAGGACACGGGCCAGAGAGACGAGCTCAGTATTGATCCGTAGAGTTTGAGTTTCTTTGTGAAACAGGATCTGAGGACACAAGCAAGAGCATTATTTAAAAGTCTCCCTATTCACATCCATATCTATTGATCCATGGACACTTTGGTCCAGCTTTAAGTAACTCTCTGGTTGCCTTCTTTCTTTTTCTGTGTCTCCTCTTCTCATTCTTTTTTCCCCTCATCATTCTGCTGTGGCTGTCCAGGCATAAAGTATCCCTTATTTTCTTTCACTCACTCTCATATTTCTTTCTTCCTCCATCTCCCTTGGCCCCTCTTTAGAACTTAGGTGAACTTTTAAGAGCATGCAATATTTCCTGATTATGTTTCCATGCTATTCATCTCTGAGTGATTGAAACTGGCTCTTTTATGGGTGTTTATTTTTCTAATGCCTTTCCCATAAAAGTCGATCTCACTATCCTCAGAATCCCTTATCTCTGACAGCAATAAATTGAGCAGATCAACTCAATGTAGCACGATCACATTTAGCGATGACGAGCAGTTTTCAACACCCAAACACACCCGCGCGCAGCAGAGATAACTTTGTTCTGTGGTGGATTGGTTTGGCTGTGGATGGTGTTGTCAGACTGCAGGAGTAAAATATGACTGCTGTTATTGTGTGTTGTCATAACTTGGCCTGTAAATCTTTCCCTGAGAGGAAGAGGAGGGGAGGGAGGAGAGAATTGATTCTCTTGTTGCACTTCATCTTTAGCCTCTCTGTTCTTGGTGCGAAGCCAAAGGCCTTGGAAGCTTTCTTCATTATATGTCCATCTATGGGAGGAGACGATGTTAGTGGCCACTCCATGTGATGTCATTTTAATTAGTCCGCACTCATATCGAGCATACCGTAGCTCTCCTTTTCTTTTCATTCCTCACTTTATTCCCCCCGCCTTCCGTCTTCATGTCTTTAACCTTCGCAAATTCAATTTCCCTTCTTTTTTTTTTCCTGCTTCCATCAATTTACTGCTTGCCTCCATCTTCTCCATCCCCCTCCCTTCCATCTTACTCCTACCCAGCAGCAGGTCTGAGCAGACCTCCACCGTTAAGCGGGGGTACAACTGATAACGTCAACCATGCTGTCTGTGACTGACAGCTGAGTAAAATGGCTGTGGCAGCACACAGAGGCATGGAGAATCCGTTTTCAGGCTGCACCAGAGTTGGTCCCCGTGCCCATCTGTCAGCTGAAAACAGGAGCACCGACTATCAGTCACAGCTGACCCCCAGTTAGCCACGTGAGGGACTAGTTGCGAGGGGAAAGGCTCAAACCAACACAAATAAGCATGAAGAGCAACAGATGGCTCTGTCAATCATCGTCTCTTTCCTTTCTTTTTTTTTTTTTGTTTTTCTAATCTCACCACGCCTCTCTCTGGTCTCCATCTTCATTTACTCACTCTTATCCTGACAATCCAATACACTATTTCATGTCTTATACCTTTCCCTCTAAATCCTTCTCTTTCCCTTGGTTGCCTCTATCCTTCCATTTGTCCCCAGGTGGTTCAGCGGCAAATGTGGCATGAGCTCAGTCAGGTGTTCTTCTCCTCTCCCCCACACAGCTTAGATTGCTGTCATTACACTCACTCCATGCTATTTCACTCCCACTGTAATTGGAGGTGCTGTGAATGAAAGCAGGGTCCTTAAATTCATACTCTGAAGATACTGATAGCCAGCCGTGTGCTTGCCAAGGGAAGGTGTGTGTGTGTGTGTAGGTGTGTGTGTGGGTGGTGTGGAATCTGTAAAATTTACCGAAAAAGAGAGTGAGGAGAGGCGGATATGCAGATTTAAATGTTGCAAATGTTTGGATAATTACACCAAGCAAATGTCATTCACAGGGATACTCCCTGCCCTCCTTCTTTAACGGAGCTACAGTGAGGGCACAGAGGTTCACTGCACAGCCTGTCTTTTCACAGCCCTTATTATGGAGCACAGAGTATAATGTCTAACACCTTGTTAATGATCTGCAAGAACCCCAGAGACATGACTGGATACAAGAACCGCAAGACATAGAGAGACTATCTTCTCTTTCATGCTCACAGATACATTAATTTACATTTAAAACCATAATTCTGCTGAAAAGGGACAAAAATGTACTCTTAGTGAGGAGGAAAAAAAATCAATGTGGCAATTTAATTTAGTGTAGAGTGAACACTTTTACATATTACTGTACAAGATGCAAATGAGATTTCTCCCTTGAATAATCATCTGTCTAAAAGGCTGAACCTCACTGGGAGGTAATTACACTGCTCTGATCATTAAATAACCCCTGTTCTCTCTCCCTCCCGCTCACGCGCTTCCATCTCTGTGTGCAGCCCCCCTCCCACCACTTTTCTGTTATGCAAACTGAAAATATGCCACCGGTTCACACGCAAGTTTACACAAGTATCAGTTTGCTCACACAAACTTCAGCTCACGCAGATTCACACACCTCCATACCTTCTGCAGGATGCAACAGACTCAGTATCAGCCACGTCTTTTTATAATGTGATTTTTTTCAAACACTCTCCCCCGGCTTGTGTATTATCTTCCCATTGCGAGTAATAACTTTAGGTGAACCAGAGAGGCTCTGTATGCTGTAACTAACATATTTCTACTTTTAAGTTGCAGCATTTACTTACTTAGAAATGACCTTATCTTCATTAATTAGTGAAAGAGTTACATACATGACTGTAATTCATTTTCACTCCTACTCATATCTGCAGGGTCCACTGTGTGCTTCTGATCAGAAAAACTAACTTCGCTTCACTGCCATTTCAGAAAGGCTGCTCTCTGTTAGCAATGTTATATAAGGTAACCTCTTCTTTGAAGGAAAAAGGTAATGGATTTTCAGACTCAATATACATCATCTCCAAAAAAAAATTTGACAGAAAGCAGCAATACTGTAAGGTAAACTAATGTCACAAACCAGTTTCAAAGGCTGGAGGTGGATGTGCTGTCAACCATAAACCTGAGTCTAAGTCCAGAGGAATATTATTGCATTATACAACAAAAGCGATGGCTGATGTAAAAATTAAAAACACATGAAGAAAATACAACCTAAATTTCACTAATCTGCTGGAATGTCTTTAATTTTGTTGCCTATAACTTAATATTTACGGGAGGTTACACATAGTACCACACACAGTATTTACATGAATATCGTTTTCCTCTTTTTCCTTGAGAAATCGTGATGACACTATTACTCCATTGGTGGCATTATTTCAACTGTCACCTGCTGCTCCTGTCTCACAGCTGTAACACTACCAAGCACGTCAACCTGGCGCAGCTGACAGTTCGCTTCACTCAGATCAAAGAATTGCCAAACTGCAGGCATTTGTCTTCACAGGAAAAGCATCGTAGTGTGTCAAAGCACAGCTGTTTCAGGGGAGTACAGGTGGTTTCACAATGAGCAAACTTCAGCGTCCGCTCCGTTTACAACGTCACGGGTCGATTGGTGTTGATTCTGATACAATAAACTGCTGCTGCCTTTTGTTTCTATGTCATCAGCTGGAACCACTGAGGGAACAAAATATGCTCCACTTTGCAAAAAAGTGCTTGATCTCTCTTAACTTCAACATTTTGAAAATACAGTAGACAGAGAAGTTAAGGTTTTGATTTCCTGGAACTGTCGCTGGCTGAAATTCCAGGTGTGGATGTACAGCCATCAAAGTAACACCTAAAGAGCAATCTTGCTCATTCATGGGCGACGTTGCTATTCCAAAACTCATTATGCTCGTTGTCAGGAGAAGGTCAGCACTGTGACACAGAGCTCCAAGCTGCCTGGAGGAATTTAGTATGGATCACCTTCTGCAACACGCAGAGCTCAATTCCAGCTGTCATCAGGCTGGAGGAGGCAGAAATGCATTACCAGCCAGGATAATATGCTTTATTATATAGCTTATATGCCAGCTCACGGTGCCTTGGGGCAATGAGAGGAGCAATTACAAGGACAGGGATATCTACTGTGTGTGCCAGCATGTGTGTACGCACATGCATGCAAACACACCTGCCAGCATTTACCTCTCAAAGCCAATAAACTCCTAATGTGCTATTTTCAAAGTCACATCAATGTTTAAAACGTTATCAGGCCGTGGACATGCACCACTGATTACTGATGATATCCAGAATAAGGACACAGTCCTTATCCAGCTAATGTAATCTCAACACTGTAACACACACACACATATAGTGCCATGCATTCCGTACAGTCATTTTTTTGGTTTATTTTGTCAATTTCTGAGTATTTCTCACATTGACACAAGTGATTTAAAGTGTGAAGCTCCAGCAACAATCTGGTAGATTAGAAGATTCAGCATGAAGTGACTCAAACGTCCAAAAGGCTTACTTTGATTCAAAAGGGAACAAAAGCACTAACTGATATCTGTTAGATGAAACTCAATTTCACCATGATAGCACCAATAGAGCCTCTCCTGGCACAGTAACACTGAGAATTGCCGGCTTTTATGCTCCATCTAACAATAATCCTTTGCGCCTGCATTGGACCCCAGTCCTGCATGTTCTTAACGCACCAATATAACAGCATTATGTGTTTTCAGATAAGAAAACACCACAAAAGGCAGAATCAAATAATCATCCTGCTTTACCCGTTGATCAGTAATCTCCTGTTTTCATTTCAGCGCCATCGCTGTCTCCATCCCCTATCCCCCTGCTCTCTTGGTCCCCAGTTTCATCTGCACGCTCTTTCCGGTGTAATCTTTTCGTGGATACAGAACGACAGAGAAAGAGAAATGATGATACCTTAAAACCGACAAGCTATTTGCTGTGCTGCTGGAGTTACTGATGATGTTCATCTTTCAGTGTGTGTGCAGGTGAATGTGTGTGTGTGTGTGTGTGTGTGTGTGTGTGTGTGTGTGTGTGTGTGTGTGTGTGTGAATGCTTTTGTGTGTGTGTGTGTGTGTGTGTGTGTGTGCGTGCGTGTGTGAATGCTTGTGTGTGTGTGAGAGTGGGCGACAATATTTGTGTGTATTTGCCTGGAATGAGCATTATCACTTTGCAGGAACCTCTGAATCAATTCTCTCTTTTATCTGTCAGATTTGAATGTTGTGCTGAAAAGGACACGTTCAGGCAGACAAAGAAATAACAATGACCATAAACGATTTCCCAAAGGCTGCGGCTCTGCAGCCGTGTACTTGTTAGCACTGATAACTCTGAAGCAAGCACTCTGCTCTCCATGAGTATGTCTCCTGTTGGCTAGATCACCCCCTTGACACACACACACACACACACACACACACACACACACACACACACAGCCTGGGCTGCTCTGCTGCTAACAGCTCAACAACTTATGGGAGAGACAAATGGCGACTGCAGCGTCTCTGGCACTCACAGAATCATCGGCTGCAACATTTGGCCCCCTCATAGCAGACAGACACCCACGCTCATACACCTTTTTTGTGTCTGGGTGTGTGTGTGTGTGTGTGTGTATAAACTATTTTGAGTTTTTCTTGTGACATGAGAGCCTTGTTAATTGTGAACTGTGGTGGTTCTTTCAGTGCTAAAATCTGAGCAAAAGTCTGTTTAAATCCATTTGCTCTTTTCAAAATCTGCATAATTTCTCTGTGCCAAGCACTGAGCCTTACACATGTGTACTTGGGTTTACTCGTGTTATTGCTATATCACTATCAATTGAATCTTTTTCTCCCTGTATATCACTTTCTCTCTCTCTCTCTCTCTCTCTCTCTCTCTCTCTTCATCGTTGCCAGCGGTCTCAGAGGTAATTATGAGTTTCAGACAGTGGTCCTGGAGACCTGGGACTCTCCACCAACCATTATTCTCTAGATCAATTGCTGTGGACTAAACTGAACACACACTCTCAGAAGCACAGAACAATTAAAAGTCAACACAGGGGGAAATTGTACACACACTCATATGAACACACGTGTGCATGTGCCCACACACAAACACCTGAATTAGCCAAGACACACAAACATAAACATGAGCGCACAGACATGCAGATTAGACAAATGAGCATATTCAAACATGCACGCACACACACACTTACAAGAGGACGTTCAAGGGGAGAGACTGAGACAAGACATCATTACATGCGACCAGAAAACCTACGTACTGTACATAATAAAGTGGAAGAGGATTCAACAGAGCTTAAAGCCAATCTGGTGCTAAAGGAAAAGCAGCAGATGAGAAATCTTATTTGATAACTGCTTCAAAACAGACTACTACTGCGAGGGCCCCATGGAGCCAAGTCGAGCGACAGCACCAAACAAACCTTTGCTCCAAGCACAACAAACGTTTTCATGTCTTCTCTTCAAAGGATCACACACTAATACACTCCACAGTCTGCCTTATCAAAGCTCTCAAACTGCGTGCGTGTGTATACGCGCCAGTCAGTATGTGTGTAGCGTGTGCTTGAATGTTTGCGTGTGCATATAGTATGTGTTTATAGATATTTCGCTGCCTGAGCCCCACGTGCGTGCGCACACACACGCACACACATTCTTGAATATGAGATGCGAGGGTCCTTAAGTGTTATAGAAAAAGAACGCTGCAAATGCTAATTGGCCTGAACGCAGCGAAGTAGAGACACTTTATGTTCCAAAAGACTCACAAAGAAAATGTTTTACTGACCCACAAAGTCAAATGGAGGGCATTTTGTGAGCCACACTTAACGTGATTTTCACCAGAAAAAAAAAAATGAGAAAAATCAATAGTTTGAGGATATTAAAACAGAGCAAAGGCTTGTTTAAGAGCTGCTGCATGTTAAGTCATGTGCACACACATAAACAGCACCACAGAGCTGTGTTGTTGGCGACTGAAAGGCGTGTGTCTGTACAGTTGGATGCTGGTAACAGTCTCTTATATGGATCTAAATATAGAGAGCTTCCTCTTGCCGTGTGTGGACTCTGTCTCTCTTGCTGTCTCACTGGCTTGCACACAGACACACACGCACATCTCCATAAACACTCAGGGTTACTACAACTTTTGTCTCACAAACACACACATACACAAACTTGTGCATCAGTGTGTGTGTCTCTCGTGAGGGCTCTGGTGAAGTAGGGCAGGCTGCAGGAAAGTGGGGCGACAGGGGGGCGGGAAGTGAGCCCAGTCAGAATATCAATAATAGATAAACACGTTGCTATCAGGAGGGACTGAGGGAGAGGGAGATGTGGAGAAAGAGTGAGGACCTGGGAGAAAGGGTAAAAAGTGAGGACAAAGGACAAGAGAGAGCGAAGTGGGTGGAAACAGAAGGAAGAGCAAGACAGTGACAGCCAGTCAGACAGAAGAGTGAGAGAGTCGAGGGCATTTGCTTTTAAAGAATCAGTTTACCCAAATGAGGAAAGCATATTTTCTTACTTGTGTCCGGTGGTCTGTAGCCATGCATACAGTTTCGGTTGTATTTGGCCAGGTGATATCAGTCTGTGAGATTTCTGTTGCCACGCTGAGGTCACATTCAGACCGACTTTAGCCCTGTGTGGGAAAAAAAAGCAGAAACACATTTGTTTGAATGAGGCTGGTCTGTCGATGCAGAGGGCTCCAGCAAGAAAAAGCAAGGTCATCCAGCAAATAGTTCAACCTGGCTCAGCGTTTACCAGGGAGAGCACTGGGGCGGCCAATCAAATACATGTAAACACACATTCTGATCACCTCGTAATGTGAACGCCATATTTCCAGAGTTCCAAAAACCTGTTTGATAGTATTAAAAATCATTGTGCAGTGTTTGGCCATTTGATAAGCCTTCAAACCCTTTACCTCATGTCTCACTGGACCCTGAGGTGAGACTAAGGCAGTGATTCATCACAGGGCTGTTTTTGCCCACTAATACAGTGGGGCTGAATGGTATCTAGTTTGTGCTCATCACAGCATTAACAAGCTATTTTGGAAAAGAATATCGTCAAAAGCAATCTTCAACAGGACAAGACTGCCAACAGTCTCCATGCAGACTCCAGGAGAAAGTGGTTCCAATGAAAACTGATCACAGTGAAGTGACTCTAACAGGGAAAGCCAGACCCAGACAGACATGGAACTGTTGACTCTTTTAACAGTAATTGTTCAAAGCTGTGGAAAGCACAGAATGAAATTTCATTCACCTCTGTTGCATTGGGGTGAAGGTATAAATCTCAGAGACAGATATTTCAAATAAATAAAAACAAAACAATCTGCGTGGCCACTCGGGGTGAGTGATACAAAATGTTTGGAGTAATTTGGTAAACCAACACTTTCACATGCTGTGACTGCAAACAGAATTCTTCTTCCAGATGTCTTTTTCCTTCCCCATATTTTGTCATTTACAAGTGTAAAGTCTAATTTCAATGAAGCACAGAATGAAATGAACAAAGCCTCAAAATGCATCCTTCTGCTCTCTGTACTAGCGGCTGATTTTGCTGCTACGCCAAAGCACCTCTATCACTGTTACTGCTCATCATTGTAGTGATAATACCTCTGTAATTTTTTGAGAGGCGAGTGATAGAATGGAGGGAAAAAAAAGAGAGAGCGTGAGGTTGAAGTTGGAAATGTACCATTTTTCACATTTTAAGTAGGCAAACCAGTGTGAGAGGTGAGCCATCCAACAGTGTTCCAAATCCATTTAGCCTAAGGTAAATGATGAAAATAGGATGCATAGGGCTCCACTCTGCACGCCATTGTCACCCCTGATTCATATTTATGCAGCCTCTAGCATAAAATCAGGTGTGTGTGTGTGCTTGAGTGTGTGTGTGTGCATGTGAGGTTCAGTTTTTCTCTATGCCTGGCTGTGTGAAAGGGTGTACAAGTGGAAAAGAAAAAGAGAGGAAAGTGTTCAGAGGTTTTTCCGCTACAGGGCATCCCAACACTCACTTTCTTAGAAATTGTGGCTCTTGTAACCCCTGCCAGAGTGTGTGCGTGTGTGTGTGTGTGTGTGTGCATGTATTTAAGTGTACTTTGTGCAATCATGACTGCATGTTTGCGTTTGTGTGTGTTTAAGCCAGTTGCTGATTGGCTCCTTGGCTCCTGTGTTCGACAGTCTACCCAAGGCATTTTTTGGCGATTGAGTAACTCCGGGTTACCGTGGGGGCTTGTTGCTCATGGCAACTCAGCTGTGTCCACTTTTGTCTGCTCCTCTCTGACTTGAAAAGACGTGGACACACACAAAGAAGGAAAAGGAGGCATATAGTGAAATATTGATTGAACACCGTTAAAACCTCCCAAACAAATTGATGCAGTATTCTTTCTTAAGGACATTGATGCCGAGTTGTGTTCCAGTTCTGGGAGGGGAGGGTAAGTTTTTGTGTTTGTGTGCGTGTATGTGTGTGTGTGCGTGTGTAAACACAGCGACAGCTTGCCTCAGCTCTTGTCCCTATGTACAAGCCTTTCTATTATTCCTTCCTTAATGACACTAATTAGACTGTTCCCTTTAATTAATCTGTTCTTGATTGAGCGTGTGTTTGTCTGTGTGTGTGTGTGTGTGTGTATATGTGTGCACATTGCTGCCAATGAGGCAAGATAATCAGACTGTTAATCCCACTGATCCTGATACTCTGTGAGTGAGTGATAAAAAACAAAATGTCTGAGTGGCTGAGTTTGACGCCGCGTCTGGAGCTCCTCAAGTTCCACCGTCTTCTCTTCACTGACCTCCAAACAGATCGGGGGGAAACCAGACATCTACAATTATCAAGGTGGAAGGAGTACAAGTGGAATCCATTACAGTCTCCTAATTACTTGCAAAGGTCACAATTAGTGAAGTAGTGCACCGGGTTTGCATGAGGAAATATGAGAGGCGGCAAATCACAGGAGGATTTGGAGTTGCATCAGCTTCCCTCTCTCTTTCTAATAAATATGATCGGGCATATTTTCCCTCTTTCCTTTGTTTCCTCCTGACTGTTTCTTATTTTGCTTGCCTCAGGCCGCATGCAAAACCCAGTCCACCTCAGCAGAGAAAATAAGACAATGTTTCTGCCTATTGACTTTCTGTTTTTATTCTATAATTGTTGCCATAAAGCATAATTAAACTCCATTGTTCATTCCTTCATCCTCTCTCCGTCTCTTTGCCGCTCTCGCTTTCTCTTCTTCCTGTGTTAGAAAGTAATTAAAATCTCGGCGT
Source organism: Chaetodon auriga (assembly GCF_051107435.1). NCBI lineage: Eukaryota > Metazoa > Chordata > Actinopteri > Chaetodontiformes > Chaetodontidae > Chaetodon > Chaetodon auriga. The sequence continues at coordinate 11,495,132 of NC_135085.1, read as the reverse complement.
GCCTGTGAGACGCCACACTCCTGATCCACTGATGAGAGCAGGCTGGGAGGTTGAATATAATGAAATGGAATACATTACAGGATGCCGGTGCACCGTAGGCCTGGCTTTCCCAGAGACCTGCTGCTCCAACATAACACACCACGAGCTTCAGATGAAAAGCTGCCACCATTATAGGACTGAATTTACTTCTCTTTTCAAATGCCTCTTTGAGGCCACAGTCAGCAGCTCACAGGACCCCATGCTGTCGTGCTTGGGGTAATCATATTGCTGCTCACAGGAGTCGTTTGTTACTGCTGTTGACAGCTATGTAAACTTATCCAGCACACAAGATCATTAAAGACAATGCATCTCGTGATCAGAGTTCGAGGTAAAGTCACATTCCCCACTAAATTTGCATTTAGCTCCTTTCATGTAAGCAAAACAAGTAAGGTGGGAGATCCTTCAAACCACAACAGTGACAGAACCTCGCTCCATTCCTGCATCTTCAAATGGAGAAACCTCCAGAGTGGGTGCTTTGTGAGTTGTTTACTTTGTTTGTCTGACTAACATGCAGCAACTCCTACTGACATTTCACAGTCACATTTTTGGAAACAGAAATAATATGCAGAGGACATCGCTTTTAGATCAAATAATTTTGCAGAGAACTTTGACAGTTTGAGACAAATAATCACAATAAAGCAACCAGCGATGCTCCGCAGCTACTCAGTTCATACAGCCTTAATCAGAGCCACAAGTCACACAATCAGTGTGCAGTACAATTCAATCAGCAGATGTAAGCCCAGAACAAACATCACCAACCACTTGTCATCGGGCTTCTACAAGAGGAATGAGGGGAATTACAATGGGCTGAGATGACTATTAGTATGACAGCTATAGGACAGAGAGGACAGGTGCAGCATGGGTCAAAGAAGTTGACTCTTGTCTCAGAGGTTATCTTTCTTATAAACTAGCTCTGTGAGAAGCTGGCTGTAAGTGTGTGTGTGTGAGTTGAGGGAGGCTTAAATACCATCTGCCTTTGTGCATTGCTATCTTAACATAATAGAGATGATTCACTCTCTCTCTCACGCACGCACACACACACACACACACAAACATGCACAGATGTATTGGAGGATAGGGTGTGTTGGGGGATGAGGCGTTAAAATGTACCGAAGAAGAGAGAGGGAGAAAGAGCTTTAAAGAGGAAATGAGTGACAAAATATGAGATAGCTGAGGGAGGCGCCACCTCTGCAGCCACTTCTTTCTCACAGAGCAAGGGAGCCGGCATCACAGCATCAGCATACAAACACCTCGGTAATGAAGCGCCAGCAGTACTGGGCTCTAACCACGCAGACCTATCCATCTCCCCCATGCATTATTCACCACACACAGCCATTTTACCGCCCAGCGCACCCGGCAAAGATTGGTTCCACTTTTTATTTATCTGTTTTTCATCCCCTCCCTCCTTTCCCTCCTCCTTCCTTTCTGCAGCTTTTCAATTAAATTAAGGCAAGCGCGACACTAAATCCATGCGGCAGAGGCTGCCCACATGACAATTAGACTGTCAGCCAGACAGAGAAAGAGGGAGAGACGAGATAGTGAACACAGCTCAGGTAAGCTGGCGCTGCTGAAATGCTCATTTAGGGCAGTGAGCCAAAGCACAGACAAAATGCCCAAGTTAGCGCATTGTAGTTCGACGCAGACTACCGGTGGACTCTAACTTAAGGTCAAATCTCAATATTCAGATTTCAGTCAAACATCAGCAACTGACAACTTGTTCATCCAAACACGATGTATCAATAGAATGACATTAACTGGCATTTATTTCAGCCGAGAGAGTGATTTATGCTACTAAAACACTGTTGATGAAAGTAAATTTAATTTTTTGGCAGACACTCCATCTGTGATTAATGCCCATAATCTCAGATGAACCTCGTAATCCGCCAGTAACATTTCACCCCAGCTTGGTGTGGGTGCCACTGCTTGGCACCAGTGCCAGAAGCTGGAGGCAACGTGCTACAGGTGCAGCTAACAGGGTTAATAAAGAGAAAGCTGATTAGTAACCAGCTCCTGTGTGGCATAAGAGAGAGAATTTGAGGCTCCCCATATTCAAAGACACGAACGAGGATGCAGTCACGTCTTGATAACCTTGATTTCAAGTCAATAAGATAATAGAAGGAAGGAAGAAGAGATAAGAAGGGATAGGAGCCAAAAGGATGGAATAATGAACGAACGAGCAGAGGAGCAGGAATTAAGAATTAAGTCATGTCATTTTTTTTTATGCAGCTCACTGAACTGACCGTATGACTTGCTCTCTGCTCTCATTTTCACAAAATCTCAGTGATCTCTTCCGCTGCTGATGTTTTTGTTTTTTTTTGTACAATATATAAATTCTTTCAAGCAGCATCAGAGCAGCTGACGAGGAGACTACTACTTGCTTCAAGCAACACTTGGAAAATACTTCCCCTAATTCCCTTCAACAAAAGGCAAGATTCAGCAGAACACCAACCTAAATATTTCAAGAAAGTGAATAATGGAAAAACTGCACGCTGTTAATCACCTCCAGATAAACTGTCTGTTTAGTCTACACTGCCCATTCACTGCACCCTGTTTTTATGTCTAACGTAACGTTAAATGACTCATGCAAACAAATTTATTGTCAAGATTGATTGTTAAATTGTCTGTCAAAGGAATATTAGAGCTTGAAATGACACAAATTGAGCTGTGCCTCTGCTGCTTTGTCTGTTATGCCTTGCAATTCAGGACTGCACGAGGACGGAGCAATAAACATTTTGAGAAACATGCCTTTTATTTTGCTTACGAGAGATAGGTGAGAAGGAGGATACCACTCTTATGTCCCGTCCTGTTGTTAATTTTGCCCTTTTACACATGCCATCTATTCCTGAAGTGACCAAGAACAATTCCTGAAATTCAGGGAAAATCAGGGAAATCGCAGTAACATTCCAGGGAAAATGCCGGTATGGCCATGCTGTGAATGAAAGCAGTGTCATTGCAGGGACATGCATATAAAGGGTTGCGTTCATCTCACCATTTTCATGTGGAGCGAGCGCATCAATCACAAGACTCTGATGATGAGGTATTTGAACCCAAGACTTGTTTACGATCGCACTGTTAAAGCTTTCGCAGGCAATCTTGGCAGACTGGCAGATTTAGCCAGGCTAGCAGTTTTTCCCACATTTCAAGCCTTTATGCTAACTTAAGCTAACAGGCTGCTGGCTCCAGCTACATAGCTCACAGAAAGACATGAGAGTGGTATCGATATTCTCATCTAACGCTTGGCGAGATGGTGAATGAGTGTATTTAGGAACAGGTCGTGTTATTTGACAGCCATTAAGATTCCTTCAATAGAAGGACGACCGCTGTTCAGTTTCTCTGCATACAATCTGTAAAGTTTATCTGACCTTAGAGTTACACTTACAGTAGTCAAAGTTCTCACTGTAGTAGAAATATGTACAAGTGAAGCAATACAGAGAAATGGGTGAGTGATGTATCAAGACACAGGTGAGGAGGGTGATTTAATAAACAGGATAGTACAGAGATGGTTTCCATGACAGAAAAGAGACCTCAAACCCTGCAAACACACCATCTCATGCTGTGTGTACTTTTCTATATGACCTTGAGTGACACTGACAGCCAAATTGCGTTACTCTCTGGTTTCCCTGGTAACAGCTGATGCACACACATGTGTCTTTGCACCTCTGCTTAAATGCGTGTGTTTTCAAATGTGGGTCTGTGGGTTGTCAGCTGCCACAGGTAAAGGGAGGTTTTGCCAGAGACAATTGGGAGTCAGCAGTCATTTCAGGGAGACTGCTGTTCCTGAAATGAGCAGAGACAGAACCCAAACCAACCAATTAAGGGAAAGGTCAGGCTGGATAGATAGTCTCCCATTTCATGAAGGAGGGGAAGCAAGCATACACGAACACACATATTAAGTACTATGCTTGTGAGGGCACTCAGTGAATGTACTGACTCCCTTACAACTAAATCTGACTTTAACAGTTGCCTCTGCATGCTTAACTTTATATCTCCACCCAAATGCTACCCGTTAAAGACGAAGTAGTGACCAGCAAACATCCTCACTTTGGCTACTTTCCATTATTCTTTTTATCATTGGTCCACAGAAGATGAAGGAACATGCACTCACACGCACAGAGACGCACTTTTCGAAACCCAGTGTGCCATGTTGAGGGGTAGTTAAGATGGTGACATTTCATCAGAGGGCTTTTGAATGAGATGTGATTGGTGTAACTGAGGTGGAGAGGGGGATGCTGCTGCACACTGTGGCATCAGTTAACAGCGGAGAAAGGAAGAAAGGGAAGGGAGAGGCTGGCAAACTGCATGAGGTGAGACATGCTACGAGAATTACAGTACATGCATGTGAAAGAAGTGTACAGGCAGCAGGGAGAAGGAAGTGGTTAGAGATACAGGAAGAATAAGAAAATGAGAGTCGTGGACAAAGGAGGGAGGGAGGGAGAAAGACGGAGAGGGAAAACGGGAGGGACACTCAGCTGAGCGAGAACACAGAAAAGTCATAACCCAGATTCAATTAACGTCTGATTGCTGTTCTATTGCTGTAATATTATACAGCTGAGAGCGGTTTCATATTTCAAACAAAGGCCAAGCATCAGCCTCATTTATGATCTCCCTCACACATACACTGATTCTCTCACACACACTCACACATGCAGACTCTCGGAAACAGAAAATGGTTTGCACTCACTCCAGAGGACAGAAAAGGAGAACAAAAAAACAAAAGAAGTGATGACATCAACAAAAAGAGTGTATGCGCAAGAGACAGGGAGAGGGAAGAGAAATGGCACTCAGTCAACAGGAGCTTTGGAGGGCTGAGTGACATCCTATTTGTTTGGGATGATGAAGATATTTCCATCCAGGCAGCCATTTGTAGCGTTAGTGCCTGGGACAGCCTGTCAAATCTGCTTAAGCTCTCCGTCCTGTCTGCACACTGCTGCCATCACGCACACATCAACACACACTGCCTGTCTCCCCGCAGACCACAACAGGTGTGCATCTGTGTAACTGTGGTTATGTGTGTTTTTTGTGAAAGAAAGAGCTTTTGGGGGACCATTACCAGCACATCACCTCTGGGCTGAATTATTTAAGTCCAATACACACACACAAACATATATATGTGTGCACAGAGTAAATGCATTATGTCACTCAGCTTCTACCCAGTGGCAAAACATTACATGCACAGGAGAGAAGGTGGGTGATTGTGATGTAGTTAGCAGGTTGAATTCTCTTGTAGCAGTACAGAAAGAAAGGTAATGTAGTTTGTCAAACACCACGCATCCTTCAGCTGTCTAATAGCAGGAAATAGAGCTGAAACCAAAATGTCATGGCAGGCTATAAAACAGACACTCAAGGGCAGCAACATCACAGAACCCACCCCAGGTCTTTAGAGACTGGGCATCTGTCACAAATGCACACATGCACACTTTGGTGAGACATAAATACACATGTGAACACACATACACACACACTAATTGTCTTGCTCCACACAGTCATAACTTGTGAGCACATAAGTGGCTTTTGGGGAGACTCCAGGCAGAGAACTGAAGAGACACACACACACACACACACACACACACACACACACACACACACACACTATCTCTCTCTTTCCCAACACACATTAAGTGGGAGACTGTGAACTCCAGTTGAACTCGGGGTAAAAGAGAGGTGAGAGGCAGTGCCACTCACACGCACGGGTGGATACATACATACACACCAACTATGTGTGTGACCCACTGAAAGTTCTATTGTGTGCTTGGAAGAAAAGTGCAGGTGGTGTTTCACAAATTTGATTTTAAATGACGCAATCTTAGGGTCCAGAAAATACACACCCAGTTTGACCCTGTGTGTGTGTGTGTGTGTTTGCACACACACGTGATGTCGATGTTTACCGTCAGAATCCCATTAACCTTTTCAGACCTCGCCTCCTTAAATACAGTTTGACTGATTGAGTGTTTGTGAAATCCCCCATCAATTATTGAACGGAACAAGGCACCGCCGTTCATTTGCCTTACATCAGATGATGCTCAAACCAGCAATCTGACAGCCAAAAATAAAACGTTTTAACAAAGAAGACAAAAAGAATTTGTTCTATTTGAAGATGTGGCTTTGGAATAAAATATATGATGCTGCTGTGACAAGTTATTGGAAATTCTGGTACAGTGTGGTAATGGTGGTGGTGGTGGTGGTGGTGGCAGGGTCCCCTCTAAAAAATTAATGTGTAACTTTGTGTGACCCCGGTTCACTGTCTCTCTACATCTCATTGGCAACTTACAGTAGGCCTGGAGTATTCACCTCCAGCTCGTCGCCATGGCTCATCACACACGTACACACGTGCACACGTGCACACACACACAAAGGACCAGACATCCGTGCAGCATAACATACAAGCATAAGTGGATATACCAAGGTGCACACACTAAAACACACAGGCACCACAGACAAGCACACACACACACACACACAAACAGGGAGGAGGGATGTGCATTCACATGTGCACATTCATAGATGCCTACACCTACACACACACACACACACACACACACACACACACACACACATAGATTGGCAAACTGGTGGTTGATCAAGCCAATCTAAATGCTAAACAAGAATCTGTCTCAGGAGTAAACTACTGGCTGGCTGCAGACTGTCTCTTCTCTAGAGGCACTCAACAAGGGGACATAAAATTGTTGTGCATGTGTGTGTGTGTGTGTGTGTGTGTGTGTGTGTGTGTGTGTGTGTGTGTGTGTGTGTGCATGCGTGTGTGTGTGTGTGTGTGTGCGTGTGTTTGCGTGTTTGTATGTGTGTGTGGACCAGAGTTCAGTCTCCTCACATTTTCAAGACCCCGGGCTCTCCGTCACACTGAGAAGATTGTGAGGCACTTACTAAGAAATGATTTTTTTCTCCATCAGTAATTTCTAGGTAGAGAAGAGAAAAATAATGCCGGTATCAAACAAACACACAAAAGCCAGCAATGACACAAAAAAACACACCACAAAACACACACTCACATACAAAGACACTTCACTGCAGGTAACTCAACCGCAAAGTAGTATGTGCATGGCTAAACAGCCTTTGAAATCGACTCCCTGATACAACAACAAGCCCATGTGAGGATGCTTCTGTGCATGTGTCCTTACTTGATTTTTTGAGTGGCACCTTTATCTTAACACCAGCCCAAAGCTACAATAAAAAGGACAGAAGATAAGTACACCTACAAGTATGACTCAACAACTGACTTCAGGGAAAACGGACTTAAAACCCCACATTAGCACATTATCTGTTATAATATCTGGTGTGACGCCTCACAGCATACTACTGTGCAAACCTCACTTTTTCTCATAGTGTTAAAATATCTGCCATTTTCAATTTGCCGCTCCTGCCGTCCTCTCTTTCGCGAATCCAAAGGTAAAATAGTGTCATTAACATACACTGTATACACATCTGCCTTTATGTTTAAGTATAGACAGATGCAGGCGGCGTTCACCTGTATGCATGGGTGTGTTGCTATGTGTGCTTGAGCCAGTGAGAGAGCACAGAGGACGCCATGATGAAGACTGACTTGTTGAGTAATGAAAAGCCACTGCAGCCCTCCTCGGAGAGACAGAGCGAGGGAGAGGAACGAGAGAGTTTAGTAATGAAGTAATGAAGGAGCAAACGGCTCAGAGGCTCGCACGTTGGAAAAAGGGACGTCTCTGGGGGACAGAGAGGGGGGGGGGGGGGGGGGGCAGAGACAGGGAACAAAAGACAGACAGCAAAGGGAGCAGAGACTAAAGAGGGGCCGTGGGTTGGAAAGCAATGGGCACAAGGAGGAGACAGTGGAAAGACAATAGCCATGATTGATGTAGAGATATTTGCATGCGTTACACATTTCGGGTGAAGCAGTTCGGCAGGGTGCCTGAAGAGTTGTAGCCTTGCAGGAAAGTAATATGGTGTTTCTTGAAGCGAAGGCATCTGGTCATCTGAACACTTTGTTATAGAACAGGTTGTTTCAAAGTTGTTTTCTATTCGCTTCAAAACAGAGGAGAGGGCTCAGGTGTGTGACTCAGAGATTCTTCAGCCTCTGTCATAAATCCCATGGCCACCCTGATCTATAATTCATACCAACGAATGGAGGTGACACCAGCAGGAACACAGGATCACGTCTACACACACACAGTTTCAAAGGCTCAAAATCCACTGCCACACACACACAATCTCTTTCTTTCAGGCAATATGTGGAATGACTGTGTCTCTTGGGGTGCAGGCTAAACACCCATTGCTGTGGTGATGGAGGTTGGGCTCTATCCAAAGAGACAGAAATGATATATAGAGAGGTTCATCCTTCATGGATGGCCATGAGGGGATATCAACAGCCAAATAACACCACTGCCTAAAGGGCCTCGGGGCCTTTCAATTTGGGGGAAATTGTTGCCCGCGGCCGCCTGTGAGGATATTTGTCACGTCACTGGACGAGGCAGGGCAACAGATCACTATCGATTGGACTGTTCAGGTTTTACGCGATGCGTCTCTTAGGAGGGCGTTGCTGTGTGAAGATCAAATGTGGATGTGAGAGGAGAAACTAGAGTATATTAACCTGCATGCTGATGATGATGCTTTTTCATCACTGTCAATATTATCTGATTCCATTCCCTGATGCAGATAGATGTGTATGTGCTTGTGTGCATGCATGAGGATGCGCACCTAAGCAGGTTGGAGAATGCAATTAGATGCTATATCTTAGATCAGAACAGCGTAAGTGTCGGTAGGTATTAGGTTCTCTGAAGTCTAAGGATTACCATCCAACATCCTTTATTCCACCCCTCTCTTCAGGGGGAGAGAGAAGCGAGGGATGGGGGAGGAGGGGTAAAGGAGGAGGGGAGGAATATGATTTATCCCTCACGCTACTTGATGAATCTGCTCTGGGTGGCTAAACTATTTATGAGCCTCATAGCTAAATTCCTCCATGCGTCTCTTCCCTTTCTCGCCTCGGAACCCAAATCTAATTCGGCCCGGCAAAACACACACATACACGTGCATTCCCGCACGCATCCACATACTTAACACAGTCACTGGAATTTACACACGCCGCACACACAAACACACACGCGCTTGCATGATGATTAGCATTTGTGCCCGCCTGTACACAAATCCATATTTCATGAGGGGAGAAGGCAGAAGTGTTTAGTGCGGCAGGTTTGGCTCTTGTGAAGACCAAAGACCAGCACAGAGACAAGCCGAGATTCTATTATCTTAGCATGCCAGGGCCTTTCCTCTGGGTGATTTCCATCTCTCTTTAAGAGATAGAGAGGACTTGGAGCTGCTTTGTTTACTGAAGAAAGCAAGTCTCCAAAATATTAGAAAGCGTGCTCCTTCATCTGTGTACAAAAATGCTAAATGGCACTTCGCTCTCTGTGAAATTAAAATCAATGACAGTGTGGAATATTTATAAGCCTACTGCTTCAAATTTAGGTATATTCATTGCTATAACGCTTGCAAGCCAAAGTTTTTTGGCCAAGGTACTGTAGGTAGCTAAGCAAGAGTCCTGGCACCAAGAGATGGAGACAGAAGACAAGAACTTTAAGTTTGTCTTTTACGCAAATAAATGAGAAAAGTTTGGCAGCTCCTTGTACTTTTAATGGAGGAAAAAAAGGTAATTAACAAAATATTCAAAATTGGCTCATGGCACACATAACTTCATCATACACTTAGGAAGCAACTGAAGATGCTGCAAGGAGAGACTCTAATTCAAGTCAGCACACTTTAATCCAGGTTAGCACGACAGTGAGCACTGAACTGCATATCAATCTGAGCAGCACTGAAGTGTGATACTGTAAGGCCTCTCCACTCCGACTACAAGTCGGCTGGAGGTTGACTTCGCAGATTTTCCCATGCCCTTGGCTTTGTAGATAAGCAGCGGCTCTAATGCAGCATGCAGCCAGCACTACAGATCAATGTGTAACAATAATACATACCAAAGAGCTTCCAACATCAATTTCATAATCTCCTAATCAGCTCAAAATCAAAAGCATGCTGTGAAAATCTATCGGGAGTACAAGAATATGCTTGTGATCAAGATTATTTTGCTTATCTTGTAGAAAATAAATTTACAAAGCTGTTTTATTGCAAAAGGAGATCTGAGAGCTGCGGTTCAGTCACAGTTATGAGACCCAGAACTGTAATCGTTCAAACAATGGAGGCTGAGCAGTTGGTTCCTGGCTGAACACGTGTTGAACAGTGTTGCTTTGTCCCAGAATGATTAAAAACTAGCCTGAATTAACACCATGTTTGTATGTGTTTGGATGAGTTTACTGTGGTACAAGACAAGACAAATCCTTAGAGATGATAACAAAGGCTGCCGAAATGGCTGAGAAATGTCATATTTCAGTCACTAGTTCCACCTCATTTTCCACCGTTTGAGGGTTGACTGGTGTTCCTTTAGTAATTGTTGCGACTCCTTCTTCTGCTGTGGCCTAATGGCACCTGAGAGGAGAATTTGCACCACCAGCTGCTTATCTCGAGGTGCTTCTCTTCTAATATTTGCATAATGGAAGAGGATGGAAATGCACATTACTTTGCATTTTCCTTAGCCGATTTTCTGTAAATTCTTTTAAAATGTGAACTACACCTGGATGGAAACCTGGATAATGTTAGAAACGTTGCAACAAATAGAAAGAGAATCAGGTCCATCAGCCGGTTGAGAAAAACACACTGTTGACGTGAGCACAGGGTTCCAATGGCAGGGACAACAATGAGCTCGGCTGTCTAGACCTTACCGCTGTTAGACAGATGGTGCTGTTTCAGCTCATATGAGACCATATTTAAGGTGTATGTGTGTCTGCGCCGATACTAGAGCGGTATCAAGCTTCTCAACTCTCGGAAACAAATCAAATAAGACTTATTCCCAAACTACTCCTGGGAAGTTTAGGACCGTATTTGAGAAACACTTACTAGTCTATTTTACATGAAGGCAGAGGGTAGATTGGCCGAGATGTGAGCCAAAATTAAAGAAACGGGCAGAGACGGAGAACATTTTCACTGATATTCAATGTGAGTAACAGGGGGGCAGGGGGCTCACTGAAGAACAAGACAGAAAATCATGGAGTTAAACAGAAAGGGAGAGAGAGAGACGGGACGGTTGCAGAGTGACTTACAAGTGGCAGACAGAGAGAAAATGACAGAGCCAGGAGAAGGTGAACGGCTATTCTCTGAGGTGCACTGATCATGTGGAGCGGTCATTACAGCCAAAAGGAGACAGACAGAAAGACAGAGGAACAGACAGGCAGACAAACTGTCTGGTCTCTCTCTTCATTTTCTCCCTTTCCCTTATCTGTCTCTCTTTGTGTCTTCATCTGCACTCCACTCTGAACAAGGTTTTCAGGGACACTTGGCAGGTTCCAAGGCATGGGGCTGAATTTCAATCAGCGCCGTCTTCGTTAATACACATGAACTGAGGGTAAAGATGGAGTGAATCATTCAGCCAGAATTCAATTTTTACCGCTTTTGACTTGAGTGTACATAATCACAGCTCTGAAGCTAAAAAAATAAATAAATACAAGTACAACAAATAAATAAACAGGTGTGTGAGCTGAGCTGAGGAGAGTGATGGCTGTCATGGTAGGGACCGAGAATGGATGGAGACAGGAAGAGTCAGATGGAAACAAGAGAAATGATGGAGGAAGATAGAGCATCGATTGGTCCAAGTAGTGCGTTTGAGAAGATGAAAGAGCAGCAGAAGAGGAGGGGGAGCAATGGAAGACTGAGGAGGGGATGAAACGCAAAGAGGTGTGTATGCCGTCACACACTGGCCATCCTTGTCTTTAAAACAGCTACTACCATACAATCATCTGATGCACAGTGACGCTTGCTGCTCTTTCCTACTCTTCCCTTGCCGTTTCCCAGTCATCTCGCACTCATCGTCACCATCACGCCATCTCAAACCCGTTTGTTCTTTCTTTCGTTATCGTTCTCTTTTGCTTTCTGCCCATCTCCCTCTCTCTCTCCCAGCAGAGCTTTTGTTTGTTTGCATCTCCAATATTCTAAACGAAAGGGTGTTGTTTTGTTTCGACAGGTCGCAATTGCTCGCAGGCATGCTGTGTGCCTAAATTGTGCGCGCCTGTGTATGTGAGACACAACAGTGCATGGCAAAGAGGTAATGAATTCCTCAGCGAAGCAGCGTCACACAACAGCTTGCAGATCAATTTTTAATAAGAACTCTGCAGTTCACAAGCAGCGCAAAAAAACTGTGTGTGCATGTGTGTGTGTGTTCGATAAGAGCTCTGTAGTTGGCTCACAGAGTAATAAACATATTGTAATCAGTGGCTTCTGACCAAAAACCTAATCCCTGCGACTGTGTGTTTGTGTCCTTGTATGTGCACCTACTGGGAATGGGGGGGAGGGGGGGGGGGGGGGTCTGTGTGCGCTTCATCTCTTTCTGCATATGACTGAGTTAAATTTTTAGCAAAACAGAACTAGTTCATTAACAAAAAGCAGATAGAGGCATCAATATAAAACAGAGTGTCAAGCTGAAAGTCAGTCACAGCTGGGCGTGCTGAGAGAAGGTCACTCTTTTTAATGGCGTCATACTAAATGGTGTGCAATTGTTTTAATTAGAATGGCCAGGATAACTTAAACCTAAGAGTTATTAACAACAGTTAACAACAATTTGAGAATGTTTTTACACTACAGCCAACAGCAAACCTGTATATCAAAGCCTCAGCCATGACAGTCAACAACGCAGTGCTAATGCATGAGAACTGCAAGAAGAGGGAGAGTCAGTTTCTAATAAAGAGGCGCAGTGAGGACACAAAGGTTTCATAGAGGAGACGAGCGAAGCCTAAACATGAATCTGTCTCTGTCCCTGTTAACAGAGACACCACTCTGCAGTGTAGTTCAGACACAGAGTAACATTCAGTTTCATGATCAAATAAAGTTTTTATGTTACATCAACACTGGTTTTAGGGTGCTGCAGCCCCCCTCAGCACCCCTACCTCCCCCATCCAGGATAACTGAGTCATCTCAGTAAAGTTGAAATGATCGGTCGATTAATCAATTAGTTAATTGACAAACAATTAATCGGCAACTTTTGGTGCTAGTTCTAGGCCTTGCTGCTGTTCTTTATTTTATTTTATTTTTTTTTTTGATTCAATTTGAAGACAGCAGCAAATTAATAAACAATGAAAATAATTGTTAGTTGCTTGTAATACGAAAACTCGACAGTGACAATTCCTTGTTTTGTAATTCAATTCATAGACCCTCAATTTACAATTCAACTGAATTGTACGCTGGAGTGAGTGAAAAAATAAAAAAATAATTTATTGTCTTTATTTCATTTGGTTGTAAATGTGACACCCTTCCAACCTGGAGCAGGCGTCCTCAAATGTACTACTCAAAAGTCTACATCTGTCTCCTTATTCAAGGTCAGAGGTCCAACAAAATACTATTTCATGGATTAATTCATGCCACATCTTTCGTGTTTCTTTCTTGATGTCTATCTCTGAGCTACAATGCAAAAATAGTCAGATATCAGTTTTTCTGTGAGCCATTCTCTTCTGACCTCCTCGATGAACAAGACGATTTTACCAACAGAGCCGATAGCAGCTGGATTCTTTTTAATCACATATCTTTCTTTCATTTATTCTAAGCGCAGCATTTGTGCATAGAAATGTCAACGTTATATTACATTGAAAGTTTCCACGTTTAGTTGAACTGTGACTGAACCTGTCTGCAAAAACGTTCATGTTGAATGCTGAACCTACTGTTACATTTATTTGATTCAGTGAACATTTACAGTGCCAACAGCAACCAGTTAGTGGTGAACGTAATAAGCACATTTACACAAGTGCTGTACTTAAGTGCAATTTTGAGGTACTTGTAGTTTAAGTATTTTTAGGGTTACTTTATAACATAACTTGTACTATATTAAATTTCATAATCCTCTCCTGAGATGACTTTTTACCACACTACATTATTTAAGATTACGTTTTACGTAAAAGAAAACACCAAATAAGCACACAGAGTATGCTGTTAAGGATGAAACAAGTGGTTCCTGAGCATTTTTAGATTGTGACGCTTTACAGAAATGTTGAACCACACTACACAAAATATTTCTGGATCCATCTCGGTCAGCTACAACTGTAAAAGTCTGTTTGCGCATTACTCCACCAGTATTAACAATCTAATAATGTTCTATATCATAACATCTCAGTCACAGGGGCCACTTTTCAGCAGAACAACAGCAACAAGCTGTAGTTTTCCTCGGCAAGTGACCTGTAATAAGTTATCAGAGTCAGTGTAATGGCCTACTACTAGAAAGAGAGAGTTAACATTCAGAGCACATCTCTGAGGTGCAAGTATGAGCCCAGATCAAGCCAAGTGACTGCAGGGGAGGCCATTCATATTCAAGCCTAACACGGCCCCTCTGTTCCATCCATTATTCATGAGAGTCTTCCTGCCTGCCTCATCCCCCTGGCCTCCTGGTCTTCTCCGCCTCCTACACTGTATCACACCTGAACTAGCGGTAAAAGTGGTTATTCACTGAACATTAGAGGGATTGGATGTGGGCTAATGCGAGGGGGGAGGGAGTAAAGGAGAGGTGTTCAAGGCCATATGGAGCCTGATTTGAGGTGTTCGACTCATGAATCACCCCGAGCAAAAAGAGCAAAAGAGGAATGACCCTGTTTCATTGGTCTGTGTGCCTCCTCTTCTTTTTCTTTCTTTCTTTCTTTGTCTCTAAGAACAGCTGCAAAATCGTTCTTACAGCCTACACACACACTTCCTCTATTTCACACATACACTTTTAAACACCTCTCAGCATGAGACAACTTTACCTCCCATTCTTGCGAACACTGAGCACTGCTGACCTCTCACTACACTTGGGTACTCAAACAGCCACGTTATTGTTGCCAAACCACCAAACAACTTCACTGCGAGTCCTCTGATCTTATCTTCTGCTCTGCTATGACAGTACAAAACAAGTGCAACTACATGCTTGGCCTTAAAAAAGCCAAATGACAAAGGCCTTTTCCAGAAGGTGTTCATCGCCTTGAAGAAGCTCCTGAGCATTTAGCGCTCATATGTCCACAGAAGACTCATTACTCTGATTGCTTGTGAGCATATCGGCATTAACACCACAACTACAGATATTTCATCAAGCTGGCAGAAAAACACAAAGAGACTCCTCCATCGAGTCCCGCTGGAGAAGGCGAAACATTGACGGTCACTTTATGCAGACACAGTTCAGCATAAAGCTATCAGAAAGGCACATCTCATAAACAAATGCAGAGAGGGACACACAGATACGCAGCTAATCACTTAGAGCAGCAAGAATAATTGGTCGACATTGATTGTGCTTATCTGGCCCTCCATAAACTCAGCTACAAAGCGCATTGTTTGTGTGTGTGTGTGTTATTTCCCGTGAGTTTTCAGTCTATTTGCATGATTAATCTGTTTGTCATCCATGGCGAGGCAAAAGGTCAGAACAATAGGAAGATATTTCATTTTCATTTTAATTTGGTTTTTTCAATCCCACACTTAATATAGAATGGTATTAAAGTTAAAAAATAATTCCAGTTTAACAAAGCTTGAGTGTTATTTTCAGAGTTTTTCTATTGGTCGTGTGTGTGTAGCCAATAGAGGCACTTCCATATGACTGTGACGTCATGTACCAGTCCTACAACATCCCTGCTTCAGGGGAGTGCAGACACGTGAGCTGGAGTTCACTTGATGGAAATATGGAAATGGGTGAGAACAGAGAGAAACTCATCCCGAGGGAGTCAAAATTTTTATTTTAATTTATTTTATTGGAGGTGTGTAGTAGTTATGGGCAGGATTCATGAGACAGTTGGAAAAAGAATTCTTGGATTGTTACAATTTTTTATAAGTTCACAGAAATATGATTGTCACTGCTATATTGTGTTCTGTTAGGAGTTCTTCTAAGATATCACAGTGGACCTGAACTTTTGTCTTCATCTCTGTTCAGATTTGTGACAGTTTCTTTTGAGATGACTGATGTTCTGTTTTCTCTATGGTGGTTTTTGTTTCTAAGGAATTCTTTTGCACCCGACTGGTGCAACACGGTCAATAGCTGATCGAAGTTTTGTATTTAGATTATCCACCAGATTGTCGAGAGAAGATGGGAGAGGTGACAAAGATTCAGGCCAAAAATACCTTTCAATACAGTAGTTTTCATCATTAGTGGCAGTCAGCCATTCAAACTACACACACACACACACACACACACACACACACACACACATACACACACACACACACACACACACACACACACACACACACACACAAGGAATTCATAAGAAACAATGCAGCATGTGATCCAGCATTAGTGCTTGCAATTTCATTTCATTGAGCAGGACTGAAATCTTAAGGAATAGAATGTTAAGCATACTATAATTTAAGGTGGCACTGTGCACGTCTCCTTCCCAAAACCCCATCTTGTTCCCTCTGCTGCTTAGTTTTCCATTTTTTGTTGTTGTTGTTGTTGCCCAGAAGATGAGCCATTAGCTTAGCAAAAACAGTGGCACAGCAGGGTTAAGATAAAAAGTATACAAGATATAGTATAAAAAAATTTAAACTATATATACGAACATTACGTACAGATTATAAAAACACTAGATGCCATAAAAATACTACTGCCTATAAAAATACTATTGTCAATATCATATGTTGAATGTTGTATTGCACTTGAGAAGTACTGTTTCATAGAGAGAACATTGAATTTTGTGAGCTATGTGTATGCACAATATGTACAGTTTATTAAAAAAAACACTGTTGCAAATATGGATAATAAATACAGTGTTATTGCACAGTTGAGAAAAAATATACAACTTAAAAGGTGCACGAGATGTAATGGATAAAGTGAGCATATATTAGCATTGATAACGGTGGTCCAAAAATGTGGGATTGGGAAAAACAGCAGGAACACAGAGCTGCATTACATGATGCTGGAATTAAACAGGTTATTAATTAAACATTTATTCACATACACTGAAAACACAAAAACAGAAATGCTAAACTCATGTGAGTATGTAGCTTGTGTCCACTCCAAAACCTGATAAGGGACATTTTTAGATGTGGAGTAGTGCGTTGTGGCTGAGGGTGAGCAGTGAAGTGGGTTTGGCAGCAGTGTGTTTATTGAGTTGGCAAAAGAGCAGTGAAGGCTCATGACTTAAACATGAAGTAAGAGTGTAAAAAGTGTGTGCATTTTCTGTGAATACAACACTGTTTCTTTTTCCCTCTGTTTCTAACTGGGTCAGTAGTGGACTCCCCTTTTCTCAACTGCTGGGTCCAAGTGTAAACACACATGTCCCTGCATGTTCTGCAAACAACCCAACAACCACCTGTGTAATTCTTTGTCTCAGTACAGTGGTAATAGTGTGGAAATGCTCCGGAGATACCGATCAGTTGAACCAACTCTGCACCAGTCCAACAGGGAGCCTGCTGTGTCTGACCAAAAATAGCAGTGTTTTAAAAACAACACAGCAACTGATCCAGAAAGTCCAGTTTGAATACATGGTCATAACACTCTGAAGTAGGATTGTGGAAATGCATCTATTTAGTCATTTTAAGCTTGTCTCGACAGTTGTGTGGTACATAGTATTCTGCCAGGAATATGCACCTGCACAGGGATGGGAAGCAGGGAAGCAGGCCAGACCAGGACACAGGTTACTGGATTCAGAGATGTTTGACTGAAACGCCAAAGCAGTAATGCACCGACCACCTGGCTGAAGTGACTGCTATTTACACTAGCTAGTTCATTAGGCACACCTTGCTAACACTAATGTAGTGTAATACAACAGTCCTGCAATAAGATCCACATTCATGATGATTTTAACGTTCACTTTGTTGTTTAAGCACAGAGGTGCTGATTCAACTGGGTCATTTTGAAGTTGTAGCACACCGACGCTTTCCTGTCCCCTCACAGTGGAGCAGCTTGACAACAAGGTGAGTGTTATAATTAGACCAGCATGCCCTGCCTAAGATGTTGTACCGAACATAAGTGCCAAGAGACAGCAGGTTAAGAGTTGTTAGGATGTACAGGAGGTACTGGACCAGCTCTCTGTCTAAAGGGTCTGATTCTCAGTCCTACAGAGTTTTAACCTCATAGGTTACAACTGAGAACTATTTAAGCTGGTGGCGAGGAGACACGTCAAGGTTCTAACTTCCACCTGGGTGCCTACACTGCGTCCTCTAATACTGCACCTGCCTGAATAGCCCTTGAGTCAGGAACAAGATATCAGCCATGCCTGTTAATGGCAGCTCTCCTCTAAATGATCTGGACTCTTAGTTTGGTACTCGGATTAAATTTAGTAGCTAGAGATAAACCCCAAGGGTCTGTTAATTTCTTTAGGATACAGTAATCTTTAAGAACTTTTAAGATGTTAGTCACACAACCAATTACATTTTACTACCATCAGAGAACTATAAAAATAAAGGATTGTCCAACACTTATTTTTAATTTCTACTATTATGTATTTATATATAAGGGCAAGGGCAAGCAAACAGCATAATCTGATTTAATTCTCTGAAATTAAAGGGCTCGCTCGATTCCACACCCAAGATCATAAATTGTTTTTCATTAACTTAGCTCAGCTTATAAACCTTATACTTGATTCTATCACTTACTCATATGATTTCATTACATTATTTGGTTACAATAACAGCATCTTAAACTCAATCATTATTACAACTTATAACATGATAGAAACTCATGTGTATTGCATTACCATACTCGGACTGGGTGATAACAGTCCTTTTACTCACAGTTTGTATGTGTGTTAGGGGAATAGGGATT
The DNA here is from genome assembly GCF_051107435.1 of Chaetodon auriga. Classification (NCBI taxonomy): domain Eukaryota; kingdom Metazoa; phylum Chordata; class Actinopteri; order Chaetodontiformes; family Chaetodontidae; genus Chaetodon; species Chaetodon auriga. The sequence continues at coordinate 11,476,309 of NC_135085.1, read as the reverse complement.
TCAACCTCTTTTGACAGAGCTCTCAGTGGAGCTGCTTAATGTGGATGCGGTCACTTGAGTAAGTTGTTGGCCGCAGTGAATGTACACGCACCTATGTGGACATGCATAATGTTGTACATGCGCACAAACCCATACTCTACGTCTGTCATAGATATACACCCATGCAAGCAGCCAATTTGCCAATGTACGCACACGCGCACACACACACACTGTGGCAATCAGCCAGAGTTTAGCTTGTTGATTTAGCTGAAACCAGCCATGAATGAATAAATAATGGCAGAGTACAACGGGATTCTTGATTTGCACCTGATCGTGCAATATGTGTTGAATTATTATGGTGTATTCAAAGGAAGAATAGGAAGGTCTGAGAGAGAAGACATATGTTCATACATGCACAGACAGACATGCATATGTACAGAGTCATTTTTCACTTTGCAATTTGTGCTGTGACATCTTCTCTGTGGATGGTTATGGCCTGAATTAACCGAACATTTACACCAACCTGCACACACACACATATACACACACTTGAGAGTCGTCCGTCACCGGATGGCAGTGACCGTGAGTTGACCCTGAGCACCACGGGAATCCTTGGCTGTGAAAGGGCAACACAGATCTGTCTGTGGAACACACGATCAGTCACAAACACAGACTTCGCTCCAGACATTGCTTTCATTCTTTCCTCACTTCTTCAAACACACACAGTCCATCAGGGCTACACATCAAGTTATGGTTTCCCGTTCTATGTGGGGGGCCATTTGCGAAATCCTTCATCCTGGATGTACATTTATAATGCAGTCACATTGAAGATAAGAGCTGAATAGCTTTGCAGGGCCTCTGCCTCAGCTGCCTTCATCTTGGTACAATTATCATCTAATGTGACAGGTGACATTTTCCACCATGCTGGGCTAGCCTCTTGTTGAGGATTCAAATGCATGATAATAGAGTGTAATGGAAAAATACCATTTACTTCTGTCTGCACTTAAAAACACATTACATGTCGACATCTTTTCAACGCCTTGGTGAATTCCATGTATATTTGTATGTCAAAAAGAAGGGGTAATAGAAGGCAGGGTTCTGATGCAAAAGGGTTTCACACAGGTTCGAATGAGGCAGTCGAAGAGGAGACAAATAGCTTCCTGTAAGGGGTCCTTCTGTTGGAAATGAGACCAGAGCCTCCATGGGGAATATCGTCTGCTACTTTGAACAACATAACCAAACAAAGAGGAAGGCTGTTTAAAGAAATTAATTTCCTTGCTGTAAAAGCAAGTGCTTCACATTCACTGTATGTATGTTTCCTTTAAAGTTGAATCCTTTTCTTTCCCACTGTATTCTGCAAAGGTTTCTGTCTTACTATCCGTTCAATATAAATTGGTTCAATCGCAGCCAACATAGCTGTCAGTCGTAACCGTCTGTGTGTGTGTTTTCAGAATTGCATGCTGTCTGCTGCACATTGAGCCAGGTAAAAGGGCACAGTGGCTTGCAGACACTTGACAAGCTAGAGCAGCCACCAGTCTCATGGTTCCTCTGTTCACATTAACACACAGGTCATCTCTGGCCCACATACACTCCTAATTAATGTAACAAGAGACAGAAAGAGGGAGGGGACAGCACAAGAAAGTGACAACACAAGAGCAAGAGAAAGAGAAAGCAAATGTGAGAGCAAAAGAAAAGCAAGGTTAGGAAGGTCTCACAGTACAAGCAAGACACCCTCATTACCACATAATCTCTGAAAGGAAGGGAAAAAAAGAGAGACGGCAAAGAAATGAGAGAGAGACGGAGAGTTGGATTCAATTTGCATTGACGAGGTGTCAGCGGAGCTCAAAGCTAGTTGTTTAAACATGCATCTGGGGTTGGGAGGCAGAGGAGGAGAGAGAAAGGGAGTGGTGGGAGAAACAGGAGGCTGAGGTACAAGATTCGAGGCGAGACGGGCAGGAAAGAGACAGATGGACAAGAGTAGAGAGAAAGAGGGCAAGAGGTCTCACAAACAGTGGTCATTAGCAGGCAGAACACAAGCCTCAAAAAAGACACCTATGCACATACACGTACTGCTTCTCAGTAGGCTAAGCACATAGTCTTGATAGTGCATTGTAATTAATATTTCATAGGCTGTCTCCTGCAGGTGAAGGGAAATGAAGACAAGATGGAGAGATGCACAGAGGAAAGAAAACAGTAGATAAGAGAAACAAATAAGCAAAGAAGTGTTTTTTGTGTGCATTAGCAAATCTGTCTGCTCACATGTATTGCATGCATTTGGCTTTGTGTACAGTTGTGCATGTGTGTGTGTGCATCTAAATAATCTGCGAATGAAACTGTTGATCCATCCTAAAACATCCTTTGCATCTTTTATAAAAACAAAAAAGTTAAAAAGTTAAACACATTATTTTGTGTTTGGGTCAAATCTTTAAATTGAGGCATAAACAATGTTTAAAAATTGATTGATATTTGCAGTAAATTACTTCATGAGGACAGTAGCACAACCCCAACATTTTTTCCACCTAGCTTATTCTGCAACATGTTTAGCCATGGGCGTTTTGTGTCAATCAGTCATCCAAGTGAAACAGCAGCATAAATAAGCGTATAATGAAAACAAGTTGGCTGTGCAGCCACATAAGGGCCTGGCCATTCCACCGGTGACTCTGCTATGTTTCCAGCCCTTTGTTTTGAACATATTGTCTGTTGCAGTTCCCCAACGGCCACTTTCCTCCAGCAGCATTCATGAAAGATTGACACGGTAGAAACTGGCTGAGTGGCACAGGGTCTCTCGAGCCAGTTAGATCAATGGGTGTCCTTTGAGCTTTCCTCCATTTCGAGAGGCACGGGGACCAAAGAAGGAGGAGAAAACAGATTACCATAGCATTAATAAAACAAAATGTAATCTGAAACAAGAGCAAAAACAAAAGGCTGCAACGTGTTTTCCCCCAGGAAGAGTCTGTGCCCATAGTCGCTGTGTGTCACATACACACACTTGCAGACACACACATGAACACACGTGCATCCATGCCTGTAATGGCATTGTTCCTCAGAAAGGTTCATTCATCCCAGTTCAGCATGCTGTGATGTAGGGAGGGAGAGAGGGAAGAGAGATGAGGCAGAGAGAAGAGCAAACAAAAAGGAAAAGCAGGAAAGGCCAAGAAGAAGGACGTACAACAATACACAAGGTGGGCTGAGCAGCAAGCAGGCAAACTGTATGACGGTAAGGAGTAATGGAGAGATGAAGAAGGAGGGAAGGAATCAATAGAGTGACAGCAATAAATGCAGAGAATGAGCTCAGACACATGGGAAAACACAGACATAGCACCTTATTTTTGAAAAGCACGGCATACAGTGCAAGGCAAATCCAACAGCACAAAGAACAGTGCACATGGAATGTGATTTTTGACATTTTCATAGCTGGTGCACAACACACCTGCTGCGTAGGCGGGTTAGATAAGGAGGACTATATTATCCGAGTATTAAATCGGAATCAGATGACTCAAAGCAATTTAATGTTATGTGTACTGACAGATAATGGAGGGGCAGATGATGTATGAGCGTGGTGAAAACACTGCAGCACAACTTGTAACGAGGACTTGTTAACATACTTGACAAACCTTACAGTGCAGGAAAGTGACAGTGCTTGGACTGTTCTCGGGTTTAGCTAGGTTTACCTCCCATAGATATCTCTCTACTGTCTGTTAATTGTGACATGGATCCTGAAAACACCTACCTGACCTCCTGTCCAAGTACCTCTGCAACCTGGGAATCAACCCCATTTACCAAGTAGACTATGTAGGACAGGATTCAGGGACAGTTGGGTTATATTAAAAAAAACAATAGCAATTTCTGCCAAACATTTCTGATTAACATTTCCATCAAATCATTGTTAAACAGAGCAATAATAATAATAACATAAAACATGACGGCACGTTGTTCTGTGCACTGCTGACTTGCTCCAAGCAGGCATGCAGTGGTTAGCACAAATCTTCATATAGCTTGACAAAAGAGTTACAGTAATCCTCTGGCAAACTCCCTGCAGTGTTTCATGGCCCAGCTTGGTGCACAACAGCAGAGTCACCAAAATATGAAAACAATACAGATAAAGACAAGCACAGCCCCACCTCAGGAAAATGTTATTTTGCTGGCACAAAGCTGCATCTTGCACTGCATGCCAGGACAAAAATAGAGGCCACATGTAGAGACAGAGAGAGAAGGAGACAGACCTCGTGTGGTCCAGTGCATCCACCTTGAGCAGACGGCAAACAAGTGCATCTTCATTGTGATTCAGGGCCGCTGTTGTGTTTTGATGTTTCTGGGGTCCTGTGGCATGAATAGAGCATACGGTCCAGCTTACTCAAGCCAAATATTCCTTCCGTCATTCTAGTTATACCTTACTAAATGTAGTCTTACACCACATAAACATACCAGCAAATTCAACCATGTTAATATTCAGGTGATCGTTCCAAGCACAAACAAGTGGATCGGTGGCATTTACTTAACTAGCTTGGCTGGTATTTACTCGTATCACATCGGAGACTGATGGAAGACAAGGCAGATGGTGCATCTAATTGTCTGAGCTGGATTCCATTTCTCAGCCGTCTCTGACTTAATTCTTATTTAAGAATGGCACGTGTAACAGTCATAAGTGGCTTTTCCAGTGGAACAGGCATGTGACAGAAATGAAAAGCTGTTCAAAAGAAAGCCTGAAAACATGTAAATTATAGAAGCTCAAGCCACTGTGTCGCCACCATGCACGTCTTTGTCTACTGCTTTTCAATGGAAATGATGTGCAAATGGGTTTCCACAAAGCCAGTACAACCAAATGGTTCCCAAACAATCACTGTGTCCCTTCCTATCTTTCTCTCTATTTCTATTTTTTTTTTTTCTTTTTTTTTTTACTCTGATCGTCTGTGTGGATGAGGAGCGTGTCCAGCTGCTACTGTTATACTCTAGATATAGACACGTCTCAGTAAGGCATAGCAACCTCTTAGGAGGTATAAATGAAAAAACACGAGTGGAAAACTGGCTTTTCCTTGAATTGTCAGACATAGGGGATAGGAAGAACAAAGAAAAGAGGAAAGAAGACGAGGACAAATACCAGAGAAATGAGTTGGTCAGGGTGGTGATGGGCATTAGGGAGAGATTTGAGGGAGGGGGACTGAACACTTGGAATGAAGGGGGAAATTAATTTAGCTGGGAGTGGGCTGTCAAAGGCAGTGATAATAGCAGGAGGTGAGATGATGATAGCCTTGACATGACAGTGCTTACTGTGGGCTGCTAAGGCATGCTCCCGTGGACACACGCACGCGCGTAAAGTCGGACGAACACACTTGTGCAAATGTAAGCAAGTTGCGTCGGTCGCAAATGAATATTATAATGCACTATAACAGACACACTCACACGAGCACATCAGCACGCACACTTAAATGCCGTTGCTGTATCAGTCCTCACAGATAAGTGAGCCCTTGCTGTGATGTCTTTTTGAAAATTGGATTTTCCACCATTTCCCCTATTTCACAGATGTTGCATCTAGTGGCAGGGAGGAGCAACATTAAAGACAGATCTAGCAGACAGCAGGCTAACTCTGTGGAGCTTGCAGAGCCTCTACGGGAGGCTACCTGCGTGTGATGCATTATGACCGAGAACGATGGATGATAGGATGGTAAAATACGAGCTTAGAGCAAACATACAGCAAGATGAAAACACTGCAGAGTGAATGAACCTATGGATTATCTTGAATACCATAGCACATGTTAGTTTTCTGATTTTCATTCTCCTCTTGTATGTGTTTAACGCTCTTATAGCACACACACTTCAATGCACAAACCTCAGAACATCTGTCGAAAACACTTCTCTCACTTCTGTCTTCTCTTTTCCTGTCAGGTTTCCACTTCTTTTTCCACAGAATTCAGCGAGTGAAGGATGACAAGTGAAGAGATAGTATCTAGTTTTCCAGAACATTAGCACCCTACATGGTGTGGTGTAATGTTGCGTCTCTAATGCCCACAGCCAGTCATGTTCGCTAATGATGTTGAATCACCACCACAGGGTGCCTGCTAGTCACTCTAGTGATGGTGGTGTCAGTGGTGATGATGTTTGTCATGGGCACATTTAAGCAGAAACATTTAAATGGTAATTATTGCACTGGCACAGCGACGCCATAGAGGGGTTACACCAGCCAAGGAAACCACACCGTCACCCAGCACTCTATAAAATCGGTGTTTCTCTCACATTCAGCTGTCTGGTTTCTCTCCTATATGAATGCCTCTCGTTTTCAAAGGTTGAGATGTTTTTTTCTGCTGTAGATGTTTTGATCGGAGCCTATAACCCCCTCGCCTTTCTCTCATCCTTACTTACTGAAGCTTAACACGTTCACTATTACCTTGTCTGCTCCTCTCTGTATCTTTTCACCTGTCTCCATCTTCTTAGTTTTTGTTTTTTTTTTCTGTGTTTTGAGGTTGACCACTGTTTTGTCTATTTCCTCTACGACTGCAGTCTTCAGCAGTTCATGTGCCCTAAAGCCCTCTGACTTATGTCATTAATTTCACCGTCTATCCTCTCCCCCTTTATCCCTTTGGTCTTTCTCCACTTGTCTTCTGGTTTCAGGCCATTATCATCCCAGGTTCCAGTCTGATATCATTCCATTTTTATTCCTCTTTTACGAGGAACCATTTCTAAGGCTGGAGAGCCAAAGAGGAACCCTGGCAGCTTTGAAGCGACAATGGTCTGGGTGTTGAAAGCAATCTATATTCCAAAATGCCGCTGTTCAAAGTCAGACTTTCATGCTGGCTGAATAGAGGGCACCTTTTAACTCAGAGCCAGTAAAACTGTCAAAGTTTTTTACTTAAATCTCTCATTCCCCTTTTAGCAGGCAGAAAAATTGGATATTAAGCTTTGAAGAAGAAGTCTTTTTAACATGGTAGTAGGGATTTGAGGGGTTAACTTACAAAACGCAGCAAACTCTGCTATTAATAAGAACAGTGCACATTACAACATAGTGGAGGTTGACTTTATATGATTGAAATATTTAAGAGCTAAAGGTAAGGGAAGAAAATAAAAAAAAAAATCTGCAGTTTTCACTTTGATTCCATTTAAGAGCCATTTCCCAATAACTTGCTCCATGTTTTTATGGAGAAACATACCTTTATTGTTTGAGGTTATTGTTTCCAGTAAAATGGGTTTTGCTTCCTCTCAGCCTCTCGGAGTCTTTATTAGTTTTTAAAAGTGGCAATTACCCTTTAAAGGTCAAACAGCCAATCAGGCCACTTCCCTCCACTGGCACTTTTTAATGACCTTGCTGTGGCACGCATTAATGACCTGGATATCTGTGGGATCCCTGTGAGAGATACTTAATCCTGTGTTTATATTCAGCCTGTGTACTTCCATTTGCTGTACACCCTGTACATTTCTGTTTCCACTTCTTTACTAACAAGTGATACGTGCACAGCGACAGTAGTTTCCATATAAGTGTAGCAGAAAACCATTTCCTTACTGTATGCATACTGTACATCGCAATGCATTTCTTCCTAAGTGTTAAGTGGAACAACTATGACAATTAGTTGGTGGTCCTCAGTCAAATTCAGCACGCTATGTGCTGCATGAACATGTGCTTCTATTCCCAAAGGTTGCTCTGCCAAGAACAAAAGCTTCACTTTGCTCTAACCCTAACCCTTTCCCATCCTCTAGGAGAGCACCAGCACTCTTTCACACTGCAAATATAATCAGAGTAAGGGATAGGTGCACACATACACTTCAATGCACACACAGGTGCCCACACAGATGGCTAAACACACTTGCATTAGAGTCAAGAGAGAGGGAACGTGGGTAAGAGCAAACACGTGAACATGCACACACACACATGCTCGTGCCAATCAGCAAGCTTGTCAGATGCAAGGAATGACAGTTCTGTAATCAGTCGGTAATGATGGGACCCCCATAGAGAGGTGGAGAGGAGAGGAGAGGAGAGGAGAGGAGAAGAGAGGAGAAGAGAGGAGAGGAGAGGAGAGAAGAGGAGAGGAGAGGAGAGGAGAGGAGAGGAGAGGGAATGAGCTGTCACTAGGCCCTTCAAAGCAGCATAGGGGGGCTGAATCTGAATTGGATCGCAGAGTTTCAATGAGAGCCTGTCAGCACCAGGTGCCTGCTGAATGCTGCCCCCACCTACCTCTCTCTCACTCACACTCACACACACACACACACACACACACACACACATCCTTTCGACTCCTCTCACACCACCTGGCCCCTGCCATCTAAGCACAGTGGGGTATCTCCATCTCAATTTCTCTCTTCCTTAGGATGAGGCAGATTTACAGTTCATCAGGCTCTTTCTTACTTACATGTGATGAAGATCTGTCTACAATGAAATCATAGACTGATTGGAGCGAGGACCCACGCAGAGAGCACTCACAGACCAATAGAGATATGCAAAGATATAGTCTACAATTATGGGCAGGAAACATGAAATGTAGTAATCATAAAATCAGAGGCGAGATGCTGCAGCTGCCTCGCCACATACACTCACACTCTCACATGAACAAACACTAAAATCAAATCTTAACTGTGAAATTCATCAGTGTATGCTGAGTCTTAACTGTGTATTTAACCCCTCATCCCCAACTCCTAACACACTGTGACTTCCAATACATGAGCACATTTAGTCTGAAAGGTGTCAGGGGGTCATTTTCAGTTAAAATACAGTATTTATATTTTCATGGTTTCTCGAGTGTGCATATTGTACCTGGATTAACAGGGTGGTCTTTTTAAAAATGGCCACACTAACTGACAAAAGTGTAATCCACCCATGAAAATAACTGAGTTCATGTTTCATCATCTTTTTGTGGTAACAGCCTTCTGGACAAGTTGTACAGTGCTAACGTCCTGCTGGTGCAACAGTAGGTAGCAAAGAATGAACAGAGGGTAAAGACTGTAATATTAAAGCACAATGTGTGATCCATATATGTAAACAAGAGGTGTAGCCCTACCACCGTTCATAATGGTTGCAAGTCTATAAACTATTTCTGTCACTGAAAAAGCTGAGGTAATTCTGATTTGCACTAAGGATTACCTTTCATAAAACTGGATGAAATCAAATGTTGGCATTAATGAAACTGAGTCAAAAACTACAGCTAAAACAAACTGAATCAATACATTTAAATGTGTGTAATTCATGCTCACAGCGAGTTTAATTTGAAGTGTGTTAGTATCATTTGCAGCTAGTAAGGAACAATTTTCCATCAACTGAAATAATTCCAGTAATGTTACGCTTAACATCGCTTGAGTTCTGTTAATAAACAAAACATCTATTTCCATTTAAGGTTTTCTATATATGTCTTTAAAACAAGATTTCTGTAAAACAACTGTCTGTGTAGGTGCATCTGTGCACATAGTCGTGTGTGTGTGTGTGTGTGTGTGTGTGTGTGTGTGTGTGTGTGTGTGTGGGACTGTGAAATTGATTGTGGCTGGACAGGAGGCAGGCAGGCAGGCGTGTGGTGGTGCCCAAGGGGCAGGACAGTGCTGAGTGAGCAATACTTCACCTGCACTGGAGGCACGCGCACACACACACACATATATATATATATATATATACACACACACACACACACACACACACACACACACACACACACACAAACATCTAAACTTTGTCACACACACCATGACCATTAAGATTTACTCTAGTCATCCAGCTCATTGATCTGAGGCAGGAACAGAGAGAAAGGGGGAGACAGAGAGAGAGCCTGAGAGGAAAATAGAAAGGCAGAGACAAACAGAGAGGTCTTGACATAAAGATTAACCTTGAAGCAACAGCGTAAATGTGAGACGGATCGGGTGAAGTCACTGGACACATCTCTGTTTGTATCTCCTGGTCAGACACTGCGACAATATACAACCTCCAGCCTACATGATAATTAATACCTCCGGTCTGAAGTTGGACAAAACGATGTGTACTTCAAACCATCATAGGTGACGGAACAATGACATATGTAGGGCAGCCCTTAAGGTGATTTAACTCACTAAACTCATTGGATAAGGTTGGTAAGGTATGGGTAAGTTCACATAAAATAAGCGGACTGAAGAAGAAAATAAACTATTTACAGGTACTACAGCCAATGAGCCCTTGAAGGAATGATAATTAGACACAGAACAAAAAAGATGATGTGAAATAATGAATAACACATCTCTTCCAACATGAAGCCTTAAGGTGAAACAAAGACTCCCCTGGACACCTTTATATTTTAATGCCTACATTAGATATGCAGAAAAAGTCTTTTACTCATGCACCTTTCAGACTGAACACCACAGGTTCGTGTATGACTCTGTGTGTGTGCGCGTGTGCGCGTGTGTGTCTGTGTGTGTGCCCGGGAGGCTTATTCTTTTAACTAACTCAATTTTTTCATGCTGTCCATTCGTATTGGATCAATTCAGGTTCTTTTTATTCACCTTTCCAAAAATGTCAATTTTGTAGCTACAGTAACAGCAATTTAGTCTGCAGTGAAATAAGAAATGAAGAGCTGTAACATCACAAAACAAGGTATGAGCAACACTGTCCGGTCTAAAGGACTCTGATTGGCTATTAGTGTAAGGTTAACTTTCCCAGTGCTTCCAAGTAAAATTAGACATATTGGTCCCTTTTAAATAATGACTCTGGACAATACAGTTAACCTGTTCAAATACTCACTGACTGACTGAAGCAACTGCAAAACAATCTGGAAAACATGGACAGTTGAGGCATATTTTAATGATTATGATGATGACGATAAACAAATTCAATGCATTTGTTGTAAATTATTGATTAAGACCAACTTTGTGCAGCTGCAGTCACAGACAAAGTAGCCACATTAGGGCTTATGATCTAAAAAGATTTTTTTTGGTAATTTTGCATGGACCCCTCTGTTTGTCTTTGTAGTCTCACAACCAATCATACAAATAGGGAGTTCAGGGACTCACACCTCAAAGACATTCATGGTGTTGGATCCGTTACACACACAGAAAGTGACAGAAGTAGTTGTGTGAAGAATGAAAAAGTTTTAAATATTAGTTTAAATCTTGCTTGCTTTCCCACCCCCGCAGACTGACGCAAATGCATGAAATGGGTGTGCTTGTCAGACTGTCATCTGAGGAAGCCTGAGTCAAACGTTGGAAAGGTGTCAGAGGAGTGGATGTCAGACGCCGTTTGACGATCCAACAAGCACTTTGTCTGAAGCACGCTGTAGCCCTAACAGCTCAGCAGAGTCTCAAAAAAAAAGGTGTAACACGAGCACAGCAACAACTAAAACTGTGATGTGGTGGTAAGGCATCTAAAGCAATTTTCCCGAGGTCTGTGTCGGATTTCCATTGTAGTTTCTTCATCCTGAGTAGAAAAGTTCTTGGCTTGAGTTTAGAATAAAACTCAGGTCGCCAAAGTTGAAGGTAAATGTTGTACCCATCCACTATTTCAAAACCACCACCCAAACCCCCACCACCACCACCACCACCAAGCATTCTTTCAATGTCAAACTGTAACCTGTTTATAGATACGTATCCTTCATGTAACACTTTCAAGCAGGGCAAATTGTGTTTCTCACACTTTTTGTGCATGAAGTACACATTTGCATTTTAGGACATTGTGCTCGTTTCACAAAATCTCAAGAGACTGGACTGTAAAGTAGAGTGACAGATTGTCCTTTTCGGCCTCGTGGACTGCTTTGGCAAAGGTAGCCTGCTGACAAGAAACACTCTGTGCAATAATTATTTCAATGAACAGAAGTATTGATAGTTATTTATGAGACAGGTCTCACATTAAACAGTCTCATAGATTAGGCGTAAATGTATCAGCTCTAAATGGTGTAATATGGCGTTTCCGCAATATTGCCTTTTCACAGACTTACTTCAGCCTATAAGGGATAATAATTCATGGTAAGGGAGGGGGAGGGAGAGAGAGAGAGGCTCTGAGTATAGCTGCTTCTTAAGTAGTTGAGCTCTTTATAAATGTCACATGCATCCTCTTTCAATGAACAACAGGGGTTGAATCCAGAGCACCTGTACAGTACACGCACAATCTAATGATTAATCGACACGTTGGCACAGAAATGCTGTGAGAAAACACAGACTGACGCACGCAGTCCATCAATATCCTACGACGCTACAATAGAGGAAATGTGCAGAGAAGTGTCATTTTATGTAAGTGTGTTGGAGCATAGAGGGAGGAAAAGACTCAACAAATGCTCTATTCTTGCTTTTGTTTGTTCCCAGGAAGGCTTAACAAGAGCGTCTAATATTCTCTCATTGTTCCCTCCAAACACAAAACAGCATGATGAACTTGAAAGCACTTAGCTCTTGACAGTTATGCACAGTCACACTAAAGCACACACACCCACACACATAGACCGACGGTGCTCAACATAGCCACAGCGGAAACTGCCTACAAGTTAGAAAACACTATAAACAAAAGCAGCAGACTTGGTGTGTAAATATCCAACTAATGAATCGATACGCTCAGTCAACATCGGCTTCCCAGTAAAGCTCAGGAAAGCGTTTTAATGTGACACTGCTGACACATATCCAAAATAAAGAAAACAACATGTTCCACTCACAAACACACATTATGGGACAGAATGAAGCAGTGAGTTCATAAACGAGATTTAAGCTCCCTCAGCCTCAGCCACACGTTGTGAATATTGACAGATCTGCAATAACAATCTCACAAAGGAGAGGAATCACACGAAGAAGAGGGAGGAAGGGCGAGGAGGGAAATATGATGCAATGAGCTAATAAAGAAGAAAATCCAAGGACATAAGATGCCTGCGCACCTAAGAGAGGAGTCAAAAGAGACAAATGGGGCATGAGTGGATGCAGATGAGATGCAAAGAAGGATGACATCAGAGAAGGCAAAGCAACTAAGAGATGGAGAGAAGACAGCATCAAAGGATGAGTAATGCTAAATTTATTCCTGCCCTCCATCTACTCCATCTAACTTTTCTCCATTCTCCCAGAGAGGACAGCTCTCCATCAACATGAGATGATGTTTTTGCATTTCTCCTGGTCACTTAAAACTGTTATAGCTTAGATCAAACAAAACTACGGCCCAATTCATCTTTCTCTGTCCGACACATGCACACTCTATTTGTTTTATAGGGTCACCCAGATGTCTCTCCACACTTTCATAATACCAGAGTAGTCTCTTTGTTCAGTTCTGGGCTCAGTGACACTGATACGAATTCTTTACTTTACTGTATTCTTGCCCTCCATTCAGTCTAACTAGTGTGTGAGCTTCATACACCTATGAAGAAGAAAAGAAGACATAACTTCCACTCTGTTTCATCCTCACCCAGAAAAATCCCTTTCCATAGTTGCTTGTTTTCTATCCAATCTGCTGCCCACCTTTTTTCCTTCAAATCCAGACATGTATGACAGAAAGCATTATAAAGCTTTCTGCACAAATGAGTTTTGCGCGACTTCAAGCTCAAGTGTATTCTTCTCATTAACGACACAATGACGTGTCAATTGGCTTTTTGTGCCACAAGTGCATTCATCAACCCAGCTCATGCTTCACAAACGTAACTATTGCAATGATAAAAGGGCTCAGTTTGAAATCCTGCCTCTCTCTGCCTCAGCTGTTTCTCCTCTGCTCTTTATATTGTGCAGCACCATATCTATCATTCAAATTAAGTATCGAGTAGGCTGTCCCTGTCTCGTTCCAAAACCAAGATCTGCACATGGCAGAAAGGAGAAAAAGGTGAGAGAGAGAAAGAGCAGGGGGAAATAGAAGAAAGCAGAAATATGCATGTGAGGGGAAGAAGTATGAACATTTGAAAAAACAAGGATAGGAGGAGGAGAAAAGGATGGATGAACATTTGCTAATAAGCACTAGACAAAAAGCACAGCTGAGACTGATTTGAATTACAATTTTGACCTGATGGTGCTAAATGAAAAGTTCAGGGATCACCAAATGTATCGCAATTCATCCTCGGATGGAAATCAATGTTTGTACCAAATTTCTTTGCAATCCATGCAACAGCTGTTGAGACATTTGTTAAGACACTCCAAACTACAAATGTCAAACTTGGAATGGCGCTAGAAGAAAAGTGGGGGGATCACCAAAGTCATTATGCACCATAGATGTCTTACATAAATTCATATCAATCCATCAAATGTTAAGATATTTCAGACTGGACCAAAGTGGTCTGAATCAACAGACCAAGACTGCTGCTGACAGAAATGCTAATAGGTTCTAAGTAGACACATGTCCAGAATGACTTTTCCATAAAAATGACTCAGGGTCCTCATCAAACTTGACACCAGCATATTAAATTGACAGAACATTTATGAATTACATATAGTGCACGTCTAAAATTGGCTTAAGATAGAGAGACAGACTAATGTAAAGGGGAGGGGGGAGTCTCAGAGAGAAAGAGAGGGGGGCAGACCGAGGGGGGGAGAGTACTGTGCTCTTACAGTAAATCAGGCCTGACGGAGTGACCTTTGATAGCCCCAGACAGAAAAGGTTACATGAATGGTGGAGAAAATGGGTCTATCTGTCACTTACCAGCTAGCTATAAATTATGTTGTGTGTGCTTGGTGTGTGTGTGTGTGTGTGTTTCTGTTTGAGGTCAAACAGACTAAGAAAACTAGGGGTATCTTTCTTTCATCCACATATTAATATTAATAAACTGTTCTCTGTAAAAATCACTTAATGTACTTTCTCTTTCATACTTACTGAAGGAGAGAATGTTTTCTGTGGTGCTGCACATTTGCACAGATAAATCTGTTACACAGACTGAAATATATAGGTCATCCCATATAAAAACTGTTTTTGTGTTTACCAGGGAATGTGAAATAAACATGCATTCCCCACGATTGTATGCTCGTTTAAATGGCAAGATAGGCATCGCTTTCAAATACATAAATATCCATTTTGCTTCTTTGTTTCTGTGAGGAGTACAACACTATAGTGGTGCAAGCTCTACCCAATTCATCAAAGCTTTTGTTGCATTTGCTGTCTTGAACATTCAGCAGGAGGTAGGTCTTTCCCGAGGAGCAGTACTCTGGGACTAAGAAAATTAGTAGTAGACATTTGCAGCAGCAGCACCCATGGACTGTTTCAACTAAAAGAGTTCCGCCTCCACAAAGTTTGCTCCTCTAACAGAATGCATGGAAAAGTGCATCTCCATCTAGGTGACCGTTTTTGATTGCAAAGTGATCTCTGACCACAGCCAACAATTTTAAAAAAGCTGATTACGAGCTTTAAAGCAGCAGAATAAAATTAAGTGGCATTTGTCATGTGGTTCAAATCCCAGTTACACATAATTATATTCGGTCATCACTACCTCTAAGGCAGTTTAATATGCAAGCAAATGCATTGAAGGGCATGATAGCTGTGCTCAACAGCTCACCTATTATTGCCAGCAACTGTAATTTACATCCCAAGCTATGCCAGTTGTCCATGCCCTTGATACTCCCTTAAGTCCCCTATGCCCCCATAGTGCCAAATGTGCTAAATTAAGCTTACTGTATTTTACAAACCTCAGCGACCCATGCTATCTAATAAACTACTAATGGAGGGAAACACAGGCATCTCATTAAGAGGTTGCCAAAAGACACACACACACACACACACGCAAATACACAACTTAAAGCAACTTTCTTCTGGCTCAGAGCCGGACATTAATGATGTTCCAGCTGGTTTTAACAACTATTTATTTATTGAGGGAGTAATTTTGCAATGTAGGGAACCCGATGAAGGTGTTTGGGGAATTCTCATGTATTAATCAACCTGCAGTGTTTGTCTTTTTCTGAGGAGAGGAGCAAGGGCAGGGCTTTTCAATTATTCTCTCTCTCTCTCTCTCTCTCTTCCACAAACACACACACACACACACACACACAAATATTTCTTGAGTAAACAGAGGAAAAAGGGCTATTTAAATGGCGACTTGGTGACAATGTGTTTTGATTGACAGCAGAAGGAGGGGGCTGATGGGAGGATTCTGTCAGCGACTGATAACAGCTGTCTGCTTCACTCATGAGAGAGACAGACACAAAGTGCGAAACAGAGAGACACACACACCTAAACAGATGCACCGTAATGGACCCTTGCATATATTTCCAATTAAAGTTGTCGCTTGCGTCATTCATTCGTTACGTAATGCATATGGAAAAAAGCAGAGTCCATCATCTGAATTTCCATCAGCACAAACAATCCATCGCAGCCCGACACTGCTCTGTACCCCGGATGATAAACAGAGATGCAAAGTCACACACGCATGCACAAAAACGCACGCACTAACACAGATACACACACACACATAGAGACTTATTATACATTCATCGGAGTGAGTTTGGGGTAATGAACGGGAGTCAACAATGAATTATGGATCATATTCTAATGGTTGACTTACCCCTCTCATTACTGGCATGCTAATGTGATTGGGAAACAAATGATTATCAGCTTTATTAGAAAAGGGAAAAGAGTAGGAGAGAGCAGGGACTCGTGATCCCAAGACGACTGTTTCACCTGGAGGAATGAACGAGGTGAAGGATGTATGTAGAGAAAGAGATCATTTTGAGACTTTGGACACCATCCAATGTGTGAAAATGACTCTTTTATTTCTTATTTGTATTTGTATTAACATTATTCTCACGTCTTTGAATCTGGCTCAAGCCATAAAGGACAACATTCCATCAATTACAGCTCACAGGCCACCACTAATTAAAACATTTCTGTTTTGTATGCACTTTGGGTTTGTTCAAAAGGAAGACGTTTCTTCCCACAAGTGTGCTGAAAATGGCAAACATCACACAATGAATTCCTCTCCAAAACACAAAATACACTCAATAATAGTCGTTCTGCTCCAATCTGCACAGACCTACAGCTCCCAACTGATGTAATACATTGGAGTGCATGCATACACACCCTCAGGCATTTATCACAGCACCGGTCAAGGTGGAGACATCTCCCACAATCCATCTCTCAGCTTATTGGCACCAAAAGACTTGCTTTTATGCTTTGCTCAGAGATTTATGAGCAACTAAAGGCGTGTGTGAGTGCGTGTGTGCGTGCATGAATGCATACATTAGTTGCGTATGCACACCTCGTAGTCTGAAAGGGATCAGGCTGATGTGCTTATTGACACCTCACCTCCCTCTCACTTCTTTCCCTCCCCGTGTCCCCTCTCCCCTCCCACCATCCATCTATCCCTCAATCCATCACCTTCCTTTAAAAGCCTGTTAGGAAACCCAATACCTTTCATTAGCACAGAAAGATTAGCTTTTTAGCAGGAGGGGTGTGTGAGCAGAGAAACAGTGGGTGGGAGGGATAAATAAAGATAATCAAAGATGCCTGTGCCAGACAGCCACTTAGTTTAACCTACAGTGAGCTGAGCAGGCACGCAGACACACACATGCTGACAAGACATTACACACCTTATAACACTGATATCGAAGGGTTTGGAGCAGTTTGAAGAGTTTCATTCCAAAATAAGAACTGACATTGATAGCTGGCATGAAAGTTAAGATGATTACAGATTATAATTAAAGTTATGAGTCATCTTAATCCCTCTGCTTGCAAAATACTCTGGTTTTGATGATACAATCATTTGGGTGGTTTAAATGTTAACTGATGAATTTCAGATAGTGTAAAATTGGGATGAAGTAGCATAAAAGACATCATAAAGTCACTGATTGAGAAGGAAATTGTACTGTACAAGTCTGATTCCAAAAAAGCTGGAACACGATGTAAAACATAAATAAAACAGAAGGTGATCATTTGCTAATCCTTTTTGACATATAACTGAAAACAGTGCAAAGACGATATATGTAATATTTTACCTTATCAGTTTCATAGATTTTTGTAAATATGTTCTTGATCTGAAGTTGATGCCAGCAAAACTTAGCAACCAAGTTGGGACAGGGGCAAACTAAAGACTGGGAAAGTGGCGAAATGCTCCAAAAACACCTGTTTGGAACATTCCACAGGTAAACAGGTTCATTGGTAACAGGTGATAGTACCATGATTGGGTATGAAAGGAGCATCCTGGAAAGGTTCAGTCGTTCACAAGCGAGGATGGAGTGGCGTTCACCACTTTGTGAAACACGATCGTATGAAGGATACACTTCGTAAAACCATTGTTGGTAAACATGGTTCATTTGCAAATGACTGCACTGTGTTTTTCTTCACATTTTACAGAGCATCCCAATTTTCTTGGAATCAGGGTTGTACTCAAAGCAATATTGTCGGTGAATTACACACAGTATGGGAAAAGACATCTTCAATATTCCAACGTAAATACTGTAAGCTCTTGTGTTTGAGGTTCATTATTGACCCAGTGTCACTGAGCAGTTTGTCTGAATGTCAGTAAACATGAAGGAACATCTGTGCCATATTCCTCCAATAAAGACAGCCGGATATTGCTGCACAAGCTGCTGTGTGTTCAATTGAGAATTGTGTTTACTGTATTGTCCGTGTCTGACTGATCATTGTTTGACCCTAAGGAGCCCATATGTGGGCTTCCGTTTTAATCATGTAGCCCAACAATAAAGGTCTTTTGAAAACTGTAGTAACAGATCTTTTTGGCCACTAGGGAGCAGCACAGTACACTTTAAACACAACACTGACATATTATCATCTGGTACAGTAAACATGGTTAACGTGTTAGCAAATAGCTGCCAATTTAGTGTACACATACAGCTGACATGGATCATCATTATCACTCATGTTTATTTCCACCTGGCAAGTCCAACGTTCGCTGTCCTTAAACCAGGCTACCATCTCCTGAGAGAAACAGCTCTTTCACTGCTAAATGTTTGACTATCTTCTTTAGCTGGTTGCAAATTGTTTCTGTCTGCTGTTTGGTGTTGAGCAGGTAGCACACAGTGGGTTACAAGTTTTTTTTGCTGGAAACTTGACGTGGCTAGAAACGTAACAGTTCAGCTGTTCATACTCTGTAGAGCTGAGGAGAACTGCAGCACACATGATAATTCTTTGTGGGTTCAGCACTACGAGTGACACCTTTCACACTGCGCATAGTCCTCTCACCCACTGTTAATATAAAAATATTGATTAGTTTTCCTGGACAGTATTCAGCCCACCCATTCATCAGGAGCACCTGCTTTTTGTTTAATTACTGCTGCATCCAAGTTGCATTTCCTACATTGTTTTTTTTTTTTTTTTTTTTTTTTTTTTAATTGAAAATAGCACGTGTATGTGATTTGGTTTCATACAGCAATATGCCATGTAGTTAAGCACCTACTCTTCCTGTTTTGGACCACCATACCACTTCCTAAGGTATCACCTTATGCATTTCTGCTATAAGATGCACTTAATACGTTCTTTTTGTAGCGAAAGATGACTTTTTACAACATAAACACAGACATATTAATATGTCTGTATGTCCAGTATGTGTATGCAATGTTTTAGGGGCACTGCTGTGATTTTATGCATTCATAACAAAGTATGCTGAAGAAGCACACGCACACACACACATGCAAGCGCACGCGCGCGCACACACACACACACACACACTCATTAGGCACATTTTGAGTAATCTTGAAGGACTTGCCATCAGTAAAAATATTACCAATGCATTTCCCCTGGGATGACAGAGCAGTCCTATTAATCCATCAGACAAACACACCTTACAGCGCGTGCACACACACACATACACAAATACACACAAGTTGAAAACAGAGTTATTTAACCCACTATTTCCCTTGAGAGAGGGTCTTTAACAGTAACAAAGCAGTGTCCAATCACTTACATGGCTTTCCCTGGTGCCTCCTCCTTCCATAGAAAACAATCTGGAGAACAAGATTACGTACACACACACACACAAAACCATACATGCACACACTGACTCGTGTACACACACACGCCTTCACCTAATACCCATCAGCTTTTGGGACAGAGGAAAATCTATATTTCATCTCAGGAGCTGCGGTGTTTGTGCACACGCTGAGTTTGTTTGTCATTAGGCCTAACCCCTGTGGCTCACCTAATCAGGTTGCCGTGTATGTGTGTGTGTTTAATTCTGCCTGTGAGGGTTTGAGAAAAGGGAGAATATGACTCTCTCGTTCTGTGTGTGTGTGTGTGTGTGTGTGTGTGTGTCTGTGCACGTATGTGGTTGAAAAGTGTCAAGGAGTGAGAGACGTGGCAGACAGAATCGTGCAAACACACACTTGAGACCGAATTAAAGTTATCGATCAGCCATGGCATGCTCTCACACAGAGATCAAAGCTTAACCCTGATCAATGACATTTGCTTGTTTGTGTGTGCATGTGTTTTTATACATCATCCCAACTTCCCTCTTTCTACATTAATATTCTTAGACTTCATATGTTTTTATAACCAGGCTGCATCTTTACCATTAGGCTTAAGGGTAACAAGGAGAGATCTACAGCCATGAGGCTGCAGTTGGTCTACTTGCTAATGTCAGCATGCTAATGTCCTAAACACAGAGTACAGCTAAGGCTAATGGAAATGTATTTGGTCATAAACTATAAGAACTTTTTTTTTTTTTGATCTGGTGATGCCAAAGTTTCAAAAAATGTCAATTCATTCGGAAGGGGATATGACCGTCTGTGCCAAATGTCATAGCAATTCATCGAGTATTGGTCGAGAAATTTTATTCAAAGCAAAAATGTGATTCTGACTAAAGTCAGGGGCTAAGCCATGCCATTTTCATCTTCTGGGGGTCCATGAAACTCTGTGCAAACATTTTATGTCAAAGCATACAATAGTTGTCAAGATATTTTACTGGAAAAGTGCCGGTGGTGCTAAAGGAAAAGTCAAGGGATTCCCGATGTCTTTGGATTCATCCTCTGGGGACTATGAATGTCACTCTAGACCAAAGTGGTGGACTGACCAGCTGACACACCGAATTATGATCCATAGAGCTATGCTGCTAGCCAGTGTCGTGTGTGAAAGAGTCTGTGGTCAAACATCACAAAAACATGAACAACATCCTCTTGGTCCCTGCAGCATACAACACACCGCGATAACTGTGTGAATGGCACCTTGAAGCCTCATTCTCCTGACCAGCCAGCCCTGCCTGTGGCCTAACCTCTGCACTCAGCCAACAATTACTCAGTTTCCCAAAGCATTTCAGTGCAAAGCTGTCCATACTTTGCATACAATAACACCAGAAACACAAGTGTCTTGTTGCTAATAAGGGCATAGGACAGCACCACAGTTAACCTATACGCAACATTAAACTAATTGCTGGCCACTGCAATAATTGCAAATGAATGGCACCAAAATGACAGACAACCAGACTCTGTGCCCTACAATCTTACTCACCAGAGTGAAACCTCAGTCTATCATTTCCCCTCTGTCTACCTTCATTACCATGTCTTCATATGTAATGGCCAAGCACTGTGGCAGCCAATCAGATAAAGCAGTGTAGTCATCTGAACGGGGGGTGGTTGGTTTAGTTAGTGTGTCAGTGTGTCTAATTCCCTGCTTTGTCCTCGGACATATTCTGATGGAACCATGGAAACGTTCGGCTCCTTTCACCTCATTTGGTGAACCACCGAGTGTGAAAAAGATATAGGGTACAGTATGGTATTACGCTTTATCTAATCATGCCATGGAGAGAGGGTTTCTAAAGGAGGGTAAATGTCTTTGAGGTGAGACAGCTCTGCTCAAGGGCTTTACTTTTGTCGCTTCTCTTAAAAGTTAAAGAAACAAAGCCAGATATGGAAATTTCCATTCTCTTTTTTCCATCACCTCTCCAGTTCTCAATGCTCTTAAAACAATGCTCTTAAAATGCTATCCACCACTGGAGAGAAGCAGATACGTGTAATTTGTATTTGTTCAGAGGTTACCCAGGTGTATTTCACTCCCCTTTTATTGTTTTATGGTCTTAATATCTCTAAGGTGAAAGAAGATGATAAATCAATAGAAATAATATTTTGTCAAAGACCAAGGGAACACTCAGGATGTGTGTGTCTGAGCCAGAATTTGCAAACACACTTCTGCTGGTTTGTGTGTACTGGTATCTGTGTGAATACCTATGGCAATATGCTTACTATATGCCCACAGTAGAGTTATGTCTAATCAAATTCAGCTATTGACAGGGAGCACACATCATACACATCTCCCCAGAGCTTATATGGATATTCATAAGCAACAAGGGGATGAGGCATGGGAGAAAACTTGATTTGGACCATCTAGGGAACATACTCTGGAGCCTGATGGAGAAACAGCACCATCTACAGGATTTAAGTGTGACTGGAAATCGAGACAAAACCTCCCCTCTCACAGAGGCAAGATTTTGTACCCAAGTTTATTCCAGTGCATTTCTTTGTCTCAGCAAAGCTTAATGAGCCTCCGGAGAGCGTGCCCAGGTGATCTTGCTGTAAGAGGAAACTACCTGTGTCTACCACAGCACAGAACAATGCTGTCCTTTTTTTTTTCTTTGTTTTTTTTTAACTAAAAAATACTGTATCTGCAAATTTTGGAGGGGACGCTGCAGTACAATGCCAGTGAAATAAGGGTGTTCTCTTACACAGTGTCAACTTTGTGAACAACATCCTGGAAGTGGTCAGCATGGACTCAGCGTTTCTGGACACACGTTGCTGGGGTTCCATCAACTAGAAAGCACAAACACACCTGATATACTCCGAGGAGAGCAAGCTCAGGACTTAAATACACAAACACGCACATCCAGGGAGACTGGCCATGCTCTCTAACCCCTTCCTGTGCACACGGTCCTGCCTCTCAAATATCACTGAGTCCAGACATAGGAGAGAGACCTTTGCAGAACAAAGGAGAAGTCTGATAAAGAAGAGCTTGCTGGTGACACTCTGCCTTTTCTCCTAGCTACAAAGAGAATGCCTGCCCTGTGGTGGCTCGTACAAATTGTCCCCCTCTCCCCACTCATTTCTGGCTCGAGAGAAACACCAAAGACGTAGAAACAGGAAAAATGGCAGGACAGGAGAGGGGGCAACTTTGATTTGGGTCAGACTGGAGTGATGAAAGGGAGGAAGGGACAGTTGCAGAGTGGAGTGGGGATGAAGAGGCCTAAAGAGGAATAGTAATAGGGCTGTTAGAATGAAAAAGTATGAGGGATTAAGCACAGTCACCTTGACAAGAGGGGTCATGTTTCAAACTGACTCTCATCGTAAGGTGCCTGAGGTCAACTAGCTGCTTACATTTAGTATTTTTACTCCCCATAAAATAGCAAACTGCAAAATTGTACAATACTTAAGCATCAGATGACACACACATTATAATGGGATTTGCTTGCTCTACCCAACTCCACAGATCTCAGCCAATAGTGCTTTTGCACGTGTGTTTGTCTGTGTGTGTGCGTGTGTCCAAAAGAGCTGGCAGCCACGCAGAGGAATGAGACAGATGTGCGTGTCGGTCATTACTGTAATCGCTCCATTTACTTCATCTACCCTGGGAGGGACGGCTGGTCAGCACCATCTGGACACACACACACACACACAAGCACATACATGGAAATCACCAGCCATGGTAGAATCTCATGGGTAGCCAGCCAGCAACAGGAGGGAAGCTCTAAAATGATCATTACATGTATGCGTCTGTGTGCCTGTGACAGTGTGTATGCATGTGCCATCTTTGTCACTGTCTCAATTTCTCTCTCCTTCCACGATGACATTTTTCTCCCTTTTTGTCCCCCCCCACCCCCCCGCCTTTATCCTCCTTTTACATCCATTTCTCTGCCTCCCCTGAGCCCAGCTGCTTCAGAAATACATGAATTTGTCATTTTTCCCCAGAGACTACAAGACAAAATGAAAAAGGCCATGGTGAGCAGCACCAAAGTAAGGACTCGTTCGAGACACCCAGTGCCTGAGGAGATGATGGTCACGTGTGTGTGTCGTTGAAAGATACAGACCTCAAGCTCATCTACATGTAATTTTCCTCCCCTGACTGAGGACAGGGAAAGGGTGATGAGGAGAGAAGGAGAAGAGCAGAGGAGCGTTTGAGGGGAGAGACAGAGATTGAGCGAGGCTGAAGCTCTGGACTCAAGAGTGCCAGTCTGATCGTCAAGCAACACGTAGTCATGGCAACGACAAATGGAGAGAGCAAGGAGGAGCGGTGGAAAAACAGAGGAGGAGAAAAGAAATGAGGGAGACGCTTCAGGTTCAAACTACATTGCCGAGAGATTAAATAAGAGTTTAGCTGGTGCTTCGCTATGCTACATTGGAGCAGAATATTACATCCACTTACAGGTGGTATTTCAGTTACAGTCCAGAGCTGGGAGTTTAAATATTGCCTGAGGATACGTTATTCCATTTGCCCTCTTACTCTTCCTGTTTACATTACTCAGCAATGACTCAGAACTAGAACTACTCTTGAATATTTATCACCAATAGCCGGGCATATCTCTATTCTGCTGTTGCTCTTCTGTTTCTTCATCACTCTATTCTGTCTCATTTGTATTCTGTAAGCTCACTGCCCCTCCTCATTCTCCACCCCAGCATACACCCTCTCTTTTTCCCCTTTGTCTCTCCATTGGTTCCCTCTCCTGCTCCTCTTATTCTCCCCGTGGTCCTAAGATCTCTTTTTCTGGCCTCCATCCCTCCATCCCTGCAGAGCAGAGCTGACATTGGGCATGAGGTCAGAGAGATGGGCAGTCATGCTCCTGCTGTCAGCAGGCTCAAATGGGTTTAGATACAGTGTGTGTGGAGACACCCGAGGGACACCCTCACTTGCCTTGGGCTCTGGACAGGCATACATACACAAGCCTCACACATTCAATCACACACTTTTGTAGGCATGCAAGACTAGAAACACATACACGTGTATGTATGTACATAAATACCAAAACAACCTGCAGCCTTACGTATCATATAAACGACATTCATTCAAGCTGCATGACACACACAGACAAAATTAATGTGTGCAAAGAGCGCACACACAAAATATATAAAAACACACACATGCATTTCACTTAAGCAAAAATGTGAGGCGTGGAATTACAGATTTCAGAAAGGACAAATTCCCTTGGAGAACTGCCATGGATTATTGGCTGGTATAGCCAGTGCTGTGAACAATGAAAATATTCACTGTTGTTGAATGCTGAACACTTATGTTGAAAATAATGGCATGAACCAAAAAATTCCATACATCCATTACGCCATTAATTCTATACATCCATACATTGTGTGAAGTGAAAAAGCACTTCCATCATCTAATGCTGTAATGTAATGTAATTTTTAAAATCAAACACTAACCCAAAGAGGAGTGAAAATGAAGTGGCTTTATGAGCAAGGAAGTCTTGTATAATCTAATGGGGAATGGTTAAATTGCTTTTGTAGATGATGTAGCAACAGTGGAGATGAGGACATTTTACAGTTTTGAAAGGCTCCTATTATTATCTATTTGTATACATTGTATAACCCTACATATGGATCAAATGAATGACCATAGGGTTTGCAATTCACTTAAATGTCAGATATCCCAGGAAAGCTCTGCCTTCTCCAGTCAGCCCATCTTAAATTTGGATATGATTGTATCCATGTATTAAGGTTAAACTCAAAAAGTGAAGGATCTTTAAAAGGGTAATCACTGCTGTGGTATTTTAAGTAACACAGTTATAGAAATGTCCCATTTTTCCATGTTTTTATATAAATGGCATAACATGTGTAATAGGATGTCATGGTTGGGGTCACTTTGGATTACAGCTGAAGGATGCCATCAGAAACACTGTACCACACTGCCCCCATGTGGTGATGATACACATCACACAGGTGCACAGAAGATAGTACAGAACCTCTTCCGCTGTACTTGGATGAATATAACTTTTCTCTTTTCAGTAGCAGTTGCCACATGTTTTTTTCACACATTAAAATAAACATCCCAGAACAATGCAAAAATTCTGAATCAAGTTGTTCTGCCCTCTGACATAGACAGACAGAGAACTGGTAATTTCACAAACTGTAGTATTTAACTATGTAACTCATAGACTACTATAACACTGACTACTTTATAAGTGCATCACAGAAGTAATATCATTACCTGTCCTGGAGGTGTCACTGTAGTGAGGTCTCCTCTGATGGCTCAGGTTACAGGATTGGGTTGCAGGTCATACAGGCTACACAAACGGCCTCCAACATGCAGGATAATGAAGCCAACCCATGCTGCATTGTCACAGTGACGAGTTAACCTATCCATTAAGGTGTGTATCACTTTTCCAACGAGAGACACAGAGAGAAGAGAGAGAGAGAGAGAGAGAGAGAGAAACATTTGGTTGGGACAGTAGAAAGGGTGCATCATTTGCAACAATTGGGGAATTTATAGATTCTGATCTTGACTGGAAGGATTTGTACCTTTAATCTGTCTCTACATGATTTGTTTTTCTGGTTTCATATCCCCTACACACTGGATCAAGTAGTAGTTGCCTTATTTCTTCTTTCTGCCATCTGAGTCTTCATGGCTGAGGCCACCGGCAAAAGCAGTAACAGCGGAGGTTTAGGCAGTGGCGGGGCTGGAGGAGTGCGTGTTCCCCAGGAGCCCTCTCTCAAAGCTGGGGTGGTGTTGTCAGATGAGAGGGTGGACTTCCTTCGGGAGCAGGCCTTCTGTGTGCTGCGAGTGAAGACGGATAAGTGGAACCGCTTCATTGGAGCAGAAGAGAACCAGAAGATTATACTGGATTTCCTGGACCACATCTGGACCAACAGACTGCTGCTCTTCACTGGGCCTGGAGGGACATTGCATGCAGGGGATGCTCAGGTAAGAAATACACACAGGCAGGAGCTGAGTTCATCAAAAGTTCTGGCACCATTTTTAAAGCGTGTTTGCAATTTTATTTTTCATCACCCCATCTTAGCTACAGTCAATTTTGTAAGGAAATCAAATTATGGTTATAGCCTTGACTAAATGCTTAATGGTGTAGTTCATCTCTTGTTTTCTGTATGCACTGTATGTTAGAAATTCTGTATACTAATATCCCGAAGGAGAAGCTACTGTGAAGCGATGAGGTGCACATGTGCAGAATGCTGATGTTGAGGCAGATTTCATTATCTGTTTTCCTGGGTGGCATGAAGACACACATCATTTAAAAAAAAGACTGCAGCAAAATTCCTCACATCCTGAGAGGAAAACGGGACACACTGCCATGCACATGCAATTACACACTGAATTTAGCTCTTAGACCAGACAATAAGCTGACATGCAGGAATATACTGTGTGGCACTCCATCTAACATAGACATTTTTTGAAATAAGTCACTACTTATTTCTGGTGCTTTCAATGCTGTTGAAAGCATTCCTACCGTTTTTGCATCTGTGAAGACATCTCCACCATGGAAGACCAAGCTGCTGTGTGTGCTAAAGAGAGGCGTAAAGAGAGTCGCACGACAAGAATTCAGACACCAGCTGCGGCTGGGAGAAGTGCCTGGATACCCCATGGAGCATCTACCTGTTGTCATCTCTGAGGTGGGCTAGTGTGTGTGAGTTTGAAAAGTCCAACTCCTACACAACAGGTGGCATACTGCAAGTGATGTTTTCCAGCTCAGACTACTGCTGAAGGAAAGAATGAATTGGGTTTGTGCTGCCCTGTGTGTGTCCACTTAAAACAGCCTGTGTGTACTGCGGTAGGTGCTGGTGTGTGTGCTATCCAACAGTCTGAACCACGAGGACTGGCCGCGGGTAGTGTCTGATGACATCCACAGGCACCTGGAGAAGCTGAGGAGCAGGGTGGTGACTCTGAGAGGCCGCGCAGAGGGACGAACACTGCTGCCCCTACCACTGTGTGTGGAGAGGGCACGGCCTCAAGACATCGCACTCAGGTCAGCGCGTATACGAAGCGTATAGCCTAGCTTAATTTGTTACCGTTAGTAACGTATATCGTAAACGAAAGACCCTTTGCTCGTCTTTATGGCTGTAAAAACGACTGACGGCACTCACCGCATTTCCACATTCGTTAACTGCTCTCATGTTCAGCCGAAAAGAATAATATTCCGTGGGTTGCATAATAAAACTTTCTAAAGCAAGTTTAAATACCTGCTGCTGTACTGTTGCCGGAAGTGACATACTGCCTGCCTGTATGTGTGACGTAGCATGAAAATAAGATGTTAATAACAAATAAAAACGTCACAAAAAATAAACATGTTACTATCAGGTTAACTCATCTGCCTTACTCTCGTTGTATGTCTCCATATTTGATAAGATTTCAAGAGTTGTCGAAATAAGCAAGGATTCAGAGAGGAAAAAAAAAGATAAGCAAGGTCCAGCGCCATTTCCGGGCGCCATGTTGCAACATAGGGATGAGCTACCATTAGTTAAACTTATTAGTGTTTGGCAGAGAGAAGATTACTCATTCCAGCTAGCTTGAGTCTATAAAAAGTCTTTGAGGAGCTTGGAAATATCTTAAAAACAGAGGTAAGTATTGTCCGTCAAACCTGCAGGGTTTGACAGTTTGGCTAACTGTCAAACTAACAAACATTAATTTTACCGGAATGATATTTTATTTGCAGTTTGTCTGCTCTGCTTCCATGTTCTAAAGCCCATATTGCCATTTTAACTCACACTGATTGCACCACCCTCTGTCTCCCTCAGCCCCACTGGTTGGCCACTGGACCGTGGCTTGTTATACTCTATAGAAACTCTGATAGTTCAGTGGTCTGGACAGATATGGAATGTCCTGAAGAAAGACTCTGGTATGGTGCTGCTTCGGGGAGACCACCCAGGCCCCAGTGTGGAGCTCCAGTTTTGGACCACTCAGAGGGAAAACCTGCTGGGCATTCAGTCACAAGTATGACATTGCCTCTGTTGAACTTGGTAGAGGGTGCAGTCAATTCAAAATGCAAACTGAGTACCAGCATAGAGATGTTTTTAATTCATAGACTGGATATGAGACTCTTGTTATTCTTAAGCACCATATTTTGAATCCACATCTTGAAAGGGCTGAATTGTTAAATGTCAACAGAACCCAAACATGTTGCATGTCATAGCATATACTCCACACACAGAGTTCCTATTCATCTTTTGTCATCAGCACAGGTGATATACACGTAGCCTCCACTTTGCACCTGTACAGTTTAATGCAATTAAAATACAGCTGTCCTGCCGTTAAGTCTGCTTTTATGGTGCATATTGAATTGCAATAGATTGTACAGGTGTACCTAATTAAGTGGCCACTGAGTGTACATTCTGCTATGATGTCCTTCTTTTCAGATCCAGAGCCCCAAAGTGGAACGCATCATGGATATCCTGAGAAGAGTCAAGAGTAGTTATTACTCCTCCTTCAAGGATGTCTGCCTCAAAGTTAATGAGGGTACATCTGCACTACTTGTCATTTGTCAGTGCTGTTTAATTAATTCCCTCATTCTATCATCTAGTCTCTCTGAGCTAGTCTCTCAAATTCTCATTTTGTTTTACTTCAGACACATATTGAGCAGCCATTGTCTTGATATACACTGTTCTTACGTTCAGTTTATAGCTATTGTTACAACAGTGTCCTCATAATTTCTTCATTCTTTAATTCAATTCTTTCATTTTCTGTTTTTCCTATTTTCCCTGACTCAAAGGACAAAAATATTGGTATTTAGCCTGATAATTTCTTCTGAATTTCTGAATTGCCTTACATTTTACGTGTGTCGTCATGCTCATTTAGCAATGGTAGACAACGTGGCAATCACATAGCCAGTGTCGCTACGAATCAATCAAAAAGACCACTGTATGATTTTAATTCTGTTAAAATAACACCCTATTAGGATGACTCTATTCATAAGTACTTCTGTATGGCATGATAGCGGTACTGGAAGCAGAGGATATAGATCTGTATCTACGCCCTCTGAGAAGACTGATCAGCAGCTTAGAAGAGAGGAGTTTCCCACAGCTAGACGCTCTACTGCCTCCTCTTTTCCATGCCCTCTGTCTCATCTGGAGCCGTTCGCAATACTACTGCACTCCACAACGCATGGTGGTCCTCCTGCAGGAGTTCTGCAACCTAATCATCGAAAAGGTACGGTGATACATCTCTGTATATGTGTGAAAGAGATGGGGACCGAATAAAAGGAATTAACTAATTTGTACAACTGATCTTTTTAATGATTGTGTGTCTGTATCCAGGCCTTTGCCTACCTTATCCCTGAAGAACTGTTTAAGATGGAACTTGAGGAGGGGATGGAGAGAGTTCAGATCACCATCTCAGTTCTGCGCACCTTCAAACAATTGTTTCATACTCACCGTCAGCGGATCCCCAAGTACTACAGGCACACGCAGACCATCAAGCTGTGGGACTTTCCAGCTACCCTTGTGTTCCAGCGTTCAGACTGCATCATGGAAAGGCTTTTTATGATCGAGGTGCATGGGTTGAGAAGCTGAGCACTTTGTGTGTTGGTTTTATAGGAAAATTAGAAACATGCTCACCTCCTAAAAAATGATGGCAAAACGGGAAACATTAATTTCAATGCATTTACATCAACTAAACTGCTAAATTTTTAATGTTTCTTTTTGATATATTGTCTGTTTATCAACACTGCCACCCCACATAAAGTGTTTTTAACAACGATTACCTCCATCCCATCTCCCTGACCAATCAGTGGCTTTTCTCTTCTCATTTATAGGAACTTTTTGCAACTGCGCTGGACTTTCTGAAACTGGAGAAGGTCGAGCTTGGTGGATCCAGAGGGAAAGTCCTCAGTGAGATGGTCTTCACCATGAGCGAGGAGTTTCACGACCGTTGGCGAGCCCTCAGAGAGAGCAAATATGACCCTCTAGACTATACTGATGATGTGAGGCCTAGTGAGATTGTTGATATCACACTGCTGTGTAATTGATAAGCCCCAAAGGGCTATGATTCACAGCAGTTAATAAGTGGCATTGACAGGCACAGCTGAATAATAAAAAATACCAATTGGATGCTATTTTACTGCCCAGCAGTAGAGTAATTGAAAAGTAACAAAGCAAAGTAGTTGCTAAGCAACACGCATGAATCACTGACAGCAGGCATTATTTGTCAGTGCATCAATATTTAATTTACTAGATATTTTACAGTTATTTTAGTTATTTTACAACAGCTTCCAGTGTGACTCAACCAATCAAAATTGGAACTCAATTAGGAATTGATCTGTTTTATAAGTACATGGATTGAATAAGAATATAAAAATTGCATCGTGATATGAGTTGACTCGCAGCTTTTTAATCAGGAAAAGGACTGAAAGTGTCCATCATTTCCTGTCTATGCCATCTTCTGTCCAGGCTTTTGTGCATCACTACAGGTGTTTCATAGAGCAGAACAGAGACTTCGACCAGAGGCTGGGAACTGTCCTCAATCTGGCCTTCCAGCACTCAAAAAACTTGAAGTCAACCTTTAAGGTATGTCTGTTACACATTGGCCCCTTAAACAGCCTGAGTGCTGTATTCAGTTTAATACTTTCAGGTCATTCAGGGACAAGGTGTTGATCACACTTTTTCAGTATCTGTGTGTGAAAAGATCAAGTGGAGAATGTTTAGCATTTTAGCATACAGCAATCACAGTGACCTTAGCTGAGAAGCATTTTGTCGTTATTGTGCATTTCAAGGTGTTGGTGGCTTAGATTAAAGGTCAGGGAATCAAGAGAGTTAATCAGAACTATATTATTGGACATCATATTACAACCTTAGGGTCTAATGATCACACTGTCCGTACTTTCTACCCTTGTTTTTATGTCCCATCCAGTTGTTGAAGATTTTCAGCACCCTGCTTGAGAGACCAAGGATCCACCAGCTGTTCTCTCCTAACTACAATATGTTGTTGGCCATGTTCAATCAGGAAATAGACCACTGTCAGCTTATACTTGATCAACACAGAGATGGGGTAAGAGAGGTTGAAATTTTAAGTGAATTTTAATATTGCCTCAGTTACTTGAAAATATACAAAAATACAGCCATAATATCAGACTACAGCCAGTTAGCATGTTAAATTATGCCATAACAGGGCAGTTTCTAGAGTTTCATATGACACATATGTTATTGGAATTTACACATGTATCTAAACATGTGCTACAAATCTATAAAAGTATTAACATATCTCATCATTCAAAGTGATTTGGCTTGTGTGTTTCAGCTGCGGTCTGGCTGTGCTGTCCTGGGAAAGAACATGCCGTTAGTGGCTGGTAACCTCAAATGGTCACAGGAACTTCGGAATCGCATCCTCACAAACAGGAGCAACCTCTGCCAGCTGGCCCATATGTATGAACCAATAGTGCTCATCACACACAGACACAGTTATCTCCTGTAAAAACTGTAAGATCTGTCGTTGAGCTTATTATAATATGCATTCATAAAAGAACAACTAAGACTCATTAAGACTTTTAAAATTTACATCTGTTAAATAAATAATTGAGATTGTGTGAATTTGTGTGTTCTGAAAATGATTTTATCACCTGAAATTTAATCTCTACTAGAAATACAATATCTGTTTTGGTTAAAAAGAAATTGAATTCATCGGTATTTTAAAACGATTGTTTAGCAAAACTATTTACAATTAAAAGTTTTACACTGGCTGTGGTAGTATCCCAGAATGCAGTTTTGATATGTCTTTAAAGAACATGGCACTGATTTAGCATTGCACTCCTGTCACATTGTTGGATTCATGATGGGCAGTTTAAAAAATATTAAAATGAATGCAGCAGAACAAGAGATATAGTCCTTTTTTATTCTATGCATTAATCTTCCATGTCAAAACGTGGCGTCGTGTATTTCAAACAATGCAAATCTAGCATTCACACAACAAGAATACATTTCACTTGTCAAACATTTACAACCATTTAAAGTCATTTCTTTTTTCCACCCTCCCTTGCAGGCCTCTGGGTTGTGCTGAAGCGGATGATGTCCTCCAAAAGTGTGAGCACGTTCTGGAGGTTCTGGACCAGCATGATGAGGAGCTGTTTACAGAGTGGACTGAGGGCCTGGAGCAAATCTGTCAAACCCACCTGAAGGAACCACTGCTCACACAGGACACTGACACAGGCCTGTTCCAGGTCAACTTCAGTCCTGCAGTAAGTACAGTGAAGATGCAATCACAAAGTGACATTCATTAATCAGAGTTCAAATATATTTTATCTAGTTGTGTTATGTATGCAAGGTTTTTTTTGGTGTGGAAAAGGTCCAGAAGTCTGCCCACAGCCAAACTCATCAGATAAAGGATGTTACATTAAGTGAACTACGGTGGAAGATTTATGATAAGCATTCGATTATACAAATGATTCCACAATTAAACTTGATATGGTGAAGTTTACACTACTAATAAAAGGTTAGATAATTAAAATATATGAGTGTAAATTTCACCTGTAACATATCACTGATTACTGCTCTACAGTACTGATGTAGCCTGCACTAAATTCATCAAAGTTTTTACATTTGCTTCATTTCAAAGTAAAAGAAAACAAAATGATCGACTACAATTCTACAAGTTTGGATTTATCAAATTGCTTATTACATTTTTTCCTTCTCTCTCTCCACAGTTGACATCGGTGCTCAGGGAGGTGAAGTACCTCGGCATGTTGAAGAACGAAAACATTCCTAAAGCAGCTCTCCATCTCTACTCTCAACGGGAGAGACTCTACATGGTGGGTAACTAAGCTTTTAGTGTTGCATTGGATATAGTATCAGTCAGCTATATAAAGTATGTGAGCTGTGTGGCTGGAATTGTGTTTTTTGACCTGTGAAATATGTTTTTAGAAAAAGATTAAAGTGTTAACCCTGCATTGTATCTTGTAGTACACACAGACACTGACCTTGGTGACCCAATGGTACAACCAGCTCCACAGCACTATCCTAGCTGTAGAGCTGGGATTGGTGAAAGATGAGATGGACGCGACAAGACGGCAGCTGGATCCAGCTCTCGGGGAGCTTACCTGGGCTCAGGACGACCTATGGGACTACATTCAGAGCACACGAGACCTGGTTAAGGTACTGCACATTCCCTTTGTATTTTTAGAAAATCTTTGGACTGCATTGTCACCAAACAAAATGTGCAAGGTAACGCTGGTGAGTCAGAATGCTTTCCCACTTAAATTCTTTTAGTGCATTGTAGTATGCTGTATTTGGCCAATGGTCCTCCGTCAGGACCTTCTTCCTGTGTTCCTCCTTGCTCACGCCCCAGACACATATGACCAATGTGTGAAATGAATGTTTTCATGTGGTCTGTCGTGCTGCATCTTGGCTCAGTTGGATTTTTCTCTGTGTGAAAAGAAAATTAACTAAGGAGAAAATACTCTAAATTCACCCTCTCGTCATCTCATTCTGACCAGAGCAAAGGAACTCTGGGTGTGAAAAGACAAAACACAAAAGGTTTTTCAGCACTTATGTTGACATTGCTTTGCAGTGTATTTGTGCTATTCTGCTGTATTTAAAGAAGTAATCCTGTCTCTGCATTTGTGCTGAAATGTAAAAAGTTAGATGAAAGTTACGGTTTATTTATATAGAGTTTGCTCAAGCTGTTGCCTGCCAGTGTGGCATGAAACCTGGCGTTCTCCTCATGTATTCCAAGCCAACTTTGCTCACTTATAGCAAACACCTCTGAAACAAAAAGCACCATGCAGCTGTCAGCCAAAGGGAATGTAATTGCCGTTTGTAATAATTTCCCTCTTTTGCTTTCACCAGAGCATTTCTAGTCGTGTCCAGAGGAGTAAAGCTAATGTGGAGGCCATTCAGGCCCTTATGGGAAAATTCAGTCACCGTGCCTTCATCACCAGAAAGAGCCTTGGTTCTACTCTCCTCATCTTCTCAGACATTGAAGAGAGTGTTTCCAAACAGCACGCTCTCATTAGCAGCACAGGGGAGCAAATGCACCAACTGCTGCAGGTACATTCACTTACCTTACTCTTGATGCTGGAGAGGAGGACTTGTATCCTTCCTATTTTTTTCCTTCTTAACTCCCCAAACATATCACTTTTCCCCTGTGCTCCAGGAGAACCAGTCACTACTCGGTGTTACGGACCTGGAAGGCAGCAAGTGGCAGGCCTACACAGACTATGTGGACCGAATGATCCTGACAGGCTTCTCCAGTGCAATACGCTGCTCCCTGCAGTACCTCATGGACAACACAGATGCAGCCCAGCGTGTTACACCACTGTTTGAGGTCCAGCTGGTACTCAAGAGCAATGAAATGACCTTCGACCCTCCGCTGGACTTCAGCCACAGTGGGAACTTCTATGATATTGTGGATAAGATGGTGGCCAACATCACCAACATGGCCTCCTTCATTCCCAGAGTGGCAAAGCATAAACAGCTGGATAATTATCAGGTGTTGTACTGATTAGATGTTTGGTACACAGTATACATAGTGATGCGGACATACAACTCTACAGCAATACATTCGCACATGCACACAGCCTTTTCACATGTTGTGTTGTTCTTTGTTTTGTAGTGCGACATCAATGAAATGGAGGATTTGTTAGAAATGTGCCATGTTGTGCGCTCACGGGCACGTGCAGCTATCGCTAAGGTAAGACTTTGTTTTCTGCCCTAACATGGATGCTCATTTATGATGCTTACAGCTGTAAATATTGTGTTGATTTTCAGGTCAGAGAGTATCAGGGATCATTTGCCAGCTACCGCTACCTCTGGACTGATGACAGGTGATGACTCTCTTGTCTTTTTCTTTTCCGATCATCAAATATCTTTATTGCAGACATCCACTAATACAGGCTCTTGTACATGATTTCATTCTCATCATTCGGAAAATTATAAATATCATTTGGAGGAAACTAACGAGGATGTTTTCTTAAAGTAAGGATAGAGAAAACATCTGAAACAAGAAGCTGGTCTTTTTCCCTGAACTTTCACAGGTCTGAATTTATGCGTCAGTTCCTGCTTTATGGCCATGTGCTCAGTACAGAGGAAGCTGAGCTGTATGCTGACTATGAACTGAAAAAGAACCCACCCACCCTGGACAATTTCAAAGAACAGGTGTGCTTCACAGTTGACTTGACCATAATTTAGTGTACAGCTGGTCAGTGCAACCATGGTCTCCAGTCTTCACCTCACTGTCTCTGTATCATTTGTTCCAGATCAACCTGTTTGAGTCTCTGTATGTACGAGTGAGCAAGATGGAGGACAGGAGGGTGTTTTGTGGCTGGCTACAGCTAGATATCAGACCCTTCAAGCACACACTGATGAATGTCATTAAGAGGTGGAGCTGGATGTTCAAGGAGCACCTGCTCAACCACGTGAACCAGAGGTTAGACAAACACATGCACCAGCACTGACATACATTATGTTTGTCACTCGAAATGGACAAGAGCTACAAGAACAGAGAAGAATTATTTAAAATATACACGTTATACAAAAGATTTAATCTTTTTATTTAATATGATTTTTTTTTTTTTTTTTTTTTTAACATTTTCGTCTTTCCTTTCTGTCCTGCAGCGTGAGAGAGTTGTCATCTTTTGTCCAGGACACAGCCCGTGGTCTTTCTAACAAGGTGTCAGATGGTGACTATGCAGGCCTTGTGGACATCATGGGACACCTCATGGCCATACGAGACAGACAGATCAGCAACGAACAGCACTTCAAACCTCTCAAGTCTACTGCTGAGCTCCTCAAGACTTACGGACAGCAGCTGCCAGAGAGCGTCTACACACAGCTAGAAGTGTGTACCATTGCACAAATACACACATTTTCAGTGCTGACAGATATGTACATTTATCATTGAGCACCATTGTTCACTTTATCACAGGAGCTGCCGGAGAAGTGGAAGAGTCTGAGGAAAATTGCATTCACAGTGAAACATGAAGTGGCACCGCTACAGTCAAATGAAGTTTCCGTGATACGCAGGAAATGTGTCCGCTTTGAGGTAAGGCTGTGTGTGAGTGGGGTAGGATGTCAGTGCTGCAACCCCTAACAAAGAACTCAACATCTGACATATAAACCTTCTCACTTTCTGTGCTGCATTATATATGACTGACACCAACACCCCCTGGTGTCTACAGTTAGAGACTGAAAGATGGAAGCAGAAAGGCATCAGAACTGCACCTTCAAAGAATCCTGAATCTTTTTTTTCCACGTTTTAGGTCAAGCAGCACGAGTTCAGAGAACAGTTTCGCACTGAACTGATCTTTAAGATGAACATGGAGGAGCCATATAAACTAATTGACAAGGTGAGAACTGGGAGACATGCTAGACAAAGTCATTCTTTGCAAAGGAACACCTCATAGTGTATGATTAAATAGACATTAGCAATACAATTTGAAGTTACAGCATGTCAAAATCTCCAGTCTAATCGAGCAGTAGCAGTGATGGAGGCAGAAATGAAGCAGCTGCAAGACACCGCTGATCTGTTTGAGGTCAGTTTCCCAGACTACAAGCAACTGCGCCAGTGTCGCTCTGACATCATCCTGGTCAAAGCAGTCTGGGACATGGTCATCTTTGTGAAGGTAAATATGAATCGGCACAAATCAAATATGTTGGCATTTTAATTTCTTTTGCTATGTGTGAGCACCACAGATAAAACAATAAAACATTAACACAAGGCAGACTTTCCACACTGCAGGCACCCAAACGCTGTGAATCCATTACTACACCAACAGATGACCTTTTTTGACTGTAAGGAAAAATAGATTTTCCTCTGTAAAGTTCATTAGAGAATCATTAAATGTTTCTATTCTCCTCTTTGTGCTAGGCCAGCATAGAGGATTGGACCAAGACTCCATGGAAGGAGATCAATGTTGAACAGATGGACATGGAGCTCAGACGATTTGCCAAAGTATGTCAAGCTTTCATGGACATACATAAACTACATACACGCATACATCTCTCTCATAATTTCTTTTTTTATCATTAATTTTTTATTAGAACAATAACAAAAAGGCTAAAAGCCAATACAGCAAACTGCCATTTACATTATAGCTTTTCAGTTCTCTCTCATAATTTCTGACTATCTCTGTTGCACTTTAAAGGAAATGAAGATGCTGGATAAGGAGGTGCGGGTGTGGGATGTTTACATGGGTCTGGAGTCGACTGTGAAGAACCTGTTGACCTCTCTGAGAGCCGTCAATGAGCTCCAAAACTCTGCGGTCAGAGAAAGACACTGGCAACAGCTCATGAACACCACCAGGGTACAGGACTATCTCTGCTGCTACCTCACACTGTCTCATACCATCTGATTCAATAATGTTCCATCAATAATCACGCCCTGCACTATGTGCTTGCCACTCTATTGAGTTTAGTTCTGTTCTTTAATCTAGTCTTCGTGTACTCTACCGTCATTCAGCTGTCCTACCACGTCCTGGCCTGTAATGACCAGCACAGTTCAGTGAATCCAATTATCTTGATCTGAAATCTGACCATGCTCGTGTATCCCTTTTGGTCCTCAGGTCAGGTTTGTGATGGGGGAAGGCACCACCCTGGGGGACCTTTTGGAACTGCAGCTTCACCGTGTGGAGGATGAGGTCAAAAACATTGTGGACAAGGCTGTGAAAGAAATGGCCATAGAGAAAGTAAGAATCCTGTATGTTAATTCAGTCATGAGAGTTTGTATTTAAGTATTGGTTAAACAAAACCGACAATTTCTTTTTGAGTCAGTCATAATAAATGTCAGTAATTCAGAACAAAGGTACAAATGTTATCCCAAATCCTTTAACTACAAATGGTAACTTCTACTATATTCTGTAAGGATCACAAATAATTATAAAGCAGACTCACAATGGACAAGAAAGATAGAATTACAAATAATTACAGTATGCAGAAGTAAGATACATATCATACGTTTTTCCTCATCCTCAAATACCACATTTTGTAACGATGCATTTCCTACATTTTCTTAGGTTTTGGCTGAGATAACCCAGACATGGAGTGTTATGTCATTGTCATATGAGACTCATACCAGCACAGGAATCCCTCTGCTCAAAGCAGATGAGAATCTGATAGAAACACTGGAGGACAACCAGGTGAGTGTGAACATCAGGTTCAGTGTTAAATGTAATATTTCAGTTCGTAGTGTTGCTTTATGCCTTCAGGTAGTGCGTACAGTCAGTCTGACTTCCTGCCAGTAACAATAACAAAAAAAAATGCACAGAACCAATGAATGGATAATTGAATTTCTCTTTTCATACATTAAAAAATTGCAGATCATCTTGTGATTTTCCTCCTTTTATTCCTTTGCAGGTGCAGCTGCAGAACATCCTGATGAGTAAGTACGTGGAGTATTTCCAGGCAGAGGTGAGCGGATGGCAGAGGAAGCTGATGGTGGCTGACCTGGTCATCTCCTCGTGGATGTCTGTCCAGAGGACCTGGGCCCACCTTAACAGCATTTTCACCAACAGCCACGACATCCGCTGCCAGCTGGCCAATGATGCAGAGCGCTTCCAGGGAATTCATGCTGACTTCCAGGTAACATATACAGTAAGACCACCAGCCCACATGCCTCCATTTCACCATATCATGACATTTTTAAGCCCTTCTTCTCTCACCCAGAGCTTGATGACTGAGGTGGTGCAGAGCAGTAATGTGGTACAGGTGACCAACCAGACTGGCTTCCTGGAGAACCTGGAGACCTTGCAGCAGAGGCTGTCTGTGTGTGAGAAGGCCCTGGCCGAGTACCTGGAGACCAAGAGACTCACATTCCCCAGATTTTACTTCGTCTCTGCGTCAGACTTGCTGGAGATTGTCTCCAAGGGAACACAGCCCAAACAGGTGACAGATTACAATTTAATTATGTTTTCCAAGAGTGAACATATTAAGAGATAGTCAGCACATTGTAGTTATCAGTTCATTACACTCTTCAAACTGTCTTAGCTTTATGGAGCAGAGAATGTTAAGAACGATAAGAATGAACGTCGAAGTGGAAATTTGACATTGGTTTATTGTTTTCCTTTTTAATCTCCTTACATTCCAGTCAAGAGATTACAGTCTGTAAACATAACCTTTACAACAGAAATGGAACCATAATCCATGTGCGTGTGGTTTTTCCAGGTGACCAGACACTTGCTGAAGCTGTTTGACAACATAGCAGATCTTCGCTTCAAGGACTCGGACAGAGGTGGAGGAGAGGAGGAGGATGGGGAGGCAGTTGCTATAGGGATGTACAGCCGAGAGGGAGAATATGTTCCATTCTCTGAGCCATGTGTCTGTGAAGGACAGGTATTGAAAACTAAGTCTGATTTCCATGTGTGCAAATGCAAGTAGATTTACACTCAGTTATTGCTATATTCATTAATCATCTATGGCGTAGCTATAATGAATAACTTGTTTACAATACAGTTTGTTTGCCTTTATTAGCATTCATGCTCACATTTAACTCAATCGAGGCAAGATATATATATATGTGTGTGTGTGTGTATATATATATATATATATATACACACACACACACACACACACACACACACACACACAGGCACCCATAAATTTTGTGTCTGTCTTCAGGCAGAGTGTTGGTTGAGTGCCTTAGAGAGCACCATGCGCTGTACGGTCCGAAAGGAGATCCAGGAGGCTGTAGCCGCCTATGAGGACAAACCACGAGACCAGTGGCTGTTTGACTACCCTGCACAGGTCTGATCATGCATAGTCTGTAAAATTACCACATTAGCTTTATAAAACACACAAATTATCTGTCTCTCTTTTCTTTCTGTTCACAGGTAGGGTTGACTGGCAGTCAGGTGTGGTGGGCCACGGACGTGGGCATTGCCTTCGAGAGGGTGGAGGAGGGATTTGAGACAGCTCTCAAAGACTACAACAGAAAACAGGTAGTGCTATAAATCTAGATTAAAATATTGCTGACTGACCACACATGGTTGTTTTGTGCAGTGATGCTTGCTGAATTCTGGTTTTCTAGATCACACAGCTGAACTCACTGATCCACATGCTGCTGGGAGATTTAACTCGTGGAGACAGACAGAAAATTATGACTGTGTGCACTATTGATGTTCATGCTCGAGACGTAGTCGCCAGTCTTATAAGTCAGAAGGTAAGTAAGACGTACATTTGTTAAATGGACACAGGCGAGAAAACCTTCCTGTTGATATTACTGTATGTGTCCAGGTGACAACAGGTCAGGCATTTGCATGGCTGTCCCAGTTACGCCATCGCTGGGATGATGAAACCAGACACTGTTATGTTAACATCTGTGATGCCCAGTTCCAGTTCAGCTATGAATATCTGGGGAACACTAACAGACTGGTCATCACGCCACTCACTGACAGGTACACATACATGTATACTACACCAGTACGCATGCACATGGATTGTACAGTTGTCTTTTACATTAACAAACACATGGGCCTGTTGAATTCAAATGATTGGTATTATTTTAGTTACTGATGTTTGTTGTTTTTTTTCTGTTGTGTTTTTTGGGGGGATTTTATGTCTTAACCCTACCTCTGTTAGGTGTTACATAACCCTGACCCAGTCCCTCCATCTGACTATGAGTGGTGCCCCCTCTGGCCCAGCTGGCACCGGTAAGACAGAGACGACTAAAGACCTTGGACGTTCCTTGGGCATCATGGTGTATGTGTTCAACTGCTCAGAACAGATGGACTACAAGGTAGCACACACTGAATAGTTCTTCTCTGTTGTGTCCATTTATATGTCGTATATACTCCATTCATATTGTCACTTACATACATTCCATCCCTACTGTCTCTGTGTCCATCACATCTCTTCAGTCCATAGGTAACATTTATAAGGGTCTGGCTCAGACAGGGGTGTGGGGATGCTTTGATGAGTTCAACAGGATCTCCGTGGAAGTGCTGTCTGTGGTAGCTGTACAGGTCAAGACTATACAGGATGCTGTACGCAACAAGAAACAAAGGTAGATGTGGCGATCATGACCTGCACTATAAGTTATCCAAATGTTTATTCATTAATTTGTCTGTTAATCCACTCTGGGATTCTTCTACAGACCTAATTAGTCATCTGTAGTTGGTACTGTGTGTATGTAGATTCCATTTCCTTGGAGAGGAGATTGAGCTGAAGCAAACTGTGGGGATCTTCATCACTCTGAATCCAGGTTATGCTGGCAGGGCTGAGCTCCCAGAGAACCTCAAGGCTCTATTCAGGTCTGGTATAAACAGAGAGAAAAAGAGTACAAGACTCAATGTCAACAACAAATTAACAGCTTGTCTGCTAACTGTCCAGGCCCTGTGCCATGGTGATCCCAGACTTTGAGCTCATCTGTGAGATCATGTTGGTAGCAGAAGGCTTCATAGATGCTCGTCTGTTGGCACGCAAGTTCATCAGTCTCTACACTCTTTGTAAGGAGCTGCTGTCGAAACAGGTTCGTAAAACCACTTTCTGCTTAACATACAGGGAACTGAATGTAGTGTAACTATTCCTCCTGCTGTTTCAGAATGAATATTAAATATGAATATTAAAGAAATGAAAAGCAAGTCCTGTTATGCCGGAACCAGCACTCTTTGCCAACAGTCATGGGAAATACTGTAGATATTTAGTAGTGCAACACCTACAGTTCCAAAGACCGAACTGACTTTTGGGTCTTGTTGAAAATGCAACAAATGGTGCAAGTAGTGCTAGTCCATTTAGATGTGTTTCCTCATTCATCGGATTCTGGCCTTGTGACTGGCTTACCAACCCCTCTTATTCCACATGGTGAACATACATGAACAAAAATAAAAGGAGCTCCTAAATGTACTCTAATCCTTCGTGCACAGAATAATTGCACTGGTTATTGTGATTGCACTGTTAAAATGGCCTTGGGTTGCTTTAAATATCCCTCTGCTGGATTGGAGGACAGTGAAAAATGTGACATGTTGTAGTCTTTGCTTTCTTGATTTTAATAGTTAATTCCTTTTACCTGGTAGGATCATTATGATTGGGGTTTGAGGGCTATCAAATCGGTACTGGTTGTGGCTGGATCGCTGAAGAGAGAGGACCGCAGCAGACCTGAGGAACAGGTACGCATCAATCTGTTGTCACTGGTGGAAGCTATCATTCACACTGAAGCATCACACATCTAGTTTGTAAGTGTTTTTGCATTACAACACCCAGAACTGCCATTTCCTGCTTTCCTAGGTGCTGATGCGGGCACTGAGGGACTTCAACCTGCCTAAGATAGTGACCAGCGACGTGCCAATCTTCCTCGGGCTGATCGCTGACCTGTTTCCTCTGCTTGATGTACCCAGGAAGAGAGACCCTGAGCTGGAGAACGCTGTTCGCCAGTCAGTCAGTGAACTGCGCCTGCAGCCTGAGGAGAACTTTATTCTTAAGGTGTCTCTTTTTGACATTATGTCGAAATGAAAGTGCTGCTGCTCTGTGAATTTACATGCCTCTATTTCAGTCAGGGTGCCACGGGGTTTTGGGGTGTCTTTTTTCTGAAAAAAAAAAAAAGGAAAAAATGTTGACTTAGGATTGTAAAGCAATGCATCCTTTATAAATATAGAATTTTGATGAGTAACACACAGTTCATCACTGTGTTTACAGTTATTTATGCTTGAAAATTCTAGTTCTGAATTGCAGGTTTTAATTTTGGAGGATGCACAGAACTTAATTCCTTTGGGAACATGAAAAAAAACCTGTGAATTGTGAGTAAGTAATGTACATTTATAATTAGTAGAACTCCAACATGATGCAATGTTTGTTTGTTTGTTTGTTTGTTTGTTTGTGTACAGGTGACCCAGCTGGAGGAGCTGCTGGCTGTCAGACATTCTGTGTTTGTAGTAGGCGGACCAGGAACTGGAAAGAGCCAGGTTCACTTCTGTATAACTACAGTATCCATTAAGACACATACAGAATAGTATATGCAAATTTGTCTTCAAAGCCACTTTTTATAAGAGATGACTTATAAATATTGTCCTCATACCCAAACACATGCTTTTTCAGGTTGCAACTGTATTGTTGAATCTGGGGATTTTGATTGTGATAATGATTGATTTGCTTTCATGAGCAGTCAGGGTACTCAGTGTGTCATTTGTTTCTAATGTTTATTCTTCAGATCTTGAAGACGCTCCACAGAACCTACGCAAACATGAAGATGAAGCCCATATGGAGCGATATTAACCCTAAAGCTGTGACTACAGACGAATTGTTTGGGTATCTGCACCCTGCTACCAGAGAGTGGAAAGACGGTGAGGGACTTGAGCATTATACAGGGAATTTAATAAGATGTAAATCATGATCAGTGATGACAAGTGTTTTCTTCAGATTTTGGGTCAAGCAGGAGTTATTTTGGTGCCAAGTCCATAATTTATTCCCACCCGTCTTCTCAGAATTAATTAGAATTTGTTAAAGTACTTTTTCTGGTTCAGAGTTAACTCTTGGTGGTGGTCTGGTACCGGAACGATCAAAACGAAATACTGTTGATATACCACTGTATGTTTTACTCTTTACTTAGGCCTGTTCTCCTCTACCATGAGAGAGCTGACCTCAGTGGGCCATGATGGACCCAAATGGATTGTTCTGGATGGGGACATTGACCCCATGTGGATTGAGTCACTCAACACAGTTATGGATGACAATAAGGTCAAAGTGGATCTTTGTTTTCTGTCCTGTGTTTCTATTCATCTGCTGCTGGATTTTGTCCTTTATCCTAGGGTTTCAATATGCCTTAATCTTAACATCAACTTACCCCAGGCCCACATCCAGATCTATAGATACATGTTCATCCGTACCCGTCA
This sequence comes from Chaetodon auriga, assembly GCF_051107435.1. Classification (NCBI taxonomy): domain Eukaryota; kingdom Metazoa; phylum Chordata; class Actinopteri; order Chaetodontiformes; family Chaetodontidae; genus Chaetodon; species Chaetodon auriga. The sequence continues at coordinate 11,431,829 of NC_135085.1, read as the reverse complement.
CTTCACATCTTGCTGCTTATGGGTGTATTTGAACAAATGCTTCAGCCACACAAAATCTAATTTGTCCTCTCATCTGTCCAGGTGCTGACGCTTGCCAGTAATGAGAGGATCAGTTTGTCCTCCTCCATGCGTCTACTCTTTGAGATCTCTCATTTAAAGGCTGCCACTCCAGCTACTGTGTCCAGGGCAGGAATACTCTACGTCAACCCACAGGACCTCGGCTGGAGCTCGTAAGACACACACACAGAAATGATGGACTTCTATTTCTTCGCTGTTGTGAACTTGTGTTTTGGTGAGCAGTGCAGTGCTGACTTTACTGTCTTGCCAGGTATGTGACAAGTTGGATAGACACACGACAGGCCCAATCAGAGCGTGCCAACCTCACCATTCTGTTTGATAAGTATGTTCCATACTGCCTGGAACAAGTCCGCTGCAACCTGAAAACCATCACTCCCATACCAGAAACCAGCATGGTGCAGGTGACAACATACAACATGCTCATTATGTGTCTCACCTACAGGCCAAAGGGTGTTAATCAATGTGTTGCATTCTGTACCTTTACATCCAATTTTGGTGTTGTGTGCTTGCATCTTGTCAAAAAGAGCAATGTTTCATGTTTGCGTTGTGGCCAATCAGACACTGTGTTCCTTGCTGGACTGCCTGCTGACAGAGGACAATACTCCTGCTGATTCTCCCCGCGAGCTTTATGAGATCTACTTTGTCTTCGCCTGTGTCTGGGCCTTTGGAGGAGCCCTCTTCCAGGATCATGTGTGTGGTCACTCAGTGTTTGCTTGAAGAACTAATTCCTTTTTATTACAGTATGAACTTGCAGATAATGAAACTATTCAAATTTTTACATCACTTTATGATTTGTGTTATTTTCGGCCCAGCTGAATGACTACCGTGCTGAATTCAGCCGCTGGTGGTCCAAAGAGATGAGAGCGGTGAAGTTTCCTTCCCAGGGCACTGTCTTTGACTATTTCATTGACTCTGAGACTAAAAAGTTTACTCCCTGGAGCGAGAAGATGGTGCCATTTGAGCTAGAACCTGATGTACCATTACAGGTGTGTACTGAGCAGAATTACTGCATGTTATATTTACACTCATTACCACATTTTGGACAAGATCTTTCGCTTAGGTCATGTAATGTGTGTTTCAGACTGTATTGGTCCACACTCCAGAAACCATTTGTCTGACCTACTTCATGGACCTGCTGCTCCAGAGAGGCAAACCTATCATGTTAGTGGGCAACGCCGGAGTGGGGAAGACCATCCTGGTGTCTGATAAAGTGGCCAAGCTGAAAGAGGACTACATGGTGGCTAAAGTCCCCTTCAACTACTACACCACATCAGCCATGCTGCAGCGTAAGAATCACAGGAATGGAAACAAATATTTTGACAGGGGGTTGGTGCTTACTTAAAGTAAGTCTGGATTCTACACAGTGATGGCACAAGAGGGGTTTTGTGAGGTGTAGTAGTTCTAGTCATTTCAGAATGAAATGGAAAAGTGCAAACATCAGATATAATAGACTTTGAGAATTAGAATTTGGGATTGTTTAATATATTACTGAACACATTTCGGAAATAGAAAAAAATCCCACCAACAAAAAAAGATTCTGACCCTGCCTCTATCTCAGCGTCTTGCCATCCTGTAATACCGCACTGCCTTTGCCCTGTAAGGTTGCTTGAATTACTTTGCATTCATTGCTTGTGTTTTCAATTCTGTTTTCCCGGTGCAGACTGAAATCCATAACTGAGAACCACTCTTCTGTTCACACACTGGCTGTGCTGAATGAATCATTTGCTGTGTGGACTGCCTGCAGTGTTTCTTCTTGTCATTTTCATCAGCTGTCTCGTGCATTATATATGTGCACCTCAGGTGTCCTGGAGAAACCCCTGGAGAAGAAAGCTGGCCGTAAATTTGCTCCTCCCACTGCTAAGAGACTCATCTACTTCATAGACGACCTCAACATGCCTGAGGTGGACATTTATGGGACCGTTCAGCCGCACACGCTCATACGCCAGCACCTTGACTACAACCACTGGTAAGACATGCACATTTAGCTCATTGTGCATAAATGTACCGTACAGTTACATACCCACGTCTGTATGTAAACACATGTATTGTGCAGTGAGTACAGACACTGAATTTCATAGTTACATTAAATCTAAATAGACAAAACCTGTGTAGGTATGACAGACAACGACTGGTGCTGAAGGAAATTCATAACTGCCAGTATATCACCTGCATGAACCCGACAGCTGGAAGCTTCTCTATCAACCCCAGACTACAGGTATAGACGTTCATTCATACAGGCATGTGGCACATACACACACCACACATCGCCATTGTTCTTTCTACTCCAATTACTTTACTTAATTAGTTCATTAGGCATTTTTACAAAGTAATTTATCAAGGTGCAGATTAACACAGAATGAATTTAATCAACAGCAAAAGCAAGAAGCAATTACATGATAAAGAAATAAACAAGCCCCAAAAAACAGCAGTGAAATTGAGGTTAGAATGGCCTAGGAAACAAATGACTGATGACAGCATGAATCTCATTAATCATTACATATGGAAAGCAGTTTGACAGGTGCTTCCTACAGCCTTTTAATGGAAAGTCCTTGTCAAGTCTCTCATTTCTCCTTTCAGAGGCATTTCTCTGTATTTGCCGTACATTTCCCCAGTGCCGATGCACTTGCCACCATCTTCTCCAGCATCTTGTCAGCTCACTTCCTTCAGGGAGGATTCAGCTACGGGGTTTCACGCTCAGTTGGAACTCTCATACAGGTACACCACAGTGTCAATGCATTATTTGTCTACAATTGATTTCAGGCTTTGTTCCAGTCAATGCAAATATCCATCTTTCAATATATCAGTCATGCTATTCATAAGAGTACCCATCTGTTTGTCTTTTCCAATATCTATCCATCCATCTCTACATGTGTCCGTCTTTTTGTTCTGCTCATCCAGGCAGCTATCTGTCTGCATCAAAAAATCAGTCAGAACTTCCTCCCCACAGCGATACGCTTCCACTACATCTTCAACCTGCGAGACCTCTCGAACATTTTCCAGGTAAGACAGACATGGTCATCCAGATAAAAAACACCGAACTTGATTATGTTAAATGATGGCTGTCTCCTGTGAGCCGCTTGGATGATGTTTAATTCATTGAATGAGATTCAATGACACAGTTAACAAAGCTATGGGTCCATTATCTGTAGTTTTCAGTGGAATATTAAGTGGTTGCTGAATGACTGAACATCCATTTCAGCTGTCAAGCCACGTATATCTGACTGTCTGTCGGTCAGTGAGATACCTGCTCTGTGGGGATGGAGACGTCTTAAATAAATTAGTACTTTGACGTCAACCGTGTGTGATGAATCACATGGTTATTTATTCCATGTATCTTGGTGTGTAGGGTATTCTGTTTGCCCTGCCGGAGAGTGTCCGTTACCCCATGGACCTGGTTCACCTGTGGCTGCATGAGAGCTCCAGGGTTTACTCTGACAAACTAATGGAAGAAAAAGATGTGGAGCTCTTCAACAAAATCCTACTGGACACTGGCAAGAGATATTTTGAGGTGAGGAACGTACAGTAATGTCTTTGTCTTTGTAGGGCTGCACATACAGTACTGTCATTCTAATTCACTGAAAATAATTGTTTTATTTCCAGCCATTGAAGGCCAGTGGTATGTTCAATATTTTCTTCCCTTTTTTTTTTTTAATCTCCATTTTTGCCAATTTTCTCCAGGGAATAGATGAGTCCATCTTTATCCACCAGCCTTTGGTGTACTGTCACTTCGCCCAGGGAGTGGGAGAACCTCGCTATCACCAGGTGCGACACATTCACACTCACACACACACAAACTCATCAGAGCTATTCAGATCTGGAGTCCATGTTGCTCCTTTCAAACATTCATTTATTCTTTATTAACTGTGGTAATAAAATGGGTGAGTTTAATTGTTTTTGACTTAAATCAATTTAGCATGTGGATTATCTGTAGCTCACATATTCAAAAACCTTATGGCATGAATTTGGCTGTCATGTCTAATCTGTCAGAAAATAAATGAGGATGAATGCGCTGTCATTACCAAACTAATTACCTTTCTTTTCTATGTGGAGTTTGAATTGAAAGTTAATTGACTCAAGTCTTGATAAGAACTTAATTTCATTATGTGTGTGGAAGTTACCACAGAGTTACTTGGACACTGCTGCCATTACTCAAGAGAGCAGAGTTTGTTTATTTTCCCGTCTTGTCAGGCTTCAGACTGGGAGAAACTCCAGAAGACACTGGCTGATGCTCTGGAGCATTATAATGAGCTGCATGCTGTCATGGACCTGGTACTGTTTGAAGAAGCCATCCAGCACGTGTAAGACATACACACGTGCACACAATTTGCAGTTGAACATATACCATCTGTTAACATGCAGGGGGGGAATTTGCACAGATGAGCGCATATGTAAACAACAGACCATACACACTATTAATTCTGGTGTTTGTGTTCAGGTGCCGGATCAGTCGTATCCTGGAGGCCCCCTATGGTAATGCCCTGCTGGTGGGCGTTGGAGGCAGTGGGAAGCAAAGTTTGTGTAGACTGGCTGCCTTCCTCAGCATGCTGGAAGTTTTCCAGATCACTCTGCGTAAAGGCTACGGCATCAATGACCTCAAGGTAAACATGCGTGTACGCACACATGCACAAATGATGCAGAATGTCATTGCACTCTTTGATATAACTTTATGCCAGATGGATCTGTATCATGTCATATTATGTATTCTCTGTCCCTTTTCTGCTACCCCTCATCTCTAGAGTGACATAGCAGCGTTGTATATAAAGGTGGGGGTGAAAAACATTGGGACGGTGTTCCTTCATACAGATGCCCAGGTTCCAGATGAACGCTTCCTGGTGCTCATCAACGATATGTTGGCCTCAGGTTTGGACACACTGAGCTGGGATGAGTGCCTGTTCTTTTAATGAGCAAAGAATTCCTGCTTCACTGTGTAAAAAGCCACTGAAAGCATACTTTCTTCTAGGGAATATCAAAGATGTGCATGAATTTAAAGTGTCAGAGACTTTCAGAGCATAAATTCAGCAACCGCTGCAGATTTTCATCAGTCAAATTTAAGTTTTCTGGTTGGGTACATTAAAGAGTCAGTAGTGGAACCACAGCCCTATGTAAGATTTATCCTTGAATTATATTTTTCATTAATGGGGTGGTGCATGGATGATGATGATGATGATGCTTCAATCCCAGGTTACACTGGCTGGTAAAAGCACTTCATAGGATGCCACAAAAATCTGATTCTAATCCACTCTACATTTTTACATGTTTTGTCCCAATAAAAGTGTTTTTTGTATGGCATTTTGAGTTTTAGAAGCTAGTATACGCTACATTGACTGTCAATGAGGAACAGATCTGAGGATAAGCAGAGAGCAACTCCACTGAACACTGCTGAATTCTGTATTCACACTGTGCTGTATGTGACAACAAATATGCATTCAGAGCTAGCTTTGTCTGTGCAATTAAGGGGATATTCCAGACCTGTTTAGTGATGAAGAAGTGGATATGATTGTGACGTCGATCCGGATGGAGCTGAGAGGATTAGGACTCATAGATACCAGAGACAACTGCTGGAGCTTCTTTATTGAGAGGATACGAAGACAGCTCAAGGTCTGAAGCATTATTTATGTGATATTAACCCGTGTGTGATTTGGCATCAGCGTGTGATATGATATCTGCTTTATTTAACCGATTTCCCATATCACTGATGTCACATATCATCTGCCACCACCCTCTTTGTCCTCTAGGTCGTCTTGTGTTTCTCGCCAGTCGGGTTCACGTTGCGAACACGTGCACGGAAGTTTCCGGCTCTGGTGAACTGCACAGCCATAGACTGGTTCCACCCCTGGCCTCAGCTCGCCCTGCAGTCTGTCAGCTCCAGTTTCATAGAGAAGATACTCGGACTGGAGGTGACAGCACATTCACCTGCCATTTATATTCGTTTTCATTTCCATATATCTTCCTCTGCTGTTCAGGAAACTAAATAGCAGAAATGTAATATGGAATTGGATGTAGTATATCAGTCATATCCATAAATATCAACAAAGTGAATGATGATTGTCTTTGTTTTATTAAGAAAGATTTGGTTGGTCTAACTAATGCCTGCTAACATAATAACTCCCTTTATTTACTCCCTGTGCTTGTTTATGCCATGCAGCCAAATGTGCGGGCATCCATCAGTGAGTTTATCTCCTATGCCCACACCTGTGTCAATGAGGTGAGTTATTCACTCCACCATGAGTGACAGTCATTCCTGACACCTTGTCTGACATCATCACTCAGAGTTCTTGTTTATCCGAAATGCACAGGTGAGTGTCAAGTACCAGCAGAATGAGAAGCACTTTAACTACACCACCCCAAAGAGTTTCCTGGAGTTTATGAAACTGTATGGCAACCTGCTGGGGAAAAAACGCACAGAGTTGACCCAGAAGATGGAGCGATTAGAGAACGGCCTACAGAAATTGCAGACAACTGCCTCACAGGTCAGGCAATATATGCTATGGTGAATAAATGCAGACAGTTGTAAGCTATCTACTTTGTCCCTCCACACATTATATTCTCCCAATCGGTCTTGTGATTTTCATGTTTTTATATGCTGATCTCCTCCTGTCTGTGTTACTCAGGTAGAGGATCTGAAAGCCAAGCTAGCGGTGCAGGAGGTGGAGCTGTGGCAGAGGAACACAGATATAGAGGCTCTTATAGCCAAAATAGGACAACAGACAGACAAGCTTAATCAAGAGAGAGCTGTGGCAGATGCAGAGGAGCAAAAGGTAGGTGTGTGTGTGTGGGTGGGTGTGGGTGTGTGTCGTACTCAAAGTACAATATGACATGTTATTTTTTCTTTCTTCAGGTGGCAGCAATCCAAGCTGAAGTGACCAAACAGCAGCAGGAAACTGAGGAGGACCTGGCCAAGGCTGAACCTGCCCTACAGGCAGCCAATGCAGCCCTCAATACATTAAACAGGGTAACTCACACATGTATGAGTAAACAAACCCAGATCCTTTCACCACAATTGATTTATGTCATTTGTTTTGTTTTGTTACAAGGTTGGCTCCATCTCAGCCTCCCAAATAAAAATTTTATCCGTGTGTGTGCTCATCTAGTTGAACCTGACAGAGCTGAGGACATTCCCCAACCCTCCAGCTATTGTCACCAATGTTTCAGCAGCTGTTCTAGTGCTGCTGTCTCCCCAAGGCCGAATCCCCAAAGATCGCAGCTGGAAGGCTTCCAAGATGGTCATGAGCAAGGTGATCTTTTACAGTGATGTCTTGTAGTGTTGTGAGATTTATGGCTGGCGACCAAGAAGCCAAAAAACTTTATCATCAATAAATTCCCCAAACTGCTGAAATAACATTGTGTCACATTTAAAGTGAGTTATTGCCATTTTATCCCAAATCCCTTGTCTGAGCTGAGAACCGAGAATTGGATATTTATATTTATTGTGTGTGTTTTCATATTTTTTATAATGATGTATTGACTGCTGTTATTTTATCAGTTTTGAATCCACTTTATTATACTGAACATTTTTTATCCTCTATATTTTATGTTGTGTGTGCTGCTGTGATCTTGGCTTCTTGTAAAAGGGATTTTTAATTTTAGCGAGGTACTTTGCTGTAATGAAACTGAAGAGGAGATTTTAGCAAACACGATACGGTGTGTGGCTGAGTGTATTTTTATTTCACCTCTCAATTCCCACTCATGATTTAGAACCCAAAAAGTCAGCAAAAGTATTATGTATGAAGGTTGTGAGGTGGCATCATCAACTTCATACGTACAATTGCACGTCCAGGTGGATGACTTCCTGCAGGCTCTGGTGAACTTTGACAAAGAGCACATCCCCGAGGCCACAGTGAGGTGCGTGAGAGAGGAGCACCTCAGCGACCCTGAGTTCAACCCAGAGTTCGTTCGTCAGAAATCCTCAGCTGCTGCGGGGCTCTGCGCCTGGGTAATCAACATCGTACGCTTCCACGAGGTACAGACATGTTCACCAGCTGTCACACATATTTAGTGTCATCCAAGCTAAGCCAGTGTGTGATGTTTTTCAGTGTACAGCACTGCGTTCTTGTTGTTTGATCAGTTATTTTCTCTTTCCCCAACTATTGTGCTGTCCTTGGTAGATTTTTGTAAGTACAACTCTGCTTTGTTGACTTTATATTAGTGGATTTCAAATGTACGGTGTGTGCATGGGATTTTATGTCATCATAGAGAAGAAGTTCCATTCTGGTTTACTGATTAAAGTAAACATGCACTTCTAAATGTAGCTAATAGAACTGTTTTGTAATGGATCCATCATAATAAGGGAACATTTTGGGGCAAACTGCTGTGTGTGTTTATTTTGTTTCCAGGTATTCTGTGAGGTAGAGATGAAGCGGATGTGTCTGTCGCAGGCCAATGCTGATCTGGCTGAGGCTGCTGAGAAACTGGAGGCCATCAGGAAGAAGCTTGCTGTAAGTCTGATTAGACCACGGTGATTAGAAATGGCAAACGCTCACGTTTTCAGAATGTGACTGTGACACATGGCTGCTCTTTTTTATAGGTGCTACTGGCTCTGCATAATTTTGCTATTTTTGTTATATTATTTGCCTGGTCTTTAACAGCTTGCACATGGAGTTAAACTACTTTTCAGACATTTCTATGAGATATTTTATTAAGGAACATCAAGGGCCACAAGTCATCATATTTTTGGCTGTTCCCCTCTTTATCAGGAGTTGGACAGCAGCCTGGAAACTCTGACAACAGCGTTTGAGAAAGCCACATCAGAGAAACTACGCTTTCAAGAAGAGGTCAACCGCACCAACAAGACAATAGAACTGGCCAATCGGCTGGTCAAAGGACTGGAGGTGGGCACACCAGCAACCAATGAAACATGCTTCTTAAAGTAGCATTAGTGCTACATGTTGTAAACTGTACACACTTTTTAACATTACCCACAGTGTTGAAGTGTTTTGGGAATAATACTCGAGTGTCTGCCTGTACTCTGTGCATGTTTCAGAGTGAGAATGTGCGCTGGGCCCACTCAGTGGCTCAGTACCATGATCAAGAGGAAACCCTCAGCGGGGACGTCCTCCTGACCGCAGCCTTCATCTCCTATGCCGGCTCCTTCTCCAAGAAGTACAGGAGAGAGCTGCTGGACAACCTCTGGATGCCCTTCCTGCGCAGCCAGAAGGTCGCAATCTTACAAACACTTAAACATTTTCCCAGAATTATTCTACAATGAAAACATATTGTCCTAAATTATTCGGCTATCTTCACATTTGATATGAAAAATGTGCCGCTCTTTCCTTCTTTTCCTCCCTCTCTCATTAGCGCAGCTGCCTGTTCAAGAGGAGATTATGTTTAGATTTCCATGATGACATCTCTTCATATTTTGCTCATTTTTCCTTGTCGTCTCTCCATCAGATGCCCATCCCCATGACAGAGGGCTTGGATCCAGTGCTGATGCTGACTGATGATGCAATGGTGGCCCAGTGGAACAATGAAGGCTTACCAGGAGACAAAATGTCCACTGAGAATGCGACCATACTCACTAACTGTGAGCTGTGGCCTTAAATATACTACATCACATCACCATAGGATTGATAGCAGGCAGCATGAACTGTGCAGTGCCACCTTTGCTCAATGATAATCCAATCTCCATGTCGGTCATGTGTGTATTGCTTCAGGTGAGCGCTGGCCTCTCCTAATTGACCCTCAGCTGCAAGGCATCAAATGGATCAAGAGTCGCTATGGCAGCAGCCTCAAGGTCGTCAGTCTAGGGCAGAGAGGGTGAGTGTAGACATAAAAGCTTTCATTGTTTTTTCACACACTAGAAACACATTCATTGCCATTCTCGCCCTGTCCATCCAATACCCTCTGACTTTTTCTCCTGTCCCAGTCGTCTCTCTCCCACATTCAGCCTCTCCCTCCTCACTGCCCAGCTGCTCACCTTTTTCCAATGTTAAATGTTGTTCCAGCTATGTAGATGTGATAGAACAGGCTGTAGTGGCAGGGGATACTGTCCTCATAGAGAACCTTGAGGAGACCATTGACCCTGTTATAGACCCTCTGCTGGGACGACACACCATCAAGAAGGGCAGGTAACACAAGAGACACTTGACCATGTGTACTGTACACAAAATGACTTTGTATTAGTTTTCTGCCATCTCATGCTTTACGCTTCCTCCCTCTGTACCTCTCTCTCACAGTTGTATAAAAGTTGGGGACAAAGAGTGCTTCTTCCACCCGGGCTTCAGACTTATCCTCCACACCAAGTTGGCCAATCCTCACTACAAACCAGAGATTCAAGCCCAGACCACCCTCATCAATTTTACTGTGACCAGGGATGGTCTGGAGGACCAGCTGCTGGCCCAGGTGGTGAATCAGGAAAGACCTGACCTCGAGCACCTCAAGGTGGGGCAAATTACGATCCTCTTTCCCTCAGTGATATGGCAAATTGGTGTCCTGTTACAATATACTGCATCCTAATAGAAGTGCGGGCAAAAAATTATTTTTAGATTAGACACCTGGTTTGGTTTAGGTTGTTTTCATTAAATTATTCCATTAAGTCCAACAGTGTTGGTAATGTTTTTGCTTTTATGTAAACTCCCTGCAGAGTGAACTGACCAAACAGCAGAACATGTTCAAGATTGAGCTGAAGCTTCTGGAGGACGAGCTGCTGACCAGGCTGTCTGCTGCAGAGAGTAACTTCCTTGGTGACAACGTGCTGGTGGAGAAGCTGGAGACCACCAAGCACACTGCTGCCGAGATAGAGATGAAGGTAACGGGCTCAGAGTGTGTGCTTAGTTGTTGTGATTTCACTAGTTTTGCATCTTTCATAAATTCCCACCATATTTCCTCCAGTGCTCCACCTTTACTTCTTCCATCTCTTCCTCTCTGTACTCACTCCCTCCTTCTTTCTCAGGTCCTGGAAGCTAAAGTAAATGAGGTGAAGATAAACGAAGCCAGAGAATACTATCGCCCTGTTGCTGTCAGAGCGTCTCTGCTCTACTTTATCATGAACGATCTCAACAAGATCAACCCCATGTACCAGTTCAGCCTCAAGGTAAAGCATTAAGAGCAGACTGACAGCCTCAGCACTGACAATTTAAATGAGAAAGAAGCAGACGCACACATATTGACTCTATGTTAAAACCAAATGAATCGTGTGGTAAACTCTGGATAACCTACAAAGAAAAATACAGAACTTAATGTGCGACCTGTGACCCTGACCAACGACCTAATCATCTGAAAGTTCCTCCCTCTTGTTCTTAGGCCTTTAACGTTGTTTTCCACAATGCGGTGGCGATGGCGGAAGCCTCCGAGGATGTGAATTGCAGAGTAAACACTCTCATAGACTGTGTTACCTACTCCACCTTCAACTACATCAGCAGGGGGTTATTTGAGAGAGACAAGCTTACCTTTACTGCACAGCTAGCCTTCCAGGTGTGTATGTGCTTGAGTCACAGTTCGAGAGGGTGCGTTTCGACCCTGACTGTGTTCTTGCTCTTTTAGTTGCTCCTGATGAGTAAGGAGATAGATGTGCGAGAGCTGGACTTCCTGCTACGTTTTAACATCGACCACAGCTATGCCAGCCCCCTCGACTTTCTTTCCAACTCAGCGTGGAGTGCCATCAAGGTGCATGCACACACACATCCACTCAAGAGTTCATTCTGTTTGTTTATTTTTGCTGTGTCACATTCAGAAATGATATTGTCAAGCACCACCTGCTGCCCCTTGTCTGTGCCCAGGTGATGAGTTTCACTGATGAGTTTCGTGGTCTTGATCGGGACATCGAAGGCTCTCCTAAACGCTGGAAGAAGATGGTGGAGTCAGAGTGTCCAGAGAAAGAGAAGTTTCCTCAGGAGTGGAAAGGGAAAAGCTCCTTGCAGAAACTGATCATGATGAGAGCCCTGAGACCTGACCGCATGACGTATGCTCTCAGGTGAGGAGGGTTTTCTTGTCTTCTTTTATCTATCAGCTCTTTCCCTCATGACACATTTGCATTTTGCTGGTCCTTTTGGGTTATGCATTTCTCTATCACTTTTTTTGTAAACCTGGACCATTTCTGTTCTTCCTGTTGGCATTCTATAGGAACTTTGTGGAGGAGAAGCTTGGAGTGAAGTATACAGAGGGCAGAAAGACTGAATTTGCAAAGTCCTTCAGAGAAAGTGGTCCTGCCTCGCCTGTGTTCTTCATCCTGTCCCCCGGAGTGGACCCACTTAAAGATGTGGAATCTCTAGGTACTGTAAGGAGAGGAGCTGTAAACATGCACAGGCTGCATACACTCACATACACATTACATACTCAGACACGTTTACTGTTTTGAGTGTCCTTGGGCTTTTAGAAATAACTCCAGAACTATATATTACAATGACATAGTGATAAATGAATGATCATGTTGCAAGTGAATGCAGAAAATAAACACAGGATGTAGGAGGAGGGACAGAAATAACTTCTTTGAAAGGATAAAGGCTGTATCTCTGTGGCTGTGTGATCACATGAAGATTTTTCACAAGGAGGAGTTTTAGCCTTCATCAGCATGTAGAAGGACTTAAATTCAATCCTGCGTGTCCTCAGGAAGGAAGCTGGGTTTCACGATCGATCTTGGGAAGCTTCACAACGTGTCCTTGGGCCAGGGCCAGGAAGCTGTGGCTGAGGTTGCCATGGAGAAGGCTGCCAAGGAGGGTCACTGGGTTATATTGCAGGTCTGATTGAAGGAGAGATGAGTTTACTCTGAATATTTGAATAGATAGAAATACTTGACTGAATATTAATTGAGAATAAATGTAATTTCTACACTTAGTTATTTATTTTAAATCGTTTATAAATTATGAATGACAATGTTTTTCTCTGAATACTGTATTAACTGTAATAAGAGTTTGATTGTTTGTTTTCATTTACCCTCCTGCAGAACATCCACCTGGTTGGTCGCTGGCTGGGTTCACTTGAGAAGCTCCTGGAGCGCTGCTGTGAAGGCAGTCATCCAGACTACAGAGTGTTTATGAGTGCTGAGCCGGCACCAACACCCCAGGAACACATTATCCCTCAGGTAGAAATACAGTGTTTATGCAGGAAGGTCATGTGATGAATGTAGACGATGAATGTCATCGCACGGCTGCTGCCATGTGTGCCACAGTTCCTTACTTTGGTATGTCTTGGCATTACATACAAATTAGAATCTTTTGATCTTACATGTTTACCTCAGGGCATTCTGGAGAACGCTATCAAGATCACCAATGAACCTCCCACAGGCATGCTCGCCAATTTGCACGCTGCGCTGGACAACTTTGACCAGGTGAGAGACCGTCTGCTTTGTGCACATCATGCTTATTTGTTTATTCATTTATTAATTCACTGGGCTCTCTCTAGGACATCCTGGACCAGTGCAGCCGTGAGCAGGAGTTTAAGACCATCCTCTTCTCTCTGTGTTACTTCCATGCCTGTGTGGCAGAGAGGAGGAAGTTTGGACCCCAGGGTTGGAACAGAAAGTACCCCTTCAACACCGGAGACCTGACAATATCAGTTAACGTCCTCTACAACTACCTGGAGGCTAATGCACAGGTGGGATGTGTTTCTGGTAGTCTGAGTGGGAGAGACAGTGCATAACAACATGACGAGGATAAGAAAGGTGACTATTGGCAGTGATTTTCTTCATGATTATGATGATGAAGGTGCCTTGGGAGGACCTGAGGTATCTGTTTGGGGAGATCATGTACGGAGGACACATCACCGACGACTGGGACAGACGGCTCTGCAGAACATACCTGGAAGAATACATGCAACCCAACCAGGTTCGTTCATGAGCCAGAAAATACAAAGAGAGGAAATGTGAATGTGATCCTCCCTCGTCTTTATGATAGAGGTTGAGTGTTGGCAAGCTTTCCTGTGTTCTAGCACAAGAGGACCAAATGTGAACTGGCTTTGTTGCAGACAAAACGCGGCTGCCAGATTTAACTGTGTTTTTGGAGTGCAGACTTGGGACATTTTAGGCTGAGAGTCAGCTCCAGTTAGCAGCGGTTTGGCTAGTTCTGGGCCAGAGACTGCACATGCAAGTTAAAGTGTGTCTGGCAACCGGACGTGCCAGATTTATACCAAGAAATTTTGGCTACCTGGGTTTGGATTATTTTATGTTTTGTGCTGTTAGGGATCCAAAGCTAAAAATTTGTTGTTTTCTCCCAGTTTGACCGGAAGCTTGCTTTGGCTCCTGGGTTTGTCGTCCCATCCAATCTGGACTACCAGGTAACTAGAGATGGATATTTGAGGAAAAATTTCCTTGAAACGATTTAACTTTCATTGTCAGATATCTCCAACATTTAACTGGTCTGAACAGAAGTGTAGCTGCACCTGGTGTGTTTTTCTGTGGATAGAAACACCTGTTCATCCTTGTGTAAATAAAGGTTAAAGTTCCATAAGCTAAATTTTTCTGTGTAAAACAGGTCGAATAAAAGAAACCAGTGTTTTTCTTATAAATAAATGACAATAACCAATGATAGCATTCACCATTTACTCTCCCTACATCTCCAGGGCTACCATGATTTCATAGATGAGATGCTGCCCCACGAGAGCCCAGTGCATTATGGGCTGCACCCAAATGCAGAAATTGAGTTCTTGACAGTAACATCCGATAACCTTTTCCACACTCTGCTGGAGCTGCAGTCTCCTGATGCTGTGATGGGGGAGGGAGCCACACAAACCCTGGAGGAGAAGGTAGCTACACCAACTGTTCAACTGATTATTTGTGGGATTTTTGTCGTTTGTTTTTTTTAAATACATTATTTTGATAAAGTGACTGACACTTCTCTACCAGTCCAATCTTTCAGTTACTCACAGTGGCAGCAGTTTTAGATTAAACTGATTGTAATAATTACTGACTCAACCCTTCGTCAGGTGAAAACAATTTTAGATGAGGTGCTGGAGAAGCTGCCAGAGGAGTACAATATGTCTGACATCACCTCTAAGACAGCTGAACGGTCCCCGTACATCCTGGTCTGCTTCCAGGAGTGCGAGCGCATGAACACACTCATCTCTGAGATAAGGCGCTCGCTCAAGGAGCTTGACCTGGGACTCAAGGTGTGTTTATGTCTTTGTATGGGTTTGTATGTTTGCACAGTGCAGCTCTCAACATGCACTGTATGCAAACATACAGTATATAAATGCTACATGTTGCACCGTATTCACAGTGATGTAACAGTTTAGTACGTCTGTCAAAGGGTGAACTGGCCATCTCCTCTGAGATGGAGAAGCTGCAGACTGCCTTGTTCTTTGACAACGTCCCCGATACCTGGACCAAGCTGGCCTACCCCTCCATCTACAGCCTGGCTATATGGTGTGTGCCTGTGTGTGTGTGTGTGTCAGTATGTCTGTGTATCTGTTGTGATTTAAAGAATGTGGGGGTTACATTTTAGAACTCATGCTTTTGTTTTGCTTTTTGTGTCATCTACTGTATTCAATCACAGTAAATGTAGTTAGTGTGTTATTACACTTTGTCTGCAAAGGAAAAGAACTAGTTGTTTGAGATGCTGCACTGTTATGCATTAATCCATCTACAGTAGCTGTAAGAAACTAGTGTGTGTGTGTGTGTGTGTGTGTGTGTGTGTGTGTGTGTGTGTCAGGTATAATGATGTGTTGCAGCGTTGTAAAGAGCTGGACAGCTGGACTCAGGACCTGTCTCTGCCTAGCGTTGTCTGGCTGTCTGGACTTTTCAACCCACAGTCCTTCCTCACTGGTAACAGTCACTCGTGCATACAGATAAGAGCACTGCTCCGGCTTGAGTGAAATACTTCCCCAGCTCTCCTCTCATTTTTTTTCTCTTGCATCATCCCTTGTCCACTCTGGCTTTGCAGCGGTGATGCAGTCTCTGGCGCGTAAGAACGAGTGGCCCCTGGATAAAGTGAACTTGACAGTGGATGTGACCAAGAAGTTTAAGGAAGAGTTCAACCAACCCGCCAGGGAGGGCGCATACATATATGGACTTTACATGGAAGGTAGTCAAACACAGCTTCATTTTATTGATGTGCAACATGGAGGGCCTGTTTTCTGTTACTGATCCTTGAGTGAGAAACTTATCCTACTTAAGTTTGAGGGACAGTTAGGAAGTAATGTTCAAATGTGCTTGTTTTACTCAAGGTAATTCCATTTTTCCTCTCCTCTTCTGCAGGTGCAAGGTGGGACACTCAGGCTGGGGTGATCACTGAGGCCCGTCTAAAGGATCTGACCCCGGCTATGCCTGTTATCTCAGTCCGAGCTGTGCCCAATGACCGCCAGGAGACCAGGAACATCTACGAGTGTCCACTGTACAAGACCAAGATCAGAGGAACCACATATGTCTGGACTTTCAGCCTTAAAACCAGGGAGAGGCCTGCCAAGTGGGTGCTGGCAGGAGTGGCTCTGCTGCTCAGTGTGTGAGAGGGAGTTCAGTTTCATTCCTTGTGAATATGTCTCCTCGTGCTCTGCTCGGGTCAAGGTCTTATCTAAACAAAGTCAGGTGTGTGACGTGTAGGCAACCTGTGCGTCCCAGCTATAAATACCATTACTAGCCTGCATCCGGCCTAGCTCACTTTTATTCGCAATTCTCCATACGTCCATAATAATGGGCAGTACACTGTGAATAATACACTTCAACAGTAAAAGCCTTTATAGCAATTTTACAAGAATTAAGGATTATTTGAGACATTTCACCTTGTTTACTGTAATGGTTTATCACAGAGACTTAGCCTCATAAAGAGAAGGGAGCTGACGTGGAATTTGAGGTCTACAAGCACCTCTGAGAGAAGCTGCCTCGTTAATGAATAATGATATGAATAATGACTTCAGCTGTAAAATAGTAGAAAGAATGTCAACAACAATAAAAATATCATGGAATGTGCTACTGTAGCAA
The DNA here is from genome assembly GCF_051107435.1 of Chaetodon auriga. Classification (NCBI taxonomy): domain Eukaryota; kingdom Metazoa; phylum Chordata; class Actinopteri; order Chaetodontiformes; family Chaetodontidae; genus Chaetodon; species Chaetodon auriga. Next base: position 11,414,908 of record NC_135085.1, on the reverse strand, counting down.
TAAATGTGGAGAAATCCCAAAATATAATAACAAGCTGGCAAAGGTCATTCCAAATAATCTCTTTCCAATCAAGGGTTTTATCCTCCAGCCATTTTAACAGGCTGTAAAACTGGCAGCGTACCATCTTCCCCATTTAGATCTAAGCTGGGAGAGAGGGACAATTTGCTGTGTCCAGTCTGGACATTGCAGTTGTACATTGTAGCAGCACAGAGCTTTGGACACACAGAGCAGCTGTTAGGGTGCCACAATGGAAAGAACAAGGGGCAGGCGCTGTCTAAACAAGGCTTATGAAGCAGCAGGTAAACCTTAGTTATTATCTGTCTTTCCACCCGAGGTGTGGCCACATCCTGGTGTTACTATCAATGATGTGTAAAGTGGCATCCTGGACACAGCCTTGCACATTTTTTGACTTTCTAACGCCTTAATGTGGCCTCTGGGTCCATGCTAGCATCAGTCATTCTGCCTCTGGCTTCTACAAGTTGACCAGTAGGTGATTTTTGTTCCTTGTGACACTACTGGTGTGAGTCATCCACTTCGTTTACTGCTGACAGTAAGGAATGAGGTTACAAAGGCAAGTATGGTTCTGTGAATTCCTGGATGACTGCCAGTCACGCTGAGCCTTTCAGGGTGAGAAGACTGAGAGGCTGGATGTAGGCCACCACCTGTTGTTTATAGCTGGGATGTGCAGGTAGCCTACACTTCACCCATGTGACTTTGTTGTGGTAGGAGATATATCTACTTTGTTTACTGCCACTGGCAGTCATTCAGGAATTCACAGAACCGTTGCTGTGTTTGTTACCTCCATCTAGGGGTCAAGATTCAGACGTTGAGAGGGATTTTATTTTGTTTGGAAAGGTAGGTGTGTCACCAGGTGTTAAACAAGGGACAGTCTCAGTTTTCATCCATATTGTTCAATTTCTGATATTTTACATATACTGCAATGTATACATATACTGGAAGATGGAAGCTCAAAAAAAGCAGAATCACAGGAATGGAATCAGTTTCTTTTCTTTTTATTGAAAAATGATAAAATATACAGAAAGAAATGCCAAAAATTCACACACTAGATCACAGTTAGAACTGATAAAGTCAAAGCCCGTTCTGAACAAACCAAATCTACAAACTACAAGATTCTTCATAAGCATGTAAAAAGTGCTGCCTCATTAGAGCCACATTCAAGTGTGTTATTTTGTAACACTTGTACCTCTTACAGTATGTTATGCAGCAGTTTTAATAGCACATTAAATTACACAGGTGAAGTCATTCTGACAACATGACAAGACAACCTCTTGTTGTCTCTTTGCTCCTTCCTACTTCACAGTACACATGGGTGTCGTATTCATCCATTCAATAAAAAAGAATTTAACAAAAGAAATGTGTGTCTGCCAGCTGTTTGTCAACTGGAGATCCTAACACACATACCGTCGCTCGTATGTGCTAACAAGTCAAAATCTTTCTAGTTTGGCCTCTGTGTGTATTTTCTATGTGTGTCTTCTGTGCATGTGTGGGCTCCTGTGTGTTTTCTAGTCACTGTCAGACCAGTCAAGCTCCATCATGTCCATGGCTGCAGTAGCCATGTTGATCTTGGTTCCGTGTCGCACACTGCAGCTCTTCACAGAGTTCTGATTGGACGAAGACCGCATGCTCACCTGCACCCCTGAATGACCAATGACGCCGACTTCACCTCTAATCTTTTGACTAATTGCCTCACTGAGGTCACCTCGGACTCCCTGGACCATAACTCCCATGTCACTCCTGCGACCCCTGACCCCCACCTCACTCCTGACACCATGACCTACCACCTTCCTCACTCCCAGGTCACCAATATCCATGTCCATGTCACCTATTCTCTCCATCTCCCCCATCTCATTCATGTCTAAAGATAGCATGTCCCCCAAGCCCCCCAAACCCCCATGAAGACCCTTAAACATGGTTGGGAGCCTGCTGCCTTCTATCCCTCCCTCCATCCCTCTTTCATCTAACCTGTCCCCCAGCTTTTCTATCTCCCATCCTCCCTCCGTCTCCCTCTCCCCTTCCACCTCTCCAAACCCACCTGAGTATCCACGGACTATGGTGGTCACCCTGCTCCTCTGCATCCCCCCTCTCTCCCTGTCCCCTTCCTCCCACGTCCTCTCCTCCCTCTCCACCACACCACCAGGGAAGCTCCTGAGTGTTACCTGCACCCTTCCTCCCTCCATATTCCCACTGTCATCTCTCTCCCTCTGGCCCCAGCTTTTCTCCTCCAGGGTTCCTTCCTGTTCCTCGTCCTCCTCTCCGAACCTGCCCTGCAACCCTCGGAGCATGGCGTGCAGCCTCCCGCTGTCAAGTGAACCCATCCCCCTCTCCAGCACCGCACTGCTGCCCCTCTCCGTGTCTCCGTTGCTGAGGGTGCGGAGGAGACAGCTGACGCCAGCACTGCTGACGCCAGCACTGCTGATCCCTGTGCTGTTCGAGTCCTGAGAGTGCGAGCGGAAGAAAGAGCCAGAGGAACCGATGGACATTGGTGTGAAGAACTGATGAGGTCAGAGAGAAGGAAGGAGGAGGAGGGTCATGATCAAGGTACTTTTTGATTTTGTTTTCAGCTGTCTGAACAGATTTACTCCACTTCCACTTACTGGTGAGATGTTTGAGCGCTCCATGAGTAGGGAGGTTGGACTGGGACTCATGTTGGACCTCTCCATCAGCCTCTCCTCCCACAATCTGAGCCTCCTCTCCCTCTCTTCCAGCTCCTTCTCTTTGGAGTAAAGCTCTCTCTCCAGCTTCCGAAGGCGCTCCAGGGTCGACTCAATTTCACACCTGTTGTATGTGCACACACAGACAGAACATCATGTCATCTTTTGTGACTTCTTACCTGCAGATGAGATCTAGTTTTAACAGCAACTTTACTGCCACCAACATACAATTGAAAGATTCACTTTCAGAAAGCTAATCAGCAAAAAGAAACTGAAAGTGAGAAATATTTCCATGGCACATTCATGTGCTGTTCATGTGTAAAATATTTAGCTGTAGTACTGTCTGCTGCCACAAGAGGTCACTGTGAGAGTTGGTGAGTGACTGTCTGTGAACCCGCATTCACAAACACAATCAACCCTTGCAGCAGCTAAATATAGACCGATCTGACGCACAGCCATACCTCCTCCTGTGTTCCTTCCATACCTCCCTATTCATTCATCCCGCCCCTTGGCCTCCCTCACTCCTCCTCTCTGCCTCCCCTTCCCTTATCCAAGTTTTTCCACCCATACCCAAAACTTCACTCAGAATTGATTGCATCGCTGTACTCATGTTAAATATGCACAGAATCTCGCACCTTCCCTCCGCTCCATCCCCCACCTCTCCCCCTCTCCCCTCATTCTCACCCCTGTCATCTGTTCACTCTGGATACCTGCTTTCCTTGCTGTGTCTCTCGTGTTCAGTGTTGTAGAGTTCACAGACAGCCAATACATTCTGTTCCTCCCTGCACTTCTCCTCATTTTCAGCTCACATTTGATTTCTCCCCTACCTCTGTCCCACTCTCCCCCCTGCTCCAACCCCTCTGTCGTTCTCCCCATGGAGGAGCGAGGGCAGAGTGGAGTGGAGGAATCTCTTCCATGGACACTTTCCAGAGAGCTTATTATAGACTGAAGTGGAGCACAGGGTAACACATTCAACTTCTCTCCTGAGCTTTAGAGTCCACAGAGCTGTGTATGTATGTGTGTGTACATGCTGGCACGTGTGTGACTATGTTGAATGTGTGTGTGCATGCATATTGAGTTTTATTTGGAGTACAGTAAACCACAGACTGCATTTGTCATTCTGACAAGAGACCAAGACTTTAGTGTATAATACTCTTAGAAAATTAAACAAGACACCTCAGTCTCAGACACAGTGCAGATACATTCAGTGTTTTCTTTTGGATGTCTGCAACACTGTGTATGTGAGTGTGTGTGTGTACCTCCACTGGTCCTTGTTATGTAGGAAGGAGTTGCACTGGTCCGGTAGTCTGCTGTCGTTGGCCATGGTCTCCAGGGTTGCCAGCACCTGTTTGAACTGTGGACGCTCCTGTAGGTACATGTAAACACACAGGATAAAATAACTAGCTGACACACGTGTTTTTAATATCTTTAAAAGTGTACAAGTACAAGTGAGGCATAAGATTAACAATTGTATCCCTTGTCCATCTGGCTTACCTTTGGGTCTGCTTGCCAACATTTCCTCATCAGCTCTGCAAAACTTGCTGGACAGCTGGTGGGGATGGTCAGCCTCTAGATACCCACAAACATGCAAATACAAGAAGCAGAAGCCTTTACTTTTAACAGTAAAGTCATGTCAGACCACCCCAATTTTAAGGCTACTTAAACCCACTGACAACCATTAAAAGCTGAAAATGTGGCTTCAACCTGACTTTTCTCCACAACAATAAATACTCAAGACTAAATAAGCTAAATGAAAGTTAAAACAAAAGACTCAGATCCATTCTGTGAGGCTGCACAGTGGAGCTTTGAGGCAAATGCTAATGTTAGCATGCTAACTTGCTCACAGTGAAAATGCTAGAATGCTGAGCAGCGTGCATAGCGGGCATAATATTTGATATGTTCACGGTAATAATTTATTGTGTTAGCTTGCCAACATTTGCTATTTAGCAGTAAATGGAGCAGAGGCTGATGGGAATGTCATTATTTTTACATGTATTTGGTCAAGAATTTGACAAACTCAATCTGACCCGATGATGGTGCTGCATGAAAAGTCAGGGAATCACCAAAGTTACTACAATTCATCACAAGGAAGAACATCAATGTATGTACCAAATGCAAAGGCAATCCATCCAGTAATTTTAGACATTTCATGGTGAACCAAAAGTATCAACCTGGTATTTCCAGAGGAGAAATGACAGGATCACCAAAGTCACTGGGACTCAGGGCACCATGAAAACCTAGAATTTCACGAAAATCCAACCAATAGACGCCAAGACAAATCATTAAGAGCCAAAGTTGTCGACCACATGGTAGCGCTAGAGCCCCCTAGTGTGGCTAAAAACATTTTAAGGTATCGGTAGAGTTTAACACTCCTCCTCTCAGCTAATTCATCAGGACTGTGTGGGTGTGGTTTGATCAGATTTGATTGACAGTGGCCTGGAAGCACAAGTAAACAGCCCCACAGCTGTCATCTCATCATGTCATCAAATCCTGATTGGTTCTCAGAAGTACATGACATCAACACACAAACAAGAAACCTGTGAGAAGAGCTCAGAAAAAAAAAAAATACAGAAAATAACTGTAATGGTTTTTACAGGCACATTACGAGACAGAGGGGCTGTTTCTAATATGTTTTTTTTTATGTTTAATATATTTAAAATTCTGTTGCACATTACAGACCAAGCTCTTATTCACCTATTTTTTTTAATGTACAGTCTACAATTAAGTGGGTAAATGTGTCTCAGCCCCTGTTTACCTCTCTGTAAATATGTAAGCTGCAGGAACAACACTAAACCACACCAAGCCACTGAGATAGTGTCCCTGCATAAAAGATCCCATGGCATCATCAAAGGTCTGAATGAGCCCAGACAGCTCCATAGTACAGCGCAGTAAGTGGAAACAGTTTTCTCTGGGGATTAATCCTAAAATATCACTGACTCTGAGTGGAGAGAGGGCAAGTAAGAGGGTCAGGAGGAGAGGTATAGCAGTGGAGGGGAAAATCATGGGGAGACTGGGAAAGAGAGAGAGTGAGTTATTTAGGGAGAGTATTTGGAGATTAGCCAACAGCTACGCAGGAATCATGTTCTCAGAGTTGTTTGTTGGCCCCTTGTGTTTGTGTGTGACTGTTGAGGGGGATTCAGGCATGTCAAAAACTGAAACACACGCACGCTGTATGACCATCATTCCCCGTCTCCTATAAACCTCTTGAATCTCCCTCTTATCTATACGATCTTTCCTCTTTCCCCCCTTTCTCTCTCTCTCTCTCTCTCTCTCTCTCTCTCTCTCTCGTAAAGGCTTTAGCTGGGAGGGGGGAGTCTGGCCGAGCTCCACTGCTGTGTATCCAGGCCTTACAAGAGCAGAGAACTGACATCAGGCCTAAAAATACCCAGCCTCAGCCTCACCAGCTCGCAGTGGAAACCATGAGAGCATCGCATTGTTCCTCCAGCCTTCTCAAACTCTGGTGGGTCTACATGCTGACAGTTCAGAAAGGTGTGCTCAAATGTGTATGTTTGTTTGTGTGTGTGTGTGTGTGTGTGTGTGTGTGTGTGTGTGTGTGTGTGTGTATGGGTTACCTCTTGTTTTTCCACCACCAACCATGCAACCTGCAGTCCTTCAAAACCTTTGAAAGGAACTTCCCGAGTCAGCATCTCCCACAGCACCTGCCCACAGAGCAGACTGTGGTTCAGTTCAGACAGACATGATTTCTTTGACGGGCTGCTGGTAGCTCCAAATACTTCAGCAATACCTCTCCTGGATAGTTGTGGAGATGTCTTAATACACAGGCACCGCTAAACCAAACGAAACCCAGCGCAGTGTGGCAAGGAAGTGTTTGAAATGAATTCACACTAGTGCTGATGCAGTAGCTGACACCAAACAGCACTTTTCTGATACTTTATTTGAGGAATATACTTATTTTTTATCATTTAACAAAGGAAGTCAAACTTCTCAGATGTTAAATGTTGAAATAAGACAAGAATCTGTCCTTAGTAAAAGTCTAAAATTGGCAAAATTACTTAGTAAAACTGTCTGAATAAGTGAAGACTGCAAATCTGAGGAAGCAGAGTCTTGAAAACTGTCAAGTACTGACAGCTGGAATTAAATGCACTACAAACTGCAAAGTATTGAGGTTTGACTTCCCGGTCTGATATTTGTGCAGTACTGAAAACTCACCACGCCATAGGAGTAGGTGTCGCAGGTCTCGGAGACAGGCAGGCTCTGAATGACTTCAGGAGCCATCCAGGGAAAAGTGCCCACCACCGTCATGTGGGTGGTGTGGGACAGGAACTTAGACGCCCCAAAGTCACAAATCTGAAATCCCAACAGAGAGAGCAGTGAGGAAAACACCCAGTTTTCCTCAGTGCATGCCTGAACTGAATGAAAAGCGCTAATATGTGTCTCTTACAAACCTTCAGCACTTTGTCTGCTGTCATTACCACTGTAAGAGAGAGAGAGCAGAGAAACCAATCAGCATATACACCTGTTTCAATGTGCAGATGAGAAACAAGCAGCGTCTGAGGGAAAAATCGGAACGTGTTTCAGGTCATGTGTTACCGTTCCGTGACTTGAGGTCTCTGTGAATGACTTTGACTGGAGCTTCTGCGTGCAGGTAATGCATCCCTGTAAGGAGACCAAGCATTAAGAATTAGAAACTACAGCCTATAAATGTTAATTAATCTAAAATATTTTGGTTTGAACTCACTTTCAGGTTAACTCAGAAACCCAGTACTTTGGAAAAAGCTTATCAGTGTTTAACAGGTTAGAGACAGTGATTAGGAGGCAAATACAAAGCTGTGTGTAAACCATAAACTCTGGTCAATGATAACTGGAGTGTGACAGTAAACAAGACACGCGTGACTGCATAAGTGCTCTTAACACTGAGCAGCTTGATATCAAAAGCCAAGTGATTCAACCTTGACACTGATGTATTTTTCTTATCAATATCCTCATTCCCTCAGGTGTACCTTTGGCTATCTGTATGGCCCACGTCATGATCTGCTCCATGTCCATCTCCTCACTCTGCTCACTGGAAAGGTACTCATACAGAGACCCTTCACTGGCATATTCTGCAGGAATACACACAGACAGAGAAGCAATGGTCATCATAGGAGAACAGCTGAAAAGAGACATTGAGTCTCGCAGAATTCTGGATGAAAACATCAATGCCAGGAGGCTAACCTGTAACACTGTTTGAGTTTACAAACTGGCTATAGCCTGGAGTGTAGAACATGCAGGAATCTGTCCCTTTACTTGGCTGCAAAATGCATTTTACTTGGAACAAGCCCATCTCCTGAGCCAGCTCTTCCTCGTGCCTACTGTACTTTATTATTTTTAGTCAGCGTTGGGCTCTGTTCGACTCAGCTGCAGTGAGAATTGTTGCTGGACAAGTCTGTAGTGGCGTGTCGGTGCTTTATCTTAACCATATGACCCCATCCAAGGTTACAACCACATCCAAACATGCTGCTCTCAGTTACAAATGTCCTGCCAGGAAGCAAGAAGCAGCGCTCTGAGCCTACACCAATACTTCAAAACACACACATAAACACTTGTCTGCCATCGGAGCATGTGCTAACGTGTCTGTAAGTGGCACTTCTAGGATCAAATACTCACTAATAAAGCTAATGCACACACAGTGGTCTAGTTTTATATCTGCCGTGACCCTAACCCCCTCATGTCTCACCTTAAACCTTGACCTGACCTAATGTTACCTTTACCCATTAGGTTGCAACCACCCAAAAAAAAAAGTTTTAATTTGTAGAGCACTCTTTCAGAAGATAACTCTAATCAGAATGAAATTATGGATTGAAATACTCCCACAACAACACGTTTAGGCTGTATGAACATCTGAAAGGACACATGGATCTCACACACACACACACACGTGGGGTCTGACCTGTGACAATGCCATAGTTGGGAGATTCCAGCACGGCTCCATAAAACTGAATGATGTTCTTATGACTCAGGACACTAAGAATCTCAGCCTGGACGAGGAGACAAGAAAAAGAGAAACAGAGGGATATGAACAACAGTCCTCCTTCAGTTTTCCAATAACTGACACCGGCAAGGAAACGTGACCTTTGGGCAGTCTAAATCATTCCTGAGAGGCCGTAAACCTCGAAGGTAGAGCACGTGACATGTTTTTGAATTTTAAAGTTATTCTTGACAGTGTCTCCGGGATGCCTGGACCGAGGTCTGAAGCTCTTTCATACCTCAGGTTGAGTCTCCAAACCCTCCACACTGGGGTGACAAACATGCCATTAATCTGAGCTGACAGGTCGGTCATACCCTCTGAATATGTGGAATATGTAACTGTTGCCAAGCAACATAATAACGAACCATCAATTATATGAAATCACACAAAAAAAAACTGCAATTTAACTCCAAATATTTTCTCAACAGAGCGAAGAGTGATTTATTTTATCACCTTCATTCCCATCTTTTCCTCCACGTGTGAGGTAATCAGTGTGGGCAAACACCAGTTTGTGCACATGCAGTGATACATTTGTGAATGCAACTAAGTACATTTATTCAAGAAATATATTTAAGTACATGTTTGAGGTACTTTTATCTAACAGCTGTAGCTCCTCCATCTGTTGAATACAACACATTCTGCATAAGTTCTGCTACTTTCGATGCTTTAAATACATTTTGTTGCTCATGCATCTGTACTTTCACGTCAATAAAATTCAAATGCACTTCTAATAGGGCATTGTTACAATGTGATGTTGCTATTTTTACAGATCTGTACACTCCGTCCACTGCTGTGTGAACGTAATGTTCCTTCAGAGATCCACGCTGAAATCGGATTTTAATGTTGGCAGGCAAGTCCATTTCATGTGAAGTGTTGCAGTCAAGCATTCACAAAGAGCAATTCTCTCACCATCCATCAGTTTGTATTTACATATGAGCCACACACACACACACACACACACACACACACACACTTTTATGCATGTCTGGCCACCCTGCATGTGTTTGCGTGTGGGTGTGAGAGAAATAAGTCAAATGACAAATCAAACTCTGTTCCCCCTGCAGTTCTATGTATTGTACATACTTTACATTGTTTAAACCTGCTGCCACAACAATAACACAGTGCCCGATTCACCCACAGGCCACTTGAACTTCCAGCAGTTTCCTGACACCGGACTGTGAGCCTTAATAACATGGAAGGACATTGTGTTTGGATTACTATCAGGGTCATACTCGTGGAGAACCACCTGGGCCTGAAGTGCAATGCACAACGGCCCAAATGACCACACACCTCGCCTTAACACACAATGGGAGGAACAGGGGAGTGCTGCCATAAATGAAACGGCTCCATCCACAACGAGCGGGAGGAGGAGGGGGACAAGGAGAGGTATGTTTAAGATAAACACTTGTTCAACGACAGACAACAGTGGAGGAGGGGGGAGAATGAGGGAGGGGGCTCTGGTTGTACGAGTCCAGAGAGAATCTGGGGAATTAATGATTCATGTTGAAGTTTGGAGCAGCAGTGTGTCACAGATGAGTCCATAACTTATAAATACTTTGAATCATGAAGTGATGTGTCTCTGCTGCACAAGAGTACAACTGCTCTGTGTGTGTGCGTGTGTGTGTGTCCTCCTTACCTCTTTGTCAATCTTCAGCAGCTTCTTCACAGCCACTTCCTTGTCCTGGGAAATCCACAGGGCTCTGTAGACGCTCCCAAAGCTGCCTCCTCCACAGTTCTCATAAAAGAGCAGGTCCTCATGCTTTATCTGCACAAACGACGAGCCAGGGGACGACATGGCATACTGACTCACGCACACACGAACACACACATACACACACAACACACAGCCCCAAAAAAGCGTGCACGCTCAACCACCGGCGCTGGCCGTCCGGATCAGCACGGAGCGAGTGAAGGGTAAGAAATAAAGAGAGGCGGAGTGGTTTCCTCCACGGGGTCGGAGTGGATGTTGTCAGTCAGCAGAGGAGACCGTCAGAGAGAAGAAGCCAGAAAGTGCTGGAAAGAGAGAGAGAAGTTTGCTCCCTGTGAGTCAAGAGAAGTCGAAGCCCCCTCTGTCACTACCAGACAAGGTGTTACATTGCCTTGTAGTGGGGATCCAGTGTAACTACAACACAGAGCATACACACACAGAGACACACACACACAGAGCGTGACCATGAAGGGGAGGTGAGTGTTTGAGTGTGTCAGTGTGTGTGTGCAGTCTGCCTGTAGCAGACACACTGTTCAAATATGGTCACTGGCATCCAGGGCATTCCTTCTTCCTGGATAACTGTGGCTATATAAAGATCTCCATACACTACACACACACACACACACACACATACACACATACAGCTCTGGCCTATAGCGTGTCAGACATAATAAATCAGTCAGCAACAAGGTTGACTGCCACAGATAACCTAAAGCCATCTTTCACACACACGGCATCTAAAAAAAACACACTGGAGACACCAGGCAGTGTGTTAGTCAGCCTGACAGGAATGACCCAGTGACACCATCAAGCAAGATAGCCACGCTGACATCACTGAGCAGGGACAGGTGAGATCAGCTCAGGGAAGTGAGGACTATTCTCAGTCATTAACAGTAATCAAGCAGGAGAGGGGACTTAATGGTGATTCATTGGTTAAATAAAACATGACGGCTAGCAGCTCCCAGAAGCTGCAGTGAATCACTACACGCCATAGTGTAGAAGCGTTGGTTGAAGTAAACAACAGCATTTGAATTTTAATCGTGTGTTCAGGTTAGCGCTGCAGAGCCAAATTCAGAGGGGTTCTTCCTCTGGGGAGTAGACACGAGCCCAGAAATCAGCCAGTTACAGAATGAATGATCTTCTCTGCAAGTGATCAACATCAACAAAATCTGCATCAAATGTTGTTACTGTCTATGAACTTGGTTTGTTGAGTGCACAGTCGATGATTCAGGCCACACCTGGCTGCAGATGAACGGTCATGTGATGACCTTAAATGGACAGAGATCCTCAGGGCGGCATGACAGTGTTGCAGCTTAATTTGCTCAGATCTCGCACTGCGCCAACACTTGTGCAGAACATAACCTATTTCTCATCCTCATGTCTTCCACATTTTATATTCATAGTCATGAATAGAAGGAGGAGGGAGAGGTAACATCAGAATAGCACATCCAGAAGTTAACTTATTCAAAAAAGAAGAGCAGTTCCATGATTTTCTGTTGTGCTTGGTGAAATTTGGGGCAACTCCTAGTGACATCTAGTGCTCTGGATCTTAAAGGCATTGCCATCCGTCGTCTCTCCACCACTTGCACAAACACATTTTGAAATCAAATCGTCAGCACTGTTAAATTAGCTATTTTTATTTACAAGGCAGACCACACATACAGTACAGTTACAGGCTGCTCTGGGGAAAGCCAGCCTCACAGCAGTTCTCGACACACACCATCACATCAAAAGCTCCTGAGATCAAAGGAAAATGAATGACACTTGTCAAGAACACGCTCAAGATCTACACCCACATATATAAAAGTAAAGTTACACGGACTGATCACGACTGGTAGAGATGAGATTTCCCCTCACAGAAGAAGTTGCCTTTAGACTCCACATGTTGGATCAGTGTTTCCAAATCAAACGATCTGACTACACGGCTGACCTCAGACCAGATCGCACCAAGAAACTTCAACTAGAATAATTCATATTCTTAAGGAGTTGTGCTCCGATGCAAAAATAAAACATAATACTTCAGTGACAGATCTGAACACTTTTTGCGATAACATTAGGGCTTTAATCTAATACTGTTTAGTAGTTTTGACGTGTCCGACTAGTTAAAAGACACTCACATTTACCTAAAGGACATCAAATCCTAAAGATTTTAAAAGACTTGAATATAATCATTATGAAGTAAATAAGTACTTTCAGATTTCCTATTTATCTGTATACTCAACAGGGAGAATGAAGAGTCTAGGTTACTATGGTTTATGGAGTTTTCTGTCTATGAGTGGGACCGTCAGGAGAGCAAGGTTTGCTTTACAGGCAGGTACAGTAATATATTGTAAACTAGGGCTCATTTGGGGTAGCACAACATTACAGGACACTCCGATAGAAATCCACTGTATAGAACACAAAGCCTATGAAGTTCAGTCATGCAGGATATGATTCCAGTTCTATACATTACAGTTCTATCTAACAGGTCCCAGACAGTAACAACTAGTACGGTTAAAACCCTCAGAGACACAGCGACGAGAGAGCTGCTGAACACTTTCTGTCCAGGAAGAAGAGGCTTTTAATGGCACAGTAGAAGTCCTTGATCCAGAATAGTCCACAATAGTGCTGAAGTCATTGACGGTTGTGATTTGCTACTGAACGACCGGTTGTGTTGAGTTATTTAATCCAGGTAATGGATGTGGAGTGTGTGTTTTTTTTATGCTAACGTCACAGAGAAGGCGATGGTGGTGGAAGATCTGGAGCTCATGTCCGCCGAGGCTCCATCCTGTAGGAGAGCTGCGTCAGCGCCCTCTGGTTGTCGATCACGCAGAGCTTCCTAACGTAACCCCGTACCTCCGCTTGATTTTTGTTGGGTTGGCATATGTCGGGATCTGACGCCGCGAGAGAGGGAACAGAAAAAATAGGATTGAGAGGATGTGCGTGCAGCCGGCATGTAAATGTGTGCTGATGAGTAAAGAGCAGACTTACTGAAAGGTTGGCTTCTACAGTGCCTCACTTGGCGAATTGTGTTAGCTATAATACGCTGAAGAGATAAGAACACAAAGTATGAGTGAGTGACACATAAAACATATCAATAACATGATTCATGTGCCCTTTCAGAGTGCACAGAAACTCACCATTTTCTCAAAATTGACCATACTGTCAATGAAGGTCTTGTTGCCCTCATGTGTAAATGTCATATCTGGAAAAAAAAAGAAAAAATCAATTTAACAGCAGCCATGTTCCTCCCAGGGCTCAGTCTCATGTGATAGAGTGCCTGAGGTCTCCTCTGTCCTCCACACGAGTCGTACCTTTGAGAAGGAGGGGCATGAAGGGGATGATTGGCGGTTCCAGTTTGGTGACAGTGAGTCGGTAGGACCGGTGGTTTCTTGATGGGTCCTGGTACCAAACATACAAACTGTCAACGTTTCAGACATTTTGATGTTCAGATCAGCCAAATTACCCCAAAAATAAACACTTTCTTAATTACCCATAGTTGTATAGTTAGTGGTGGAATGTAACAGTATAACTCGGTACTTTTTTTTTTTTTCCAAGTACTGGTTTCTTCCTTCTCCACTGCTAAACAGATATTTTGTTAATCTATCATCTATAGATTTGCTGCTACTCCGTACTATGGTGTTGAACAGAATTTCCTGCAACTCACCATCATACTCTCAAACTCCGCATAGAACTTCTTAAACTTGGTGGGGAGTTTCTGGCAGGAATAACAGAAGATTTCGGTGTCGTACTTTTGCAACAGTGGAATACACACAATGTTCACTGAAGAGCTAGACGTAGATTAGACCGAGTTTACCTCCCACGTCTGGCTCAGTCTGCTGACAGCAGGGTTGCTCATCCCCATGATGATGGCAAAGAATGAATTCAGGTTCTTAAACTCCCGACAGCTACAGACAAATATACACACACAAGACATAACGTGAATGCAACTAAAGATGAAGCATGTACATGATCGAGTCTTCATCACAGTCCCCAGCAGGTCCTACTCACTGCGCAGCTATCTTGATGAACTTCTTGAGGAGCTGGACTCTCTTGCTGAGCTGTCCACAGAGGCAGACCTCAGTGACCACCCACAGCTGAACCTGGTTGAACCTGCGCAGAAACAGGTCCAGATTGGCCGTGGTTCTCCTGAAGCTCTGCCGGCCAAACGTGTGGTAGAGCAGCTCATGCTGCAGAGAGGAGGGAGGTGACGTTAGGGGGAGCGGGTTTAGAGTTAATCCAGCTGACAGGTCCTGCCACCTTACATCTATCAAGCTTTACTCCTGCAGGGTTTTCCTTGTGAAAAATCATGCAGCAACAAAAATCTAAAATAAGGCTCTTTGCAACAGTGTACACGCTTGTACCAGATCATAGTCTTAGCCTGAAGTTGTTTTTGCCTGTGTGTGTGTGTGTGTGTGTGTGTGTGTGTGTGTGTGTGTGTGTGTGTGTGCGCTACCTCATGCACACAGCTGAAGAGCTCCCAGTCAAACATGGTCATTTGGTAAGCCAGGTCCTTAGAGCTCATCAGCTCAAACGTTGACATGGAGCCTGCAGAGGGACCCTCCTGGTCCGGAAGAGGGGTCTGACACATGTACACAGATGCACACATTTGTGTATATTCGTACACACAAAAAATGGCACAGGTTCACACACATTAAATAATCAACATATTTCAATTAAGGCATTTTTACAGACAGACAGAGTGTGACAGGCATTACTGTAAACCAATTTAATTAAAGCTTCAGAAGTTCAGGGGAAACACTCATCTCTTACCAGACCGTTGAGCTGGTCTCGAGGACAAGCAAATAATCTCCCGTTGATGCTCAGAGACGAAAATGCTGACACGTCATTTGGCTTTATGATTAATTTCTCTGTAATGGAGAAAATGGAGATCGTTGAGTCTTCATCACCGCACAGATCAGTCCCAACACTTAATGACAATAGCCAAATTGGAGACCATTACTTATATACCCAGTAGACAGAGTGTGTGCTGAGTCTGATCATCTGCAAGAAGCCCCTGAAGTGACTGATAATCTGCCTGTAGTTATAATCAATTTGTTCTCTTACCACCAGAAGAGCTGAGGTGGACCAACAGGAGCTCATCGGTGGTGCCAAGCTTGTCAGTCACAGCGCTGATCACTTCTCTTCCCGTCGCTGCCACAGCAACCCGGATAGTCGTGTATGTGTGATCACCGCAGTACACCTTCAATAGGACTAACACACACACACACAGATATAATACTGAAATGATGAACATTTGTTGGTGTGATGGCTGCACTGCAGGAAAGGTCAACAATCCACATTCACATCAGCTTACTGTCATCTTGATTCCTAATGGGCTGTTTCTTCTGCAGTCTTTCCTCTCCATTGCTGAACTGTCTTATTAGGGTTTTCTGTTGGATTGGACACAAAACAGTAGTCAGCATCCATATCACCATGACGAATGTAAAATGTAATAAAAACTTTTGTTCAAAACAATCGTATGGACTTACCTTTTTTGAGGATTTGGCTTCTTCTGAACTACAAAATGTAAAAAGTGTAGAAAAACAAACCACAATAAAGAGAGCTGATACACGAAACATCACAGTGAAAGTTTAACATCCACAAGCTGGGAAACATACTGTAATTTGACGACTTTCTCCAGGTCAGGAACCAAGTCTTTCAAAGCTCTCAACGTCCGAGAATCAGTTGATAAACTCCCATACAACTCCTGCAGGGACAGAGAGGAAGGACCACAGTCAGGCCGTGCATATAATCAGTGTTATGATCATTTACTCATATTTGAAAGCTTGCTTTGGTCACCTCAAGGAACGAGATTGCAGCAGGCTCCTCCTGTAGCATGTATGTGAGTGTGTTGGCCCAGCGCAGGGCCAGAATGACGGCCCTCCTCTTACTGTTGAGCGCGTACTCCAACTTCTCCTGTTCGGGGCCAGGCGGAGATGCCGCATGGTAGGTGCACACGAGGTTAAAGATAAAAACAACAATGCAGATCTTACATTTCTGACATACTTCAGGCAGGCAGCAGTATCTCAAAAGCTGTACACCCACAGCTTGAATCTAAACGAACCATCACTGCTGCTAAATACATATTTTTATGTACAACCCCAATTCATACCCAATCATGATACCATCACCTGTTACCAATGAACCTGTTTACCTGTGGAATGTTCCAAACCTGATGAGGAAACACAACTACATGCAATGCACAGTTAAACCTTATTACTGCAACCTAGGTATCAGATCGGGGTATAATCATCAGTGCAGCAGTGGTAAAGCACAAGCAGCTGCACACATGCACTACAATGACTAAGACAATAAGAAAAGACCTTCTTGGCCGGGATTGCAACTTCTTACTATGGTGTGAAGGGAGGTGTGCACCCGGTGAGCAGTTCATTAGTGCTGGACAGTCAACTGCTGCTTCAGCACTTCCATAAGCAGAACCACTAAGTTGGACAGTCCAAGATGCTGTCAGTAGGACTGTGCAACAAACAACAGATGTGTCAACAACAGGCAGAAAGGATATTGTGCCATGAGTAGAGGGCACAGCTGGCTGTTGGGCATGAAGACACAGTGCATGAGGACAAAATCATCCACTGCTGGGTCTAACAGATGGGAGGAAAAACACAGCAAGAGGGAAGAGAATGAGACGGGTGAGGAAGGAAATCATGAGGTTCAAAAGGTGAACTGTGAAAATACCATCGCCATTAATCCATTTATCTCGCTTATCTCCATCCTTCCATCTGTCGTTACAATGCATTTCATAGCATGTGGACCATCTCTAGTAAACATCTATTGTATCATATATTTGTTTCTTTTCAGCAACCTGGTTCATTGTGATGTATGTCCATCCTCATGGTCTCCAGGAAGTGCTCAAGAATCTTCTCCGGTGTTCCTGATATCACAGTGTACCTGTGAAAAAGGTGAGATGATGTGGAGAGCTTCATTAAAAAAAAAAAAAAAAAAAAACCCAAAAAACAAGTCCACTTTTGAGGGTCAGGCAGAGAGATATACATTCTACTGTTCACTGCAAGACTCCTCACACATACTTGATGCTTCCCAGGGTGGAGGCGCGGGGACTCTTTTCTAACACCAGCACAGGTTGTTCATGCTCTTTCAAGCGGACCGTGTTGGCTTCCACATCCTTTAAATACAAGACAAGATGCATGGACAACACCTGTAATGTCACTCCATGTCAAAAGCAAAGTGTGGCTTTATAAATGCAATACAACTCCTCTGCCAGAGGAGGGAGACACACGTCATAGACAGGCTGCACCACCTGGCGAATAGTGTAGCATGAAGCTTCACACAGCCCAAATGAATGAATTCAGATAGTGCTGAGTGGAAAGCATCTGACTTTTGGCTTTTTATCTTTTGACTTATCCGTGACTTTGTGAATGTACGCTGTTAATAACAGTATTTGTCACAGTCTGGACCAAAGACAGTAATATGGTGGTAGTGTGGCGACACTTGTACCCCATCAGAGGACAAGTGTTTATCTCTCATTGGCTTACCCTGAGTATCCTGTTGAAGTCTTCCTTGTCCACGCGAAGGAAGTGGCAGTTGTCCTCTCTCAGGACAATGGAGGCAGCACGAGGTGAATCTGTAACCAGGGCCAACTTCCCAAAGTCATCACCCTCGTGGAGCGTACACACCACACCCTACAACACACACACACACACACACACACACACACACACATGCATGAATGCACATATAAACAAACATGCCCCGAGATACAAACAAGCTCAGACACAAACACAGTTTACAAGTCATCTTAAGCCCTGAGGGGAAATCTGAAGTGAGCAGGAGAACTCAGGACAGGGATGAATCATCTGTACGTGCGTGTGAAGAGTGCACGTGTGTATGTACATGTGTGATCAACGTGTATGCACACATATGAGCATGTAGAGGACATCTGCCAGTACAGTGCTTGTAAATCAGCGTGTAGTGTGAAATGTGTGTACAATCCCCTTAAGACATTCAATCATAGTGATGAGTCATGGTGAGCTGGGCAGAGTTTGCCAAACTCCACTGCTGGTGTTTCCCAGCCCCACAGGGCAGACACTGCTGCTCTGCTCCATACAGACATGATCGGCTACACATTTTAATCCATTACTTTCAGATGAAGTGTCGCCCAATGAAGCAGAACGCTATCACAATGCTCAGGTCTCAAACAAACAAACATAATCATGTAGGTGGATGAATGCATTCAAGCCAGCGTGCGCACACACACCTTGCCATAGATAACCACGTTGACAGAGCCCTTCTGAATGATGTACCATGATGTGCCCTCCTCTCCTTGGTTGAACACTGGAAGATAAAGTGGACAAACAGAGGGACATGAGGCGAGAGCAGCAATTTACATCCAAATGCATTTTACTCCTCCTTAGAGTTACAATGCAGTCAAATCTGAACACACAGACATGATAGACATAATTTTAGATTAGAAGAGGATATCATCATCTCCAATGCCACTCCAGAACATTTTGAAGTTTTCTTCAGTACCAAAGCAATCCAGTGATAGCTGTCTATACAACAATGGGTTAACTGCAAGCAGGAGCTGCTAACAGCTAATTCAGCATAGTTTTAATAGTGCTAAAGTTGCCAAAGTGTAATGGCAACATTATTCTTAGTCTTTACATCCCCCAACACCTCAGAATCCTACAAGTATAGTTCCAAAATTGACAGCGTAATTATGCCTCATATCAAAGTGATAAATAATAACAGTATACTTAGTCCATTCATTTTAACTTATTCCATGCTGCACTATCAATATTTCAATATGCCGGTATTTGTCTTGTGTTGAAAACCAGGGAGCAGATGGAGGGTGTAGGGGGGTGCAGTGGTCTATATGGGGGGGACCCACAGTGTGAAAGACCTTAAAAACATGCACTATATATATAAACGAGAATGCATTCTGGGACAAAGTGAAGACTCACACACTGTTCCAGCTTTTGCATGCGACTCAAAGATCACGACGCTCGCCAGTTCCCTCTTCACCTGCAAACCAGAGCACACTGTTTTATTTAGCTGCACTGTGGAAACATGTGAGAGAGCAGAAAAAAATGCACAGATCAGGGTGTTTAAGGATTATTTCAATTGACCTTGGAGTCCTAACAGTCATCATCATGAGAATTTGAAGTTGTTGAAATCTATATATTTATCTACAGTAATAAATACCACTTAAATGAAAAAAGGATTTAAGCCCATTGTTTGTGAACCACTTAGTGACTCTAAGAATATATGGAGCATGAAAACAACAACAAAAACACTTCTAGAGCCATTACAGCCTTCAGGACTCCTCCACATGGTGAACGCTTGCCAACACACAGCAGAATGGTGTAAAACTGCGCCCAATTACACTGCTGAGAGAAAGGTTGACAGTGACCGCAGCTTCTGCCTCTGGTCTTAAAAACAAAAAGGCCGTAAAAAGTGGCTCTGAGGAATTAACGGCTCTTCTCGGAAACCTGTACTGTCCCTTTAAAAGAAAAGTGGACCGGCTGACTCACGGTGTTGGAGAGGTGAGCTAAGGCCTTGATGTGAAGCAGCTCATCATAGATGATCTCGAGGTCATCCCCTGTCCTCTGACCAGGCCTGCAGACACACAGAGGTTAGTCAGAATGAGCTCACCATGAAGATTTCATGCATGCACTTCACTTCTTATTACGCTACATAAAAATCAGTGATGACACATGCTAATGCTAAAAGAACGTGGCTGTTTTGAAAGTAGTGCTGTTAGTGTATTACAGTGTGTTGGTTTGGGGAAAACAAGAGAAAACGGTGAAATGGTTGAATACGTTTCTCTTATTTTAATTATTATTGGTCATTACTGACGATTTCCTGAGGATCATGCGCAGCAGTGCGTCCGGGCCGATCTGAGCGAGGAAGAGAATGGTCTCTGGCAGCTCCTCCTCGCTCTCTCTCTTCTCCTCCTCGCTAGGCAACGGCGTGTCCTCCTCCTCGTCGTCAAGAAAGCGGTAAAACAGATATTTGTCCTGGAAACCCAGCTCCTGGTCCACTGAGTCAAAAGACACCAGTGTACACATTTTCAGCAATCACAGTTGTTTTCTTCCCTCAGAACTAAATTTCAGACGCCTCCTTTGAAGGGTATGAATTTGAGATTCAATCTATATTTCATGTTGCTGCTTCCAAACTTCTAATTAATTTCCACATTGGTATTCACCCTGACACTGCAGTGCATGGAATGAGACTAAACAGCACACACTATATGAAATCAAGAGAGAAAGATTTAGTTACCGTGGTTGAGCACCCCTTCTTCTAGTAGAGCCTGCCACATCCCAACAGCATGGGACCGTGTGAGAACACAGGCACTCTGCAGCACCAACCAATCCACCAGCTCTGTGCCGACACAGCATTGTCTGCAATGCACACATTCCACTAAAATGCACTGAATCTTCCTACAGCTGTTGCATGCATATTCACAGTTGGGACTGTAGACAAACATGCTCTTACCTGTACGTCTTGAGGTGGTACTTCCTGTCTCGGATCATGTGTGGGGCTCTGGACAGAATGGCGTTGCGGAGAACCTTCCCCGCTCTCTGCAGCTTCTCTGAAGGAATCTACAAAACGCACAGGAACACCAGGCTAGTTTAGTGAACTGACTGTGTGCCGTGATCCAAAAGTCAGTAGTAAGAGAAATACCAATCCGAGACCACGTTCTGAAGAAAAGAAAACCAAAATGCTACGCTATCAGCTGGCCCTGGACATGGACAAACACACTCCAATATTTACACTGCAGACTGACTACAATACCCAGGTCAGATAATATTACCAGGTTAAACAGCGTATGTGCAAATAAAACCAATAAATTCTTCTGTAAAATACCAATAAACCAACAATAACACTGAGAATTTTGACCTTTAACCATGAGTTTGGTTGATGTGCTGCAAGGGATGCATGCAAATGCCAGTAACATACAGTACAGCACTTTACAGCAGTCATACCAGTAAAAGCGTATCAAAACATGCAGTGCACACATACAAGCAAACACATCCTACACGGATCACACCTGCCCCTTACAAACAGAGGAGAAGGACAGATGTGTGTACGCGCACACAGCTGCTGGAGAAAACAACAAAGCAAGGCATGCTAATTGGGCAGATGGGACCTTTATTCTGTGTGCATGCATTAGCTAGCATTAGCATAACTACAGAGGATCACAGCTGTGAGTCATCACTTGTCTTATCTCTGAACACACACACACCTCCAAAATTCATTCTGGCACTCTGCTTCATTCACAAACATGAAAGTATGCAGCAGCGCACAATTTTCTGACACTGTGGTCCAGTTTACTGTCTTCTCTCGACACTCTACAGTGTTGTGTTTTTGTTTTTTGGACAGTAACTTTTCATTTGAAATAACAGTGACAGCGTTTTTTCAAACATTAAAATCACTCATCTACTGGCCTGCTCTTTCTTGCACAACCCACCATGCCCTGTGCACACACATCTTCTGACACAAGTAGTGAGGCGAAGAAGAATCTAAGACAAGCTGAGGCTGCCTGGGACACACAGTATATTGGTTGTGAGTTTGGTTCATTCATGCTTTGTGTGAAGCGAGGAAGGACACAGCGCCCTGAAACGTGTTGGCAGAGTTCATTTAAAGGATCGAGTTGAACTTTTTTCCCATTTCCCGTACAAATCCAAGACATTTGGGTTCCAAGCAGTGATCTGGAGAGAGTGTTTACCTTGTTGTGAGCTTTGTTCACAGAGTCTGAGTTCATGTTGTCTTTGTCTGTGAGTCCTGAGGAGGAAAAAGTGTTGACAGGCTGATCAAAATGAGGCTGAGTTATAATGTCTATCATTATATATATCATGTAAGTAATTCAACATATTACCAACATTTACAGTGTTTCTTCATGTGTGTGTGTGTGCCTCTACTCACTGTCATTGTTGGATCCACTCTCCATAGCTCCATAAGGAGGAGCCAACAGTCCAGCCAAGCTCTGACGATACTTCTACAGAACAAACCGCACACAAGCGCACATCAGAAGTGACTGATGGAAAAAAATGTACACCTCTATTATTGTGATCTTTTAGAAGACATCATCTATTAAACATCAAAACCCATTACTCATCACTCTAACACACACACACACACACACACACACACACACACACACACACAGTGTTACTTTCAAGTACACACACTGCAAGTGCCCCTCAAAACAAAGCCCTTTGTACAACCAAGATCATTTACATGCAGAACAACTAACATTATATAACACACACACACACACACACACACACACACACACACACACACACACACACACACACACACACACAGCAGCATTCAAACCAAGGTTAATGAGACTGTACAGATGCTGCTCTTACAGCTGTTACAAACAATAAACTGTGTTTGTATCTCGATAGCAGGGACACTGAAATACACACAGCAGGTCATTTTGAATGTGCCATTGCTCTTCTGCAACCTATGCCCTCTGAGGACTTCTCTGAACCCACACACA
Source organism: Chaetodon auriga (assembly GCF_051107435.1). Classification (NCBI taxonomy): domain Eukaryota; kingdom Metazoa; phylum Chordata; class Actinopteri; order Chaetodontiformes; family Chaetodontidae; genus Chaetodon; species Chaetodon auriga. The sequence continues at coordinate 11,392,091 of NC_135085.1, read as the reverse complement.
CACACACACACACACACACACACACAGAGGGAGAGACAGAGGGAGCATCTGTTTGACCGAAAGTCACAAAGCCACAAAGTCAATGACTCTCCTGCACACAAACACACACACAAGCAAAAAAAAACATTGCAAAGCCGTTTCTGGAAGTTTAAGTTTCATTTTGTGAAAAGAGCAGAAGTAAACAGAAGGACACATGACAGAGAACATGATTTAGCACACACGCACACCACAGAGTACACAGTGATACAGTGGAGGAGTCAGACTCACCTGAGGTAACACACTCAGCTGCCTAATACTGCAGGGACTGAAACCCCAGAGAGCTGCCCTCTGCTCCTTTACAACTCACACACAAGCCACCGGATAGCATCCTGCTCAAAACAAGCTGCTCTCCTCCTTTCTTTCTCCCCTCTCTCTTCCCCTCTCTCTCACACACAGTCACCCCAGTGTCTTTCTAAGTCTCTCGCTCCCCCTCTCTCGCCACGATCGAGCCAACAACCGAGCCACTTTCGCTCACAGGTTACCACGGTGATCTGAGTCTCTGAACCACTGAGCTACTCCAGTGGAGGAGGAGAGAGAGGGAGGGGGAGAGAAGAGAAAGAGAAAGGAAGCAAGAAAAGGAGTAGTGAGGGTGAGGACGCATGGAGGGAGGGAGGGAGGGGGGGGAGAGGAAGGCGGCTGGCAAAAGACACAACGTGGCCAATAATGGAGAGAGGAAGTGGGCAAGAGAGATGTAGAGCAGGTGAAAGGGACAGAGGAGTAAATGAGGGTAGAAAAAGAAAGTAAAAGAGACTCACTGCAGGCCAGCCAGCCACTGTTTGGTAACCTGTATGTTTACACATATCTGGCAGAAACTACAAGTGCTTCATGCTTACACCTCGTTAATTCATCTCACTCTCACTGGCTGTTCGAATTATGGAGCAGCGCTTTTTTTTTTTCTTTCATCTTTTCATCAAACACATGACTGCATTCATCCTGCAGCTTTCTAGTCCTCGCCACACACGAGCACATGCACACAAATTAGTCCATGCATACACAAACACACTAACACACACATAAAACACAAAGATCCTTTTACTACGAGCTGAATAAGATTCAAAAGAGGACGACCGCGGGCGATGGCTTCTGCTTCATGTCTGCTGTCCTAAAATAGACAGCAGAGAGGAAGACTGAGTGCACTTAGTTGACAAACAAACACACTAGAAGCCTGATAATACGACGGTACACATGCTGTAATAACCAATTATCGTCTTATCGCACTTTCATATGTTCCTGTGTCATGAAATGGACATATCACGTTTCAGTAAATCCAATTTCATCTCGTAATAATAAAACCAAAGGGACCATTATTTTTTTCATAAATGCAACAATGAATAGACGAATGTGTTTTATACTGATGCCGAGAGCAGAAAAGCCATCAAAACAGCATTTATTTTCAGAGAAATCTCTCTTTGTCAACAGGGTTGTGAAAAACAGTGGTCACAGTCATATTCATGTTTGATTCATAACGAGACTGAATTTTTTTACCCACGTGTAACACATGGAAAAGAAAACCACACTCTCATAACCAAAATCTATGGGATGTGCAAAATGCTGCATGTAACTAAAAACATATTAATCTGACACTTCCAAGAGTATTCCGTCGATTTAAAATTGCACGCCTATAACATTGTCACACTCACAATGGACAGTTCTTTTGCAGCAGATCAGAGTTATCCTCCTTTTATTCACACTTTCTACCTCCTCATCAAGACCGGGTGCCTACGATAACCACAATGCAACCCCATCTGCTGACGACCTGTCAGAGTTATGTTATGTTAGTAGCAGCTTATGTAGCTGACTCAAGTGACATCACTTGAGATGTCACACAGGTCCATGTGGAAGTACAAAAGGCTTAACACATATGCAGTCTTACTCCACACGGCCAGTAAAACACCTGATAAATCCACCCAACTACATCTCAAGTCAATAGTGTTCTTAAATGAGTAAATGTCCTTCAGCTGGATTCCACATCAGATTTTGGGGTGGTGAAGAGACCATTGAACATCTTTCTATAATCTGAGCTTGACCTCTGACCTCAATGTGAAAAAAAACTAGTATAAAGTCACGCTTGGGAAAAAAAAAAAAAAAACGTCCTTTAAAATTTGAAGTACTCAAGCAATAATCCATATGTGGGAAACACTAGACAGAAAAAATAAATAAAGAAGAAAAAGAAGAAAATGGGACCTTTTGGATTTGACTGCGTAAAATAGGAGATTAGAGCCCGACCAAACAACAGGGCGCACACTTGCAGTCTTAAGGCGGCGACTCTGAAGCTTCAGCAAACCAATCCGCTGCTCTGCCAGGACTTCCTCTCTGAGAGGGACCCAGTGAATGGAGAGAGGCCCAAAGAAACGCAGCTACTACAATGCCAACTCTGACCAGGAGATGCCAGACCAAAGTGCTGATTCTTCCAGTTTGTATGATACAGTGTCAGTTTGCAATATGTGATGTATCTGCTGATGGTGAGCTTTTATATTCTGAACATGACTCATCTAAGACACTCCGTACTACAGTGTCATTGACTTTTTCCCCTCTCAGATGTGATACACGGTGATATGTTTTATTGATGGAAGTTATATCTGCAATACACCAATATTACCCACAGTGTATGACCTTTTCATGCTTACGCTCAAACGGAAAGATCAATGCTGTCTTTGCATTTTCATTGGATTCATATCTACTGCAAGTGAATCCTGCTGATATCTCCAACAGAGAGTGGACTCGTTGTGATGTTTTCTTTGAAAAACAGAGCAGATATTTACGTTTAACTCTCATTCTTCATAGGAATTGCCTATTTTGACACTTCATATTGATACAGCACTAAAAGCACAGGTGTAAATAACATGTTAGTCATTAGAATGGAAACTGAATGAACAGAGCCGTTAACGGTATTAATTACCTCCGCACTTTCCCTGAAGTAACCTGTCAAAATATCTGCTGAATAAAAGGCAGTTTAACTGCATTTTGGACTATTCTGTCTAGAAATACAGAATTTATTCAAGCATAAAGGCCCAGAAAGCTCTGAAAACAACCTCTGTCTGTCTGTCTGTCTGTCTGTCACCTGAGGCGTGTGTCTAATAGGTGGAACAGAGAGGCACCGCTATGGCGGACAGCCCTCTTGTGGTTAAAGGCACAATGACAATGGTAGGTTGGAAACCTTTAGGGATGCTACCGAGTCAGAGTTCATGCTGAATCATGTGGTTCCAGCTCGCACTCACAGACACACACAGCAGAGCAGCTCATACGTTTTTTAAAACCCTCTCTTTGACTCTCACCTCCCAGAGACTCTTGAACTCCCTCTGCTCGATACGGAGCAGCTCGCTGGTCTCTCTGCTGACAATGGTCGCGTGGCGTGGTGTGTTGTCCAGGATGGACTCCCCGAACGCTGTCCCAATCCCCAGTGTACAGATAGTGACTGCATCCTGCACACCAACACAACAGATTTGTTTAAACGGCTGCTTGTAAGAGAACTACAATGTTAAAACAGGGAAAGGCAACACATTGTCACATTTCAGAAACTTAAACAAGAGAAAGTTTGGATTTTTTTCTTTAAAAAACCACTCAAAACTAATTGATTATCAAAATGTTCGCCAATTCGTTTTCCGTGTGTCATTTAAATGCTGCAGCCCTGAACTCCACACAGCAGTAACAAAAAGAAACATCCAAAGGTCTGCTTCATAAAAATGGACAGACATGAAGAGCAGACAGATAAATATATGGTAATTAATGCAAATCAATTCAAATACGAGGGGCGAGTAAACGGAGTCTCCTGTAAGGAAAATATCTCTGGGTGCTGGATATAATTGGACACTGGAGGCGAGCAAACACACACACACACACACACACACACACACACACACACACACACACACACACACACACGCACACACATATATGCACATACATACCCACGCCATCCACTGATTTAGACAAATATTCTGCATTCTATGGAAACCTTTTCAGCTGTCCAAACTGACATTTCAAATATAGCCACAGAAACTAGGCCAGCAATGGCACTTTAGGGCTACATACATAAAAAGGACATTTCACAATGGAGGGGCTTCTTATCTCAGTCTTTAACCGGGAACAAATCCCCCCTCTCCCTCTTCTCTCCCACATGTCATTCTTCTCCTCTAAATGTACAGGATAAACCTATTTCCACACTGTGGCGTAAAGGGCATAACAAGTAGCAGAAAGCACTGCTCCCAGAGGACTTGTTTTCTGTGCTGAGGCAGCTTTGCTCTGGCATAGTTAAGCAGGGAGACATGAGCTAATGTACTAGAACAATGTCAGCATTGAAGAGAGTCATGCAGGACCAGCTTTCTCAAATGAGGTGCACTTGTGGAGCATCTGGATTCTCGACAGAGACGGCTACGATAAAAGTAGCACAAGAGGGAGTAGGGGAATGGCGACTGTGAAAAATCATCACAGAAATAGAAGCAAATTACAGAATGAGCCGCGTAGTGTCTGTGATTCAAGCTTCAATTCATTATTCATCCATTCATTTGTGATTCAAATGATTTACGCACAAGAGACACACAGCAGCAAAGTGAAACTGAGAGAGTTTTACTGTATGAAGCTCTAATCTGACTGATCTTACCTGGTGGTTGGCAGTTTCTGACACTTTAACGTCCAGGGAGCCAGACAGGACAGCATACCAGCTGGTGCCTATGTCTCCCTGTCGAAACACTGCGCACGGTAAAATACATTAAACGAGGTGGATTTCACTCAGTGGACATACAGCGGATCCAATGCGTTCATAAAAACGTTTGCTGCCATTCTCTAAAACTAAAGAAAGCAATTATGACACTCTTATGGCTCTGAATAATGCAGTAACCATATTTACAGCCATAAGCGAGATCAAAGGTGCTAACATCCATTTCTAATGAACGTGTTAAAAAACAGCTTGCATTATTTGTATGCAGAGAGGTGTGCGCACATGAATCTGAATGATCAGAGTACGTCATAGCTCAGACAGCAAAGGGATCATCTTCATATAACACACACTGTGTACGCTGCATGATGACGCTTCACTACAGAGAGCCAGTCTGAAGCATCTATGGTCGCACACAAAATCAGAACTGTGTGTGTGTGTGTGTGTGTGTGTGTGTGTGTGTGTGTGTGTGTGTGTGTTTGTGTGTGTGCATGTACAGTACATACAAGTGATGCCTTTCTCCAGACATTCGTAGAAGGCACAGGCACAGATCTGCAGTAAGAGCGGAGGTGGGAACCTATGGAAGGCTTTGACCTCTCTCAGTCTGGTCAATATGATGTCCACATCCTCTCCCGAGCGCTCCGAGGGCCTGCGCACAAAAGAATTCATTCAGCCTAACATTAGCTGTTACAGAACCACATTGGCGCTAATTCATGTTTTGGCCTATTAACTGCAAAACTATGTTAAACGATGATTAACTGCAGGATGTAACTTGTTCAGCGCGATGGATTATCTATCCCGAGCGAGTCCATTTCTGCATAGAGAGTAAGAAAATCAATCAAGAACCTACAGTGTGCTTTGGAAAGCGGTTGGCAATGTTAAATATTTGCAATTAGCAGCTAATGGACTAAAACATGAAAAATCGGTGGTGTTGTCCCAAGATGAAAGGCAGCCCTAGCGCTTTAGCATTATCTGTGCATTTGCGTGAATGTGTGTGTGCGAGCGCGTCTATGTGAGCGCGCTGCTTCATTGTTCAGCCTGGTGTCTTAGCGATAGCAGTGGAGAGCTGCAGGCGTTACTTCTCTCAGCTCAGACCCCCCACAGGGTGTTGATGTAAGATCTCATTTGTACTGCTGCTATTTCTAATACGCTTAAATCTGAGCGCGCGCAGACACACACACACACACACACACACACACACACACACACACACACACGCACGCAGACACACACACACACACACACACACACACACAGGCATTGTTGGACATCTACACGGGCGCACAGACACGAGAACACACAGAAGTTTGATCTGAGAGCTTAAACATTCTGTTCGGCGACGCCGTGGTGAAAAACTACAAAGCCGAAACATCTCAGAGTAACACACACTGCAGTTAGTGCCATTCATTCACAGTTTTTCCTCTGCTAGTGACTCATCCTTGCACGTGTGTGTGTGTGTGTGTTCAGACAGAATAGCTAATGCTTCTTCCTTCACAGACGAGAGGCTATCTATCCCCTCTCCTCCTTCAGCTCCTTCCCGTTCCCTCGCTCCCAGCTTTCCCTTCTTTGTCTGCCTCCACTAAACATTTCTCTTATCTCCATCCATTTTTCCTCCTCTCTCAAGACGTGCCTGTTTCTCTCAGGAACATGGTAGGCGAGGTGGAAAAGAACAAATGGCTCCTGTCTTCTTTGCGCTACCCATTTTCTCCTAACCATTACTGGCAAACTCATGTTTCCCTCCATCCATTAAGCCCCACACTAACACACCCGCACTCACTATGCCTCCATTATTATCCCTTCATTTCTGCTTTGCAAGCTCACAGGCAGCGATGACTCCCCCTTTTACCCACACGCACACATACATACAGGGATAAACATATATATTTGTGTCCTCGGGCTGTAGTAGATTGTTCTCCGTACCCAGGACGGTGCTCCCACATAAACACAGACTTAGCCTAAAGGGATGCACTGCACAACACATCTTTCCAGTCCCACAACATCTGCCACGAGCTCAGGGCTATTACAAACGGGTCTTTTCCATCTCTCTCTCTGTCTTTTTAGCCCTTTTTTGTCTGAGTCATCCTCCCATCATCGGTCCACTGTCTGCATATTGGCCCTTGTTCAGACAGAGCATCATATCCCAGTGTAGGTTGGGTTAATGGTTCAGACAGGTGGACTCCCACACACTGCAACAGGGAGAGACAGGGTGAGCTCTGCGGGGTTCAATGGGTAATACCAGCATCACCCTTCACCTATCCGTCTACAGTGAAACTATTAAGACACATCAGTTATAATCCCCTGGTTAAATCCTTGTTCCCTCTGTCTTTCTCTTTTCCTGTTGTCCTGTGCTTGCTCGCTCCCTGCCTGTCCACACAAATCTTCCTCCCCTGTTAGCATGAGATGGATGCGACCTGAGAGCTGTTCACCTGATCGTACTCGCCCTCCATCCCCCTTTTCTCTCCTCCTTGACTTCTCCCTTTCTCAGCCTTTTCCCTCCACACTTCATGTCAGCAGAGATCTCAGCTTTCAACCACAAGTTGTAGCCACACACACGCACATACATACAGCATTTGCTAATCAGCCAGCATGACACGCTGAAGAGAAAATTGAGAGGCACCAGAAGGTTCTGCAGATTGTTTCAGGAAACATCCATCTGGAAAAATTCACTGTTTCCATACAAAATAAATCATAGGTTGATTTACGGCAGCCAACCAAAATGTCAGACAGCCTCAGCACAAACAGATTTCCCGAGCTGGCAGATTAATGCGTTACTGTAGCACAGTCTCTTTAATTGTATGTACACAGCTCTTTCAACACCCATCTGCATCACCAGTGACGACCTGAGATCCTGTAAAAAACGCTGAATATTAATCAGCATAAACACAGCTCAGTTTACAATTTATCAGCGAAACATTACCCATCAAATTACTCATCCAGCTGGAACATATTTGAAAATCAGCCTTCATACTGTCCAGTTAACCTGGATGATGACGTAAGCATGAGACAACAGGTTTGACTCAGGACTTCTTCCTCCGCGTTGAACTTTTGTTGCCCACGTCATCTGAAAGTCGTGAACTCATCACAGTGCTCTGTGCATTTATTTCTTCTGCAGCAGAGGAACATTAAACTTCATCTGGCATCAGGATCGGTGCTGTGTTTGTGTTGACTGGACCGTCTATTACCTGCCCGGGGAAACACTGAGCAAAACAAATCTGATCTTATCTCACATACTTCACACTCACTGCCAATAAATGTCTCTGGACAGATATATTAGAGACAGTCATATCTCACCCTCCGTCTTTGTTTTTCATTCTCCCTCTCCCCCGCCTCTCACTCTCCACTTGCTCACATCAACAGTTACTCTAGATGAAAGCTGCCCAACACACCCGCTCGCTCACACACACACACACACACACACACACACACACACACACACACTGTCAGATATTGATTGAATAAAGAGGTGCATAGCTGAGGAGCACTGAGTGCTCTGCAATAAGATCCTGTCCAGGCTAATATCACGACGTAAGCTACTACTGCACATTGACTGCATTTTGTTTAAGGTATTCAGTACTGTGGTGTGCTGTTTGGTGGATGTTTTTTTGTTTTGTTTTTCTTTCTTGTCAACACCAGATTGGAAAACACTTTAGTACTGTAAGGATCACACCTTTGTATTCTACACAACTGTGCCCATTTTACAAGAAATTCCACTCAACTAACACTAAACAACTGACTAATCAACAAAAAACATTCTGATTGTAACTATTTTTGAGCAAAAATGCACAAAAAATGCAGTGGTTCCAGCTTCAAATTGTAAATAATTTGGTGATCTTTGGGTTTTGGATTTTTGCTGACGTGAAGACATCACCTTGGGCTCTGGAGGGCTATGCTGTGCATTTTTCACTGTTTTCTGACATTTTACAGACCAAAGAATCAGCCAATTAATCAAGAAAGCAATCAGCAGAGTGTGAAAATAATGTGGCTGCAGCCATACACTAAATTACCTCTACCAAACAAAACGCACAGCACATTGCATATATATCGTGCACCAGTCTTCTTACAGGTGTGGATGCCAAGACAAGATGGTAGCTTCTGGTTGCCAATGGTAACGTGAGGATGTGTCATAGAGAGGTGTGTACAGTATGTGTGGGTGTAGGAGCTGTGGGGTGCATGTCTCCTACACCACTGTTTGTTTTAGGTGTGAGGAGTATCAGTAATTAGTCTATGGGCTGCCATTTCATCTTGTTTATTTATTCAAGCCCACTCCCCTGGATACTATGCCTGTTCTGGCACAGTATGCTTGCAGCATGAGACCTTGAGTGTTCACTGGGCAGACACAGCATGGACTGAAAGGTCTGCTAAACACAGCAGCTTCTGGCTTGTTCAATGAGGGAAAGACTTGTTCAGAAACATGCTGTAAATTGGCTGCTCAGTTATCCTAACATGCACATTCAGAGGAAACACAGCCTCAACTGCAGCAGCGTTGTGACAAACACGAGGGGGGGGTGGGAAGGGGGGCAATGCACTGACCTGCTGCTAATCCTCATTTCCAGGAAATCACTAACATACACGCCACGGTAGTATTTTAAAAATGTATGGCCGTTTGATTGAAGCGGACAGACATAAACCATGTGCGCCCATCCTGCCACCTATCGCAGCTCATGCAGTGCAGAGACATCCCTGTGAACCTCGAAGCCACCAACGCCTTTCAGTCCGCGCGCACACAAAAACACGAATCTTTCAGAAAACAGGGTGGATATTGTGATGCTCTCCAGCTTTAAGCATCCCTGGATGAGGGACATGTATTCAGTGGAAATGACAGCAGCCGTGCGAAATGCCCACAATAAGGCGTATCGCGCTATTATTGCACACTCACACACTGCACACGCAGCGATCGCCGGTTGCGATTAATCACGTTGACGCGGGTGATTGAAAGAGAAAACCGCTGCGTGGGGATGCGCGGCGTGGACGTGTCGCGGAGTGTGTATTCACCCACCTTTTATCCAGGCAGCAGATCCACTCCGCCGACGGAGACGAGTTAGGGGACGTCTGCACCGCGACCATCTTCCACGGCCGTGTGGCGGTGAGCGCTGCGATGCTACCGGAGGAGGCTTCCCGGTTGTCGGTGGTCGTTAATGAATGTGAGCTCCGGCTGCGCCCCCTCCCCGCCCCACTGCTTCGAGCTGCCTCACACAACTGTGTGCTGCTGCTGCCGCCCTCATCGTGGCATGTAGATGACTTGTGTCAGGCTGCCTTTATGGGCTTTTTGTAGGACAACTGGAGGGCTCACAGACAGCAGCGGGACACACTGCAGTGCGATGCTGCGAGACACAATTAAACATTACAACTGAATATATCAATATGTCACTTGTTGGCCTACTATAGGACATAATGAGCACAATTACAGGCTTGCTGTGTACAGTCAGTAAGAACATTTGAGGGAGGCAACATCAACTAGCTATATATATATATATTAGATCAAATATCAATCAATAATGTGGCAATACTCTGGAGGTGAGACTACAGGTGCTTTCAAAGGATATTTACTCAAGTGGTGTGCACATGGGTGGGGAGTGAAGTGCAAGGCAGGTCAGCACAAGTGCCCCTGGAGTCACTCTGGTCAGCACAAATGCCTCTGGTCAGTGCAGGTGCTGCTCCAGTCTGACGTTCGGGGAAAACATCCCATAAAGCAACTAACTGGGCTGCTTCAGAGTGCACTGAAATGCAACTTTCATTTTCCAACGAGCTGCTTGTCTCACAGAAGTGCTTACCCACCCATCGCCAGTGAGGCAGCGTCGAGTTTCACAAATGATTGTCGCTCATGAATTTGCAGTCCTGCAGGGCTCTGCATGTCCAGGCCTGGGTCTTATGTTACAGTTGAAGAAACTTATCACATGTTGCAATTTAAAGCTTACATGTTGCAAATTTGCTTAAATTGGTCCCCAGTATCCCCATTTTCTTTGGCGTCCTAGTAGGACCAAAGAGCAGTTCTACATAACTCTGGGGATTCTTGAAAATGCAAAAATCAGAGCAGTGCACATCACAGTGAAAGCTGGACATCCCCGCGTGCAGAAAAGGACCCTAATGGCTCACATGATGATCAGGTGGGTAAATGACCCACCCATTCACATCATGAGTCACCCATTAACACCAATTGACCCATTAACGCCATGACTCTTGTGACCCTAACGGCTCATATAGCTGGACGGGTCAATGATCCTGCAAGAGGATAAATGCCTGGGACTCCCACCAGACAGTCAGAACTGAGGAAGCCTCTTGGATGAGAGGCCAAACGTCTTCCAGAACCACAAGCAAGTCCAGCTGTCTCGACACTAGACACAGAACTGTTTAGCAATTTCTATTTTTTCATATTCTTGGCCTCGTGTGAAACGGTGTATGAACAAGTAACAAAGCAGTGTTAGTTTATCTTGTCTTGTGATGAGTGAGAGGCGGCAGCAGCAGCAGAGATGCAGCCCATCACCAGGATGACCGCAGCCACCGCAGCAAAGGGAGGAAGACAGCGAAGGAGGGTGGGAGGATGGAAGGGAGGGAGGGAGGAAGGGCGGATGAGGAGGAGCAGGGAGCAGCAGCACTGCCTAAAGCCATGTCCCATGTATCCATGAACACAGGGAGCGGAGGGAGAACAGAAGATGCACCGTAAGAGGAATTTAGGGATTTATTCTGTGTTCAGTGTCTGCTCTGTAAAAGCATGGCAGGTCTTATAGAAAGAGGAGGGCGAGAAACATGAGAAATGAGACTTGGGGGAGGCAGGAGAATTACTGTCGCACCTCAAACTCCTCCGACTTAGACCCACTTTTTCTTTCTCCATCCTGCATACTGACATCGTTAAAGCCATTAGTTCTACTGCATCAGGTGAATTACGATGTGTGAATGTGTGTACCTGTTGAAACTGTGTGTGTGGATGTAGGTGTGCGTGCGTGTGTGTGCGTGTGTGTGTGTGTGTGTGGATGTTTACGCTTGCCTTACTGCATCTGTTTGAAATGGCACTTCAACACGCATGACTGTAACACTGGAGGGTGATTGAGCAAGTTTTCACCATATTGTTAAAATGAAGTGTGTGTGTGTGTGTGTGTGTGTGTGTGTGTCTCAGTCCAGCTGTCTCAGAATTAGTCACGCTGTATTTTTCAGATGTTCTCTCTGCTGCATGTTAAGCTCTATTGAAACACCTAAAACAATCGTCTGTCTGTCTGTCAGTACTCAGAATGTGTCTTGCAGAATAACTTTGTTCTTTTATTTATAAATTAAACCTAAAAATCTCAAATACTGATTTTTATCAATGAATCATTATCAGTTGGCCTTTTTGAAATGAGTCTTTTTGAGGATTTTGAGATGGCATGTACATCTGAATTACAGCAATGCTACTGATGTTATTAAAATAATGCACATGCAGTACACACATCTAAACACAGAGTGGCAGTATCATTGTTTATGGATTCATAGATGCACCAACACTTCAGCCATAAAAACTGCAGTTTAAGGGGCATGTCAGATTGATTCACAGTGCCACATAAACCCACTGTGCAGAGCTGCAGAACTGCTACATTGTGCTGACCTGTGTGCTCATCCCAGCCACGGGTCAAGTAGAGAGAGAGAGAGAGAGAGAGAGAGAGAGAGAGAGAGAGAGTGTGTGCGCGTGTGTGTGCGTGTGTGTGTGTGTGTGTGTGTGTGTGCGTGCATGTGTCTGCATTTAAATGTTCAGAGGATTGAGTGCAATTCCCTCGTGAAGCTGGGAAACTCTGAACATGGCTGACTGAACAGATAACCATATGGGGCATGACTGTCTGCCAAATGCAGCCTACATGACGCACACATGCAGAGCTGATACCATCAGCTGTCAGACAGTATCTCGGTCTAAAGAAAACATCTGTCATTTCCACTAATTTGACTCTTTAAATTAACAGTTAATGTGGTGGCAGTTCATTAAAGCTGGACTGAATGTTGCAATGAGTCCAGGAGGCAGATAATGATATTCACATTTGAGAGTATCATTTAGATATTTTATTACATTTTACAAAGTTCTCTCTGGTGGACAATCAACACCAATCAAAGCTTGTACCAATGCCAAAACATATGTCAATTCTGTACTGCAGTTTCCTGTTTCTTATCAGCTGACTTTGACCCCATACTGGTATAAAGTACTTGTGATAAGGTGATATCAGCCAACATGTCAGTGATACAGTGTAATAAAATCAAGACTGACAGCAAAATGTGCTGATGTGTCAGAAATCTGCGTCCTCTAGCCGTGTGTAAAAGCCACTGATACTGATTTGTTGACACGCACCACCATCACCCCTTTGTCTGTCCAATCATCATCATCCAGCTCAACATTACTGTCCACTAACCCACACAGAATTACAGTTAATGAATACAGGCTGTCTGTGTGTGTGTGTGTGTGTGTGTGTGTGTGTGTGTGTGTGTGTGTGTCCATGTGTAGACTACAATGTAATCTTGGCCAGTTTAAAAAGAAAAAAGCCGTCTGTGAGCCTAAGGAGGGCAGAACACCAACTTCTGTAGAAGTCAAGGTGACCTGCTGCTGGAGAGAAATGGGAGTTGAGGATTATGTCAGCACACACAGATCCCTGTATTTCCAATACCTGCCATCAATTACAAATACAACTGCTGAGTCAAATAGAGGGGATTTGCTTGTTCTCGCCAGCAGCCATCATACCTGTAATTTACTGTTTTATCCACATGTCCCACTCAATTCACATGACTGCCACCCTATGAGTCTTTCACATTTCACCTTCTACCAATCAAGGTTAAATTTCTGCCTCCATTCTTTGTCTCCACCTAGTCTGCCTCGCTCACTTTCTTGCTTCCCTTACGTCTCTAAATTTACTTTGCCACCCACCCCGACATCACTCCCTCATTTTCCATCTCTACATCACTTCACTTTCCCTCCCTGCCTCCCCTCCGCTCCCTCCCTCCTTTTGGTTAGCCTCATTCAGAATAAGGCTTTTGTGATTGGCTAGTATTTATATCAACTAGGTCCCAGTGCCACCTGGGACAATGGTCTCCAGTCAGATCCAGGTCACAGCAGGCAGAACCATTCTTCGGCTCTGCGAGGATCAGTCCAGTCCAGTCCAGTCCAGTCCATCTGCCACACAAGCCAGCTTCACAGACAGACATAGTTACTGCACCAACTCACCCACTGGCATCACACACAGGTAGGTAGGCACATACACGTACATCAGCAGGTGCTGCATCACTGCTCTCGTTTGCCTCACACATACAAACACACACACACACACACACACACACACACACACACACACACACATACACTCACAGGTAGATAGTAAGAGAGCTGGCTGACTGCGCTAACCTGCATCATGCACACAGGTGAATATTCACACAAAGCTTACCTCTGAGCCCAGGAGGACCTTTGTTACAGTGACATCGGTTTGCACAGCAGATGACAGCACTGGCAGTGATGCTGAAAGACAGATAAAGGTAAGTGGATGGAGCTGTAACCTTCATGCTTGAGAGTAGTGTAAGATACAAGTACAGTAAATCATATGTACACTATTATGATGTCAAAATGTCAATTACAAAGAATTTATGGAGTGACAGTGAAATGAAAGCAGTATTTTGTAGTGATGGATGGAATCACTGGTAGTACATGTGCCTTCACACTTAACTACAAATGCTCATTTAACACAAAGGCTGCACTTTAACAGGTTGAGACCTTTCACCGTAGGTAAATAAATTATAGGGCTCAGATGCAACAATTGGCTCTCCAAATGTGGGCTGCTTTAACCCGGTGCTGGTACCCACTCACCATCAGTGTTTCACAGTTACTAGAGTAGTTTACACAGGATTACCGGGAGATAATCCACTTAAAGCATTTACAGACATGAGTCGCCATCTGTCTGCATTTAACACAGCGAGCGAGCCGTCAGCACCGGCTGACTGCAAACAAACAACACTTGTACGGTAAGACGAAGGTGTCGGGAACTGTGTGAGAAAATGCTACATAGCAGCCATCATGGCACACCAGCTAAGTGTTGTCACCCAACGGCTTTCGCGACCTTTAAACTGCGCGCGCACTCCGGCCAGGTTGGTGAGATTTGCTGCCTTCAAATGCAGTCGTAAACTCCCTCCCACTATACTGCATTTCGTGTGTCAGTTTTAGTCATGGTTATCATCGAGGCTAAAGGCACACATTTTCTTTACGTTACGGTGTACTGTAGGGCTACGGTGAAGCGAGGACAAAACACACCAGCCACCATATTGAGTTTAAATTATGCTAATTAACTTACCAACTCGGGTAAACAAAACGTAAACATTCAATTGGATGCATAATGCCAAGGAATTAACAACAAAACTAGCTCTACTAAACTGTTTTTTTTTTTTTTAATGAAATATGCTCATTTCCCCCTGAGATATTTAGCTACCATGTCCAGGTGCTCTTTAGTGGCTCATTTTCCGACAGCACTCGAAAGCAGCGGTTGCCCAGAGGACTTTGCTCCGGCAAACGACTTAATTGTCACTAGCTTTCTAACGAGTACGCCCGATGGCTAAGTTTTGTGTTTTTGACGGTGCTGACAATCGTTAACTCTCCAGTTTCGCAGTAAGTGTCAAATGAGCCTGAAATTTGTTGATTTTACTTGTGGCACTGATCGCTGCAAGTCCCGAATAAGCTACTTTATAGTTTGTCTCTGCAGTAATCTGCATTAATGACACGTTCGGTCGTGCCAGTTCACCTGAGTGGATGTGTCGTGCTTAACCTTTTCTCAAACCTCTTTTCCAGGAGACTCTTGCTGTGGCGATGGTGAATTAATATTTGAAGACCACCTGCTGACAATGAAGTTTCCACACCAAGAGTCTGCTTTTGTCACCTGCTATCATCAAACAAATGCAGTAACCTCTTCAAACACCAGCTCTGTTACCCAGCATACTTACTACCTTATTGCTACCATTCCACTGTACCAGCAAATCCTCAAACATTAACTACCTGTGCAGTACCAGGTGCTTTCATTAACTGTGAAAAGCTTCTTCCTCAGCTCCTCCACAGTTTTCTCTCACTTCAGAGAACCTTCGTTCCCAAATGATGCGGTCGGACAGCAAAGGCCGAAGTGCCTCCCCTCACAGGATAACCTATAAGTCTGACTTCCATGCCATCAAATGTTCGTTTGACACTGGGACCACTCTACAACCAGGGACCAAAGCTGCTGCTGCTGCCCAGCGCTCTGCTGTGCACTCAACCAGGCTCCTATCCAGCCTGTCAGATCCCATAATGTCTCACACCAGCACCGGCACAGGCAGCAGAGGGAGGGTTCGCAGCACCAGGGGGACCAAGATCAGAGATAACATCTTCCTGCAAATGGACAGCCAGCAGCTGAAACAGGATGGCAGCCCAGTGCTGAGTTCTGGTTCCACGCCCCTCTTTTCTCCCCATAATCCGAGCCTACAACCCCAAACTTCACCTTTCTCTGGATCCAGACATTCAGTCGTCAGTTCCTCATCTGTCCAGAGCACTGTGGCTAACAGTTTTACTCCAGAATCTTCTCTGCAAGGTAAACAATCCAGATCAGAGGAGATAGCAGATATCGACAGAGCTGCTCTGGCTCAGAAGTTCTCTGTAACCCGGAGGTTATTTGAGACCAAGGTTACAGAAGTTGAAGGTGGTGGAGGGCAGGTTTCAAAAGGTATCACTGGCAGGGGAAGCAAGGGGATGGCAGATGGGAAAGGAGAAGAGGAAGAGGGGAGAGATGTCAGCCAGGTGGAAAAAGACAAAGAGGATAGCTTTGATAGAGACAAATCCATAAACCTACCCGTCATAAATATTTCCTCTCCAAAGCCTCCTGCACAGGCCTCGCTGACAAGGCACCCTAAATCTCCTGTATCAGGCAGCCCTAGTGAAGCATCTGACACATCTCCTTCCTATCTTGACAAACATGGCCAAACCACAGGATCACAAACAGAGGAAGAAAGGCCAGAAAGCGCAACCCTTGACCTCTGCTTAACCCCAGAGGAGCCAGTGAGGGCAGAACTAGTTGACTTAAAGAATGAGTCATCAGAAAGTGATGAGAATGAAGAGGAAAAGGGCCGGAAAGAGGCCGAAAACTGGCTTAAGGATGAGTGGAAAAATAATACAAAGAAAGTTGCAGGAGAAAGTGTGCAGGACCTAGTGGACGATGTTTTTGAAGGGCCCGACAAGGAAACCAGACCATGTATGCTGGAAAATGGGGTGGACATGGAAGCAGGAGACGGCAGGCCAGTCACTCCCTCAGAAGAATACCTGAGGGAGTTATCAGCCAGAATGTCATGTAAAAGAGAGACTAAGGATGACGGGAAAGGTGAAGGAGACAAGTATCGGCAGGTGAATGAACAGTGGGAGGGGCAGAGAAGACAGTTGATTGCACGGGCTGAGAAGTTGGCAGAAAAGGGGGAGTACGGGGAGAAAAAGACAGATGAAGGAGTGGAAGAAGGTGCTGTAAAGAAAGAGAGAGGCATGATGCAAGAGGAGGGTACTGACAAAGATACGTCGTACAGTGTGGGAAAGAGGAAAGTTGGAGGAGAAGAATGCAAACAAAGTCCAGAGAAGGACAGAAGTGAAAAGGCAGAGCTGCAAGAGGAGCATGTCATTGAGGAGGTCAAGCATGAGGAGTGCAGAGAGGATAGTGATGGAAAAGATCATGTAGGAGGAGGTAAAGAGGACCAGGCAGCATCCACAGCCGTCAGTGGGTTTGAGAACGAGGCCTTTGTGTACGAGCAGGAGTCCCAGTCTCATTCAGCGTCACCAAGACAGGGACGGGACAACTCTACAGCTGGAGGAAATCAGCTGTTATCGGAATACGAGGAAATTCCTGGTGTGCCTGAAGTGGCCGATCAGGAGGATGAGGATGCAGCGGAAGTTGTAAAGAGAAGGGTCAGGTTCTCCTCAGCACCAATCAAGGTAAGCAAACCTTTCAGAAGAACAAGTGCAGACTTTCAGCATTCATCATTCATTTCATTGACCGCTGCAGGTCGCTTGTCTCCGAATTCATGCATTTTGCAGGAGCTCCTCGTTGTAGATTTGTGTCGGTTAAAGCTGGTGTTTGAATCCATATAACAGAAGTGTCAGCCCAAAGCCTTGTCTCTAATCCATTAGAGGAGGAGGAAAGGCAAGATCCCACATGCTTCACTCTGTCAGCTCAGAGGTGCCTTGATATAACAACACAGAAAGCATTCCTGTGGGTGTGTGTGGCATTCATGGGGTTCAATTCATAACAAACTATATCTGTAGCGGTCAGTGTAATATGAAAGTTGAGTGTATTTCCTGAAATTTTTTGCAATCCTCTAATTATGCCTGTGCAGTTTGCTCAAGTCGTCCTGAGTCCCTCGTTCTGACACATTTGCCGACACAATCAGTGTTGTGTCAATAGCCGAGTCACTGGGCCTAAATGACGTTAGTGTAAGCACCAGCTGAGGCCGGACTTAAACTGTAAATTCAATGCTGCCTTTCAGGTGTACTGCACTTATTCCAACGCAGAGTACGACAGACACAATGAGGACATCGACCCCGTGTCCGCCTCAGCTGAGTATGAGCTGGAGAAGAGAGTGGATAGGATGGATGTCTTTCCAGTGGAGATAGAAAAGGGTGTGTATCCACGTGAGAAGCAAAAGAAAACCTGTAAGAAATCATCAATGCTGACATGTAACAGGTTAACAAGCAGAATTAACGATAATCTCAGCTTCCACTCTGTTCATTACATACTTTTCGCTTCTTCACAGTCCAACAGTCTTCTTCTGACTAATGTTGTAAGTTTGTGGATAAATTCCTAATTTCTTATACTTCTAGGCATCGACGGTCTGGGCATCAGTATCATAGGTATGGGTGTAGGCGCTGACCAGGGACTGGAAAAACTGGGAATCTTTGTCAAGACAGTCACTGAAGGAGGAGCAACACAGAGGGATGGGAGGTACATTTAACAACAGTTTCTCGTTAACTGGGGATTCAGTGTAGCTCTGATAAGATGAGATTTTGTTTTGTGTGTGCGCGTGTGTTAGAATTCAGGTGAACGACCAGATAGTGGATGTGGACGGGGTGAGTTTGGTTGGAGTCTCCCAGCTGTTCGCTGCCACAGTGCTCAAGAACACATCAGGCCTCGTCAGGTAAGTGGTCGTGTTTCAGTGTGATGTTGCTGTGCTGTTTATGTGCATTTCTGCTACTTTGGGCGAGCAGCAGAGTGTAAAGTCTTTCTCATTAGTGATGCAGAGGCTGATTGATTTTCAGTTTAAAAAAGAAAACTGTCCATCTGATCAGTAATAGACTCAGACTTCTAAATGCTTGTTACATAATTAAAGATATTTAAAGATGAAACAGTGGCAGAAAGATAAAAGTAATTTTTCTCCTCCCAAATGCTGTTTTTAAAGGACCATACTAGTGCTTTTGATCAACATCCAGGCAGTTCTAACCTATCAGCTGAAGCCTATAGTGTTTACATTGTCTGCCAGCTTTGCAGATTGAACACACCTGTAGATCACCTGAGATTGTAGGTTCAGATGCCAGCCGGCAAATCAATCCAAGCCAGAAATGACCACGTTAATTTCCACTTTAATACATCCATGTGAGCTTTTTCTTTGTCCCCTGAAAGATATTTTTTCAAAATAGGTGTCTTTAAACGCACCAACATTGAGAGAGTATTAAAAGCAGCTTCTGCTGCAGCTGCATTAGTGTGCGATGACCACAAACTGCAGAACACGATAGGCTGTTTAACACAGGAGTCATTTAGACACATCAGGAAAAGCATAGGTGGAACTAATAAAATGAATGATGGCTGAATTCCATTTAGCTGCTTCAGTTACAGGGTCCTGGTATTGTGCATGCTGGCTCACTGCCTCACATGCTATCATTAATTTAAGTAGTAACACCTGTGCTTTACTTGCTGACAAGTCGCAGGTTGTGGTCGAATAGTCTTTGTTGGGTGGGAACGTTCCAAACTGAGTGAAATGACCTGGAAGTGGCAGCCATGATAAGAGCTGTTTGAATTTTCTAGATGTTTAGGAAAGGTGTTTCAGTGCTTCCTTTCTTAACTCATTTAGCATAAGATAATCTGGACCATCCTTTACCAAAGGAACAGTGATAAGTCCCACAATTCTTTGCAGCAGCAACATTGAAAGTGACTCCAACAGACCCATGTCAGTAACACAAGTGCAGCGTAAAGGTGTCTTTTTTGATTATTTGAACAGACCCGAAATGTCTGCTGGGAAACAGGCTGGGGTGACGACTCCCAGCTTAGACTGATTTCTCTCTTTGGCTTCAGGTTTTTGATTGCCCGAGAGAAGGAGGGGGTGGAGAGCGAGGTGGCCCGACTGATCAATGAAAGCCTGGAAATGGATAAAACATCCGGGAAGGTTTGTTTTCTTAAACAAGAGTGCAGCTTCAGTCTTGTTAACTATTCCATACGGTTTGATTGTCCTGCTTTCTGTGTGTGTTTTTATATATGAAGAGCGGAACAGCGGGTGGAGATGAATATAATGACAGTAGCATGTCAGAGAGGGGCTCAGTGGCTGAGGAAGAGGAGGAAGACGAAGAGGAGGATGTGTCTGTTCTCTCCAGCTTGGACAACTACCAGCTCTGCCTCAAATACCAGCAGGTACGAACCAGTAAAGTAAAGAATATACACCAAACCAACTGTGGGATATCAGGTTAGGCTACATTAAAATGGATAATAGTGATGTTTAAGAATTTAAGATGCAGCTTAGTTTTATGTCCCTTGCTTGTACTGCGTCTCCTGTCGTGTGGGTCGTGACATACCAAAACAGATCCATGTATACTTGGTTTTCCATCCTGTCTGTCTTTGTAGCTTCAGTCAAAACTACGAAGCAGAGCCGCGCAGCTTCACCACGCTAGAGAGAAGGTAGGTCACTCAGCTGAGATTGAGATCTCTCTCTCACACACACACACACACACACACACACACACAAACCAATAACTGTACTCACATTAATACACTACCTTTGCATCCATATTTGGAACAGTCTGACCCATTTAACTGTGTATGAGATGGCTCGGTGTGGAGTTACTAGGGCACGGGCCGCGTTCCAACACTTCTCCGCGTCAGCCCTGCTTTTCTGCCGTTGCCTTGAAGTAATCACCGCTGTGACATAACTGGGTTGGCAAATGAAAATCTGGCTTTCTTCTGTCCCACTGTGTTAGATCAGTGAATACTTCATTTGTTGGATCAAAACTCTTGAAGTAAGAGGATTGAAGAAATATATATACAGCTTCTCCAACACTAAAAATAGTTCTTGAAACGTGTGACGTAACAACAAAGGGACTTTTTTTTCCCCCTTGTGCATATGCCACTTATCACATGCATTCATAAAAGTGTATATAATCTACTCTTTTACTGTATGTCTGCCAAGTTGAAGGCATGGGAGGAGCAGCAGGCCTGTTGGGAGAGCCAGAAGAATGAGTTGGAGCAAAGAGTGGAGGATGGAGAGGAGAAAGCTGACAAACTAGAGAAGTATAATACTACAGACTGTATACTGCATACATACCACAGATACGTATTTTGTCATATATGCAGATCTACCTCAAGGATGAAGTGGGAGCCGAAAGCCTGCGAATGGATAATCATTTTCAGAAACATTATGAAGACTATAATGATGGTTAAGAGGGTGTTAACGCCCCTCACTCTTTTTATCAGGTATTGGCAGGAGGCCCAGACACTGTGCAGGGTTGTGAGCCAGCGACTGGCTGATGCCCAGAGCCAATCAGAGAGCTTGGAGATCAAATACAGCAAGGCCAAGAGACTGGTCAGAGAATACCAGAGCAGGTATTGATCCAATCCATCCAATCTAGTTATTTCCCTGACAATGTGGAACATCTCTCCTAAATTACTGGGAGTGTATTTTGTTTGTAAACTGATAAAATTGTCCCACCCTCAGAGAGGAGGAGAGGGAGAAAAGAGAAGCTGATTTGAGGAGCGAAATGGAGGAGAAAGATAAGCTGCACAGAGAGACAGTTGAAAGACTGCAAATCCAGGTGAGAGGACACTTCTCAATCCCGTATGGATTTACTTTACCGAGCCTGCCATTCCTCTGTAGTCATTGTTTCACACTGTTTATCACAGATAGCACAGCTGGAGAGGAACGAGCCAGAAAGACAGAACCACTCTGTGGACTCTTCAGGCACAGGTAAGCAGCGAAATTACTGCCGTTACTGACGTCAAATCATTTTTATGGATTCACAGTGGGAAGAATTCAAAGCTTTTTGTGTTAGAATGATTCATTCCAGTCGGGAAAAAACGCTCTTGAATAAAAATGTACTTTTTGCGTGAGCAAAATGAGTTGTGTTGGTGTCTCAGGTCCAGACTGGTACATTCCAGTTCCCGATACAGGACGTCTAGACTCCAGCGCGCACATAGCCAGAGCTCAGCTGGCCCAGAAATCCAAGCGCCACCCACCCTCTCGAGACAAACTCAGAGAGAGCTTCAGAAAACAGGTAGGAGACAGCAAAACTGAAACTAAATTAGCTGCTTCCCGAAACTTAACGCACACGACCCCTTTTAGGAAGATGAAGCGCAGAAACAGCAGGAGAACCAGTCGCAGCCTGCTCCCACAGCGGCACAAAGGAGCAGCAGAAGTGACCTGTCCAGCACCTCGTCGCTCTCAGCCCTCAGTCCTCAGCCTCCCACCGGCTCCAACTCCACCCCTCCCATCTACATCACCCACACCGTCACTCCCTCTCCGTGCAAATCCTCCGCGTCCAGGAAGTCCAAAAGGAAATTTCCCGACTTCAGGTGCAGGATGTCTGTCTCATTTGTCTTAGATTTGGGATCATGATATTTTAAAGTATTTGTCTCGTAGTAATTTATTGATTCCCTCTCTGCTGTTGCAAATGTCTGCTCAGTTGCCACAGGGGCTGGCTGAGGGACACTGAACGGGCCATTTTGCTGCTGGTATACTTTTCCCTGATCCCCTTAATGATTATAATTTACTTGTTTGGTTTTTTTTAGTGGCCTTCGCAAGTCTCTCAGCAAAAAGAGAAGCGAGAAACACCGCAAAAGGTCTATAAACAACAGGTGAGACCTCAGCTGGGTTTAGGCCGAGTGATTAGTTGGTCTGATGCAGCGCTCCATCACTCTCCCTCTTGCTCAAATAGCCCGTACGTAGCCTGGAGGTGTGTGCTTCGAATTTTGAATAAGTCACCAACAGTGTCACCAGCAAAGCACCCCCACACCATCACACCTCCTCTTCCATGCTTCACGGTGGGAACCGTCCATTCACTATCTGTTCATCAAACACCATCTCTTCTTGTTGTCACTCCTTTGGTAGGGCTCTCTTTGCAGCAGATCGACCACCAAGGCCTGATTCCCACAGTTTGAAGAATCTAAAATCTAAAATATATGTAGCTGTATTTAGCACTTTTTTTGTTTAGTACCTAATTCCATGTGTTATTTCATCGTGTTGATGTCTTCAGTGCGAAGATATGATGTAGAAAATTCTAAAAATAGAGACAAAACATTGAGAGGGAGCGCATGTTGAGCTTTTGACTGGTTGTTTTGTAGCAGAGGGTCGTGTGGTGACCTGGTGGATGAGCCCGTTGGAGATTCTCCATCAGGCTCAGTCACCTCCATGCCTTCTTGCCTGCCCTTCCCCTGGTTTGGAGAGAGAGGGAGGGAGAAAGAGGAGCCTGAGAGAGGCAGGGAGAGACTTCGCTCCGTGTCCAGCAGCAGTTTACCGTACCTGACCACCACAGGAAGGCGAGATCGGGTAAGAAAAGCTGGACTGTGTGAATTTGCAAACGGCTCCATGGAGGCTACACAGGCTAACATGTAGTTGGATATAAATTAGGCTCTGTGCATGCCATCCTCTTCCTCTGTCTGACCTCTCTGATGTAGATCCTTTTTGATAAACACACGGGTTTGCATGCAGCACGTTATGCTCTGTATGTAGGCAGCCCTTTTCTCTCGCTTCCAGAGTATTGGCTCTCCAGTGTGCAGCTCCAGCATGGTGGGTCATGTCTCTGATCTGTCCCTCTCTGGACACTCTCACACTTTCACCTTTTCCTCCACTGAGGTGAGTCTTTCCTTCCCTTCCTTTTCCTTTTTCTTACTTCACCTGTAGCGCACTCCCTGTCCAATCGCTCTTTTTCCCAAGTCTACTCTCTTCTTTAATTACACTTTCCTCTCATTTCGTTCCTTCTCTCCCTCACTCTGTCTGCGTCTTGCGTATTGTCTCTGGTGTCCTGTCAGACGTTGGACGATGACCCAGTTCCCACGAATAACAACAACCAATGGCAAAGTCGACCTGTTTTGGAGTGGAACAACCAGCAGGTGTGTCTGTGGTTAATCGCCATGAGCATGGACCAGTACGCGTCTGAGTTCGCTGCCAGAGGTGTGGATGGGACGCAGCTGCTCAGCATGGACAGCGAGAAACTCAAGGTGAGCGGTTAAGATGAACCCACCCATTTTTTAATGTTGTATTCATATTGACTTATTTATTTTTTGATAGTTTTCTAGATATTCCAGATAAATGTGTATCTGAATTGAAGCTCTGAATGTTACTTCTGTTTGGAAATGCAATAAATGAAGTTGGGAAATAACTACTGCTAAATACAGACCAACCCATACAGGGTTTTTGAGGCCGGTACCAATATGAATATCAAGAGATTACAAAAGTTTGATATGGATATATTGGCTGAACTTTTAAACACAAGTCTATATAACAGAAATAAATGCTAGGATTCCTTTTTAGTGAGTTGTTACGAGGATCTGTATGGAGTTAAAAATCCACTTGTCTCAGTCGACATACATTATATGGTGATACTATTTAATCTGTGATAACATACAGTAAACCATGCTGATGTATACTGATAAATAACTGCTGTGTCTCTTATCTCCGCTGTCAGGCTCTGGGGGTGTACAGCCATCACGACCGCTCTGCCCTGAAGAAAAAGCTGAAGGAGATAAAGAAAAGTGAGGAGAAGGGACTGAGGAGAGAAGAGAAGAGGCTGAAAGAGGAAAAGGAGAAAGAGAAGAATGCAGTTTTGGAGAAAGAGAGCGAAGAAAAGGAGAAGGCGAGCATGGTGATGATGGAGAAACCAGTGAAAGAGGCCAGACGCAGTGGGAAGACCGTAAGAACCGAGTCACTCCTATAGAGGTGATGTCAGAGATGCACCACCAGCATGAGGGTGTGTTTGCAGAGTAACACGCTCAAAAATACACTTGAACCAGTCTGTATTTAGTAGATAGAAACACCTAGACCTACTGCACACATCCTCTGTCGTTCACGTCTTAATAGTTATCATGCAGGATCCTGAACACTGGCTCGTTTTAATAGACACAAAGATCTTTGGACCAGAGCAGACGTCGACTCCAGCACCAAAGTTCACTCTCACAGCAGACACGCATCTCTCACCGTGTATGTCAAGTGAAGTGTGGCAATTTACTGTTTAACACTGATGCTTTTTTTTTTAATCATGAACCTTAAATTATCCTTAGAATGATTTTAATATTTAATGATGGTATTTGCTGTAAATGCTTTTTTTATTTACGAATAAATAATGCTTTAAACTTCCTTCCTGATACCCTTTTTAGACTCATTAATTTATCCTTGAATAATCACACACAGAGCACTTGGATGTGACAACGTTTAGAAATTTTTATTCAAGAAATTCTTTGCTCGCTCTGCTATTTTACAGCCAGTGAGTAAAAGGTGGATTCTGCAGAGGTTTGGCTGTATATTTACAAACCGAGCACTCGACAACTGGGACATAAATCGCTGCTCCTCCGTACGACCTGAGGCACCTTGAGCATGAAAAATGCTGACTGATCAACACATTATGGCAGATGCATAGTAGAAATGCTAAAAAATGGGGAAAACGCATTTTAGTTTGTTTTTTTTTTTAAAAAAGTCGCCTGTGTTTGCATTGCATGGCTCTTTGGCCTGTAGGGCACGTAACATAAAGTACTCCTCACAAAGAATAAATACAAACAATTCTGCAAAACATTCAGAAAAATGTACAAAAAACCTATAAACACTCCCTCCCTCGCCCGGTCAACACTGTGAATGTAGTAAATGTACAAAACAAGCTCTGACAGACAGAAGCAGAGCAGGACCGTCTCCCACAATGCAACTCTCCTTCTCCAGTGATTTATACAGACTTTATCCAAGATCAGTTCAGCCCCTGAAGCAGAGTGTTTGATCAAGTATTTAGTCTTATAAAGTTTTTTTTTTTTTCTTTTCAAATGATTTTTTTTGTCTCTTGATATTTACAGTCCACGCTGTGTAAAGACGAGGCAGGAAAGATAAAACGGTGAAACTGGCAGTTTATCAGTAAGCATCAGGAATCTGTGTGGGGTGGGATCTCGTTGGCTGTTAAGAATAATGTTCTTTGTCATGCCAGGTTGTCATCCAGGGCTTCTTTTCCAGGTTTTCCCAGTTACCATTCCCAGGGTTTACTGCTCTCTCCTCCCGTTTGATCCGAACAGCGTTGTAACTGGGAACCTTGTCTTCATATTTGGCTCGCTTAAAAAAGCCACACTGCGGAGAAGAAAGGGAAAACAATCAGTGTTTTGTTTGGGGAAAGGGCTATTTAAAGACACTCAAGAGGAAGCAAAGGAAGAGGATGAAACCTTTTAATGTCATCAGGCTGTTTCACAGAGAAAAACCAAGATTCAGTGAATCCATGAAGAGGTGTAGAAAAGCCATCTGCACTCCTTAAAGACAGGAAGCATGTTCTAATGCTCCTGTGTTTAAATGTAGCCAGAAAGAAACCTGCAGACCAAGTGACTGCAATGTGCAAATGCAACAAAAGAAAATAGAAACAGAGGAAATGAGAAAATCAAAGAGAGCAGAACAGCCCCTGTGGTGATCCTCAAGAGCATTAAATAACGCAGTCATTGCTTATCAGCCATCACCTCCCCTTGCCATGCAGGTAAACTGTGACGATCCACACATAATCATGTGTGCAGACCTTTTCAGCATGAACTCTTGGCAGAATTAATCAGTCAGCTTTTATGGTAGCATTCATGTCACAGTGTGAGAAGTGGCCACTGCCTGCCTCATACCAGAAAGCAGCACTTTTGTAGCAAAAAAGGAGCGAGAGAAAACGCTTCACCCATTCATAGCAGGCGGGTAATTTTACCCTCTCTCTTTTCTATGCATTTGATGTCAGTCTCTCTTTTTCTGATGGGTCCTCTTTATTCTTTTTCCCAAAGACTCCACACTGAGGAGAGGCAAATTGTTAGAAAATGTGTAAGTGCCGTTAATGTACACCTGCATTTGTCCTGTAAATGATGCTTAACAGACTCAAAGACTTTTTTCAGTTAAAACCAGGAATATGTGCTGCATGTGTTTTTAATTAGCCGGCACAGGGTGTGGCCCAGTCCCTTGTCCTACCTTCCAGAGAAGGAAAGCCAACAGGGCCAACAACAGCAGCCCGAACAGGACGGACAGCACGATGATCCACCATGGCACTCCTCCATTCTGGGCTGCACGCATCTCTGGGAACACCGTCAGTCTCACCTGGGAACACAAAAGCAGTGGCAGAACATCAGTATTAAGATCTCCAAATCAGAGTGTCAACAACACTTTTAAATGTCTTTCTATTCTCTCTGTTTACACACTACACTGACATCAGCATTTCAACTGCCATGTCATGCAATAATCATGCCCCCTTCTTGGGCCAACTATTACCTGTGACTCAGCATTTTGGAGCACTGTGTTCTTTGTTGCACTATCAACATGCAGAGAGGCCTTCACTGTCACCTCCACATGATGTAAATGGGAATAGTCCTGTTAAAGACAAATGAGAAGATAAAGTTTAGAATAATCAAATGAAAACACACAAAAAAATTATTTTCTGCAATAATTCCGACCCAAGAATGTGACAGTTTGCTTTTTGACGTACACTCAATTGAAAGCAGTACAAAGACAATATATTTAATGTTTTACCTCATCAGGTTCATTGATTTTTGTGTGTATACGCTTATACTGAATTTGATGCAGCAACACATTTCAAACAAGTTGGGACAGGAGCAACTAAAGACTGAGAAGACTGAGGAAGGAAAGGGGCATCCTGGAAAGGCTCAGTCGCTCACAAGCGAGGATGGACAGAGGTTCACCACTTTGTGAACACATGATTGTATATATTAGGATTGATAGGATAGTACAACATGTACTGGAGAACACTTAGTAAAAGTGTTGTCAGTTCATTTGCAACTGATCGCATTCATCCCAACTTTCCTGGAATCAGAGTTGTTGAATATACAAGATTAGCTTGTCAAAAAGCATTCATTAATTTCCTTTATTCTTACCTCTATGAAGGTGCTGTTCCAGAGACGAGAGTTGAGAGTGATGACTGCATTACTGTCCAGGCCCCGCAGGGGGCACCTTATCCTCACACATTTTGCCCCATTGTCACAGGACTGTCAGCAAAACAGGGATCACAAAGTTACTAAAGGATTCCTCTACACCTGGTTGCAAAAGCACATTAAATATAATAATATAAAACAAAAGAACAGAACCAGGTAGTGTGGTATTACCAGAGTTTCAGATTTCTTCATGTCAATTCTATGTGAAATAGTGCCCTCGTTGGCTCCCTGGCTGTGTTCTGCTGCTCTTCTCTTCCTGGAGTTAATTGGATCCTTAAAGAAGAGAAGAAGAAATACATCAATTTATTTATTTGTCTAAGTGTACAATAGAAAAATCTGCAAATGTAAAACAGCCCACTTCTCCTACCACATAACTAAACTAAACGTGCAGGCAGAGAGACCATCCTACCTGAAAGTGATGCTTTCACTGACCTTGTTAAGAGGGTTGATCTCCCCTTTAGGAGAGCACTCTATGTGGTCCACTCCAGTGGAGCTGATCTTCATCAGGTAGAGCAGCCACTTCCCCTGCCCCGTCTCCTTTGGCCACTCAATGTCGAGGGTGGCAGTGCCCAAGTCTGTCAGGCGCTTTCCCAGATTGATGATCTGTAAATCAAGACAGAAACAGTTTTCCATCTCAGGTGATGCAGAATGAATTACCTCACTAAAACACATGTACATACAGAATGCTGGATACATGATAAGAGAGGAAGAGAATGAGCCACTCTGAGCTTCCCTGTACTCACTCTGAACTGGTGAGTGATGGCACTGCCGATTTCACTCTCACTCTTAATGGCCGCCTCACCTTTGACCTCTCCCGTAAAGTAGACCTGAGATGGCTGGGCTTGTCTGGAAAGACAGAGAAGCACAGTTAGTAGCATGACTCTGAGCATACTTGTGTGTTTTTTGGGCCGTGAACTGTGTGTGTGTCCTTACCCTGATACAGACAGCTGCAAGATGATGGCCACCTTGGCCTTCGCTTTAACAGGGGCTATATTCTGCTGGTCGCTCGTCCTGTCGGATCAGAGGTTGCACACAGGTCAAGTCAGATGAACTACAAATGTTAATATATAATGAAGGTAAGCGCATTACAGCCCAAGAGCGTATCTTCTGTATCTGTAGTATTGTTTATTTGGAATGAAATCCCAAACCTCTCATAGAGGTTCAGACGATCAAGACCACCATCAAACCATCCAAAATCAATCAATTAAATTTTTAAAAGGTGCACATCAACGTTATTAGGCCATTAGATAGACTTACGTCTCAAGCTTAAGCTCAATCTCCAGTTCAGTGGTGTTGAGAGAGATGCCTGATGTACCCAGAATAATGTAGAAGGTCGTCTATGAGCACAAACGCAGAGACATCACATAAGTATCAAGAGTACCACCTGTGCAGAGGAGCTAGACGGTGCCGAAAGGGGATTTTTCTCTCACCTCTGAGTCGCGTCTGAACGGGTTTCCGATATCACAATCAGCCTGAGAACCATCTTTATTGGCTACACAGGATACCTGCCGCTCCTGAAATCAAGACCAAGTTCCAATCAGGACCGCAAAGTGGTATGTGTGTATGCAGTGTGTGTGTGTGTGTGTGTGAGAGAGACAGCGAGGGAGTGGTAGACACAGAGAGGCTTACATTTGGTGGAACGCGGAAGGCAGAGTAGGTAAGGGAGCGTGGGAAGGAGGCGAGCACAGAGGCTTCGTATGCGTCATCTCCGTTCAGATTGGTCACTTTGACCTCCAAGGCGATGTCCTTCTGGTCGCTGAGCGAGATCACCGGCACACCGTTCTCCCTTCAAACAGACAGCAGTTGTGAGCCGGTGTGCTGCTGGACGGCCGTGTGTGCACAGTCTTAAGGGACCAGCCTTACAAGCCATTATAAATATAATACTCTTATGAAAACAGGTGCGTGTGTGTGTGCGCACTCTTACAGTTCCAATGGAGTGAACGTGTCAGTCGTCCTGTAGCCGTAGCGATATTTCACCTGCAAGTTGCTCTGACAAACGTTGTCACTGCCACAGCCATCCTTCAGGAAATGCACCTAAAGCCAGATTACACAGATGCAGCCGGAACATCAACAAATCTCCTGCATGCCTATAAAATATTTCACTGTGTTCCTACGTTGAGCGTCCTGCATACACACCTCTGATCGAGTCGTCATGGGCTCATTGGCGTCCAGGACGGGTGACAGCTGAGGAGTTGAGCTCTGTCTGCGTTTACGTTTGGCGTTCTGGATCTCCACAGACACCTCGATGGGGATCCCACGCAGCTTGTCTTTGATATTTTCCTGCAGAACGACAACATCACACAACATGACGAGCCACCCACAATGCACGCGCTATAAGACAGAAGAATTTCCAGAGAGGGTCACTACCTGTATGGCGAGCTGACGTGTGACGCACTGTTTCGTTCCTTTGCTGTCCAACCTGATGGTCCCTTTGTATTCGTAGCCATGTTCAGTGGCCTCGGAGAAGGTCGCCCTTGGGATGAGACCGTTCTTTCTGTTGTCGCTGTCGGCCTCGAGGGTGTACTCCACCGCTAGATAGGACGGGAAGTAAGACAGAGGAGAATGACATTTAGTGCAAGGCTTTAATCTCCTACTACTGTGTATCATTTAAGTATGATCTTTTACAACAGTGAAGAGCACAGAATTCAATGTTTTAATGTTAATGTTTGTTACTGCAAACAGTTTAATTTTGGCAAAGAAAAAGAAATAGACGGCTCAGCTTACTCAGGCTGGGAGAGTAGCTCTTGGGGTTGGCAGTGTAGGTGAAGCATGCCTCGACATCCAAGCTGGGGACATAATGCAGTTTATCCACAGTCAGACACAGAACTGGCAAAGTGATTTTCCACATACGTTTGATGAATGTCCAAAAATTATTCAAAGCATCTAGTGAATATAATAATATTATGGTTCTGCTTAATAATCAAAGAGTGAATGTGTTTCACAAACTGGGTCTTTCATCTCTTTCACCATAAATAAAATGGTTCATATTTAAAAAAAAAAAAAAACAGGTACCAGAAGGTGTTGCCACAGTTCTTCTTGGTGAGGTCGATTTCCTTCGGTGAGAACTTGACTTCCTTCTTGATATTAATAACTGGACGGGCTCTGGGAGGACAGAAGTCAGTGAGCAACTCCACAACCATGACCAGAGAGACTATAATGAGACAATCGTACTGGTTCTCTCACCTGTAGACAAAGACAGCATCAGAGAGGGATCCCACAGCCAGGTCAGGGTAGGAGTTTTTATCCAGATCCATGTTACCTGCCAAAGAGTAGCCAAAGAGCCGGACTCCTAAAGGCTGGCCGGACAGAACCTACAGCAAGAGAAACACGCATTGTCATACAGCCACTTACTGTAAAGCATGACTGAGACTGAGAAGTCAAACTTGGTGTTATTCCATCAGTTTATTACACACCTGTGCTGCTTTCTTGGAGCTGAGGCCTGTGGCTGATCCATGGTAGATGTAAACAGTCCCTGCACCAGTATCTGTATAAGGAGCTCCCACAGCAAAATCTGACCGCAAGAACAACCACAGTGACCTTCAGTGTGGTTATACAAGTAGGCCCCATTCAAGCAGGGGCATCAAGAATGACCAGCTGGCAGCAAGTATACATATGCACACGCACAATCATCGCCACCTCACCATGGAAACCATCCTGATTGATGTCTCCCAGGTTTTCCACAGCCAGGCCAAACATGGAGTCCTGAGATCCATCGATTCTGGTGGGCGTGACTTTGTTCCACTTTCCGGCTTTGTTGATGAAGACGTACACAGCTCCTCCAATTTCTCCCTCCTTCTCAAAGTACTGAGGTGCTCCCACCACTATGTCCTGCCAGCTGTCAAACAGGAGCAGAACTTGTTCGTGAGCATGCAGTGATACTAACAGCACTTTTCAAAGCGGAGCTGTGGGTATCATGCTGCGTCACTCACCCGTCCTTGTTCAGATCCAGCACGGCCAGATCGTAGCCGAAAGACGAGGCCAGGCCTTCCCCTTCCAGGGTGTGCTCTTCCAGCAGGATGTTGCTTGTGTCTCCGCCTTTCTTCAGCAGCACCACCGCCCCGCTGTGGCCCGCTCGCGGAGCTCCCGCCACCACCGTCAGCTGGCCCTTCTTGGTCAGACTCTTCCCCGAGTCCAGAGAGAAGCCTGAGAGACGGAGGCAAAGCAATACATAGTCAGAGCCAGTCACATACTTCAATGCACTTTTCTATGGCAGTGGATCACGTGAAGTGACTGGCTGAACAGAGCAAGCAGTGTTTTACCCAGGTAGCTGTTTGCAGGGGCAGGGACCAGGTCAGGGTTCTTTTCGTTCTCATCTCCCACCTCAAAAGGACCGTCGTCATAGATGCCCATCTCTAAGAAGGTGTCGTTCTTTTGCTCCAAGCGTACCACACCTGGAGGAGAGGAGACCAGTTGAGACGGGAGAGATCTGGCTCGCAATAAAAGGATTAAAACCCCATGACAAGAAAAATCCAATTGGGATTAACGCTGAACATGTGACTGAAAGAAGCATCACTGGCACATTCCCTTACTAATGAAAAATCATAACTCATACAGAGTAAATGTGATAATGAAGCACATGTGCAGTTCAACCTCTCTGCTGTCACACACACACACACACACACACACACACACACACACACACACACACACATTAGACTACCTTTCCAGTTGTAAGCTCCAGGAGCCCCAAAGATGAGGTAGTGGAAGTCCTTGTCGAATGTGGCAGAGAGGCCCTGCTGGCAGGAGCCAAACATCTCGTGGCCTCTGGGCCGGCTCTCGCAGAAATGCCAGCTACCTCCGTCTTCACTTGATATGGGGTTAATAGTCAAGTCCTGACTCAGCACGTAGCAGCGGCCGATAATGTCACGGGATTCGATGGGTGTGTTCACATTGCTCCGGCGCTGGTAGCGGTGGGCACAGGTCTGACAGGGACACAGAAACACAGCAGAGCTGAAGTGATGCTGTGAGGAAGTTTGAGCTTAGATGGCACAGTGATTAACCAACTCAATATTCCCTTAAATTTCACCTTGAGCAGCTTCAAAGCAAGATAAGCCAGTTACTCATAAATTTGACATATATTCTGCTGGAACATTTAGTTGATCAATGTAGTTTAAGACAGTTGTTCAAAGCAAAAAATGCTACCTTGAAGCTCCCTCCAGTACTCAGTGGCTCAGTGATACCATGTCTTTTCTAAAGCTAGAGAAGATGAAGGTAATTCTGGAGAGTTCTTTAGCAAGTGGCAACCTTTCCTAACATTCTTCACCTCTCCACAATCTTCGACTCCTGATTGATGGGCCCTTCTCCCTCCTTTAACCGTGCTTTTTTTTTCTTCCTGTTTCTTTCTATTTCTGTTCTTTCTTTGTGTTTCTCTTATGGTTGCTGTGTTTACTTTTTTGTGGACCTTCTTTCAATAAAAAATGAATTTGAACATGAATTTTTGTGGGTTTAAATGTACCTGTTTGGACAACTAAGCAGATGTCTGTAAAATGTCAGTCCAAAACCTGAAGATGTTCACTTTATAGCAATGCAAAACAGAAGCAAAGCAGAAAATCCTCACGTTGGAAAAGCAGCAAACAGATAATTTGGGGAATTTGTGTTTAATTGTTCAAGGTCAGGGTCAGATACAAAGAGACACTGTCTTACCACAATCTTGCCTCCTGGCCCCTGACTGTTGACTGACACTCCCATCCACTGGTTCTCTTTGCTTTCTTTGGTTGTATCCTCTGCACAGAGACAGGGACCAAAATAGACACAAAGAGGTTATTGTGACTGAGATATTGCAGTAAAACATCTGAGAGTCCAAAAACACAGGTGTGAGCAGATATCTCACCGCCATCATCAAAGTTAACTCTGAAGCAGTCATCTGAGCTCATGTCACAGCTGTACAGGCCTCCTGTCACTTTAGCCTTTTGACCACTCAAGGCTTTCGCTCTCGGGGCACCAACCAGGAGCCTGCAACAGACACACAGATGAATCCATTAAGACAGACGCAAATCGACCAAACGCACGCAATGAACAAGAACTGACACTCATCTGCAATCCAGCATCCGTTTCTTCCATTATATTATCATACATTCCAGTCTTCTGACACACACACACACACACACACACACACACACACACACGCACACACACACACACATCCGCCACCAAACTGATGTTCCATGTCTTCATGGTCCCACTGAGTGAAAGACCCCTTTCAAACGCCTGCTGTAGTTGACTGAACCAGGCTTTCTATCTCTTTCCACACACACACACACACACACTCTCTCTCTCTCTCACACACACACACACACACACACACACACACACACACACACACACAGACGCTGCCTTTGTGGAGCAAGGACAAGGGCAAATGCCACACCCAAGTCTTGGGGATTGGCATCCAGTTCCCAGGGTTTCCCACAGAGCGAATCAAACAAGCCAAGGACGTCACCCTTCGAGCTGACGCTTTGTGGAGGTTTACAGTGAAGCTCAGGGCACATACACACTGTCAACACACCAGTCTCTCTCTGGCTTGCTTTGTCTGTCCGATGACCTCCAAAGTTAATGTTGCACAGCACACTGTCTTCACCAGATGAGATTAAGAGAAGCCATTTTTAGCTGGAACACAGAGCATTCTCAGATACACACACACACACACACACACACACACACACACACACACACACACACACACCATCTGGGAGGGAATTCACAGAGACATATAGTCAGAGTGAAGAGGCCTAATGTGATCAGCATGTCTGCAGTGTAGACCTCACTAGTCAACACACACTGCATGTGGGGGAAGATTTCAAACTACAAAAGCTGACTTTTTCAGACAAGCATAAATCACGAATATTGACTTCAGCGGGCGTGATGGGGATGAGCAAAGACCAATAAATCTATTTATGTGACACACAGAAATATGGGTTTGTTGAAACTGTTCACAGAGTTGGTCACAGTCTTACAATGCTGGCCTTATGAGATTTAAATGTAATGAAATATTGAGAAATCATGTAGAAATGACCCTAAAAAATGCATTAAGACAAGTCATCACAACAGAAACAGGCTCCCTCTGCAGTGACGGACAAGTGCACACTGTTTATCCTGTTTTAACCGCTGGATTGGTTTGGCCTCGTTTCAGAAACCAGAGCACTATAATTTGTGCAGTCTTCCCACCCATCAAGTGTCCAATCCAGCCTTTGTTTAAACAACAAGGGGAGTGCGTGACACTTGACATTTGATACCACACAGTGCGAGGTCAACTCTCCACCTCTGTGCGCACTCACCTACCCAACAGAAAGCGCGTCTTCACACCCAGAGGAATCGTCCGGGCACATGCTCGTCAACTGAGCGTGATTCAGACAAGTCATCACTCTAGAGACGATTCGTGAGTAACAGCGAATCCCAGGTGGGCACATCTCCACCCCCATCATCCTCCGAGACACAGGAAGTCAGGAGAATGGACGGAAAGTGATCTGCCAAGGGGTCACTGGGTCTGGGGTCTCTGCTGCATTAACAGAGAATTGATACTGTCGTTCCTACTTCTGCATAATCACACGCTGATACTCATTCAGGGTCTCGTTCAGCTGTTGCCTTTGGGCAAAATGCAGCCAACAATAGCGCACAGACAGCGACAATTATGTGAAAATAAAATAACATATTATGTCAAGATTATGTCAGTGATTATCTGAACAATTAAGTGATTTAGACAGCAGAGCAGCTGCTTACATATGATCCAAATTATAAAAAGCCTCAGTAGAGAGACATCATCTTAACTGCTACACACTTTTATTGTTTTTTGCCGTTGAAGCGTGAAGTGCTGACATGATGTGTCAGAGAATAACACTGTGATAAGGTTGACCCGCTGGCCCACTGACAGAGAGTCAGCTGTTTATCTAATCATTCACCACCAGCAGAGGAAGCCCTAACACACGGGCTTAGTCTACAGGAAGGACAAAGACAAACAGAGAGAGTGAGTGTGTGTGTGTGTTTGGGTACAAGTGTGCAATGACAGACACACATACTGGCAGTGACACTCGGACTGTGCCTGCGCAGCACAGCGAGGCGACCAGCGCAGAGTGACACCCCGTTGAGATAGGTGTGTTGATTTTTCTAACAGCAGCAAACTGGCGGCCCAGCCTGGGGCATGGCCTGTTGCTTAGCGACAGCCAGCGGCACCCTATCAAATAGAGGCATTCATCTCCAAATGGGTTGCAGATCCAGAGGTTCATGTCATGTGTTACCCAACTTCTGCCTCCATCTGTCTGCCAGGATGGAGCCCGCTGACTCTGACTGGTTGAATAACAGCTTATATTTGGTGCCCAGATGTAAAAGTGATTTATGTTCCTCTTTGCAGGCTTTCAGCCATTACCTCTTTCTTTTCTCCAGTTCCTTACTCTCTGCCTTTGATGGTGCATAACCTCAACTAACCTGAAGGGAAGAGAAAGAGGGGACACCTGACTCCCATACGCAGATTATATACACTCACACACAAAGCTGACTTTAATACTCAACTCTACAGTTGTCCTGTCTCCTGTACCACTGGAATCCAAACCAACATGACACTGACATTACTATTTAACATGCCAGCATGTCTCGCTTTCCTCCTTCTCATAGCATGCCTCTATATCCTTTCCTCTTTGTGCTACATTTATCCATTTCTCCAAAGCCAGTTTATTTCTCTGAAGCGCGCACACACACACACACACACACGCATTTACTTTCTCCCGCACACTTCTCACACTCAATCCAAGCTCTTAAACTTCCTTCAGCTCTCACTCACTGTCTCCTCCTCCCTCTTCTCTTCATGCATTTTGCGCTTTCCCTCTTGATTTTATTATACAGACGGCTCCATCTGGCAATTATGACCAACCATGGAATGCTACACACACACACACACACACACACACACACACACACACACACACACACACACACAGAGTCACACATGCATATACACAATCCCATCAAGTCCTGCCCTCTCCTGCAGGTACATGTAACACTCTTCCCTGTGGGGCATGAAAGACACTGGAAGATATAAGACTACATAAAAGTTGCCATGCTGGCTAGCAAAGGACTGTGACTCACAGTGCACACCCAGCAGTGAGGAGACACACATGGGGGATGCACAAGCACACACACACACCATCATGTCCATGCAATGTACATTATTGAACTCTTACAGGAAAAGGAAATCACTGTAAGCATACAAAAATCTATCAATCTCTCCTCTTTTTTGCCTCAGGTTAGCAATGTGTCAAGCAGCACATTGTGCTCTCTGACACTCGTCCAAGTGGCTGACAACAAGGCAACGCCTTGCATGCATAAGCACCATTAAAACACACACACATACAGGCACTCATCCATACACGCACATGCATCCACAAGCAGCGCATCAATGCACGTGCATACACACAAATGCGCAGTCCACAGTGAGAGCACATTCCACCTCTGTAAAAGCAAAGCAAACATGGCTTCCTGCTCGAACATGCACACACACCTTCAAACTTGTGTTGCAAGGGAGCACGCACATGTTGCTGATGGCTCGAGCTCACCTGTTTCTATATCGACACCGATCTTAAATAATGTTTTTTTCTAATTATGGATAAATCTGCCAGTGACTCTATCCATCAATCAATTCGTAGTTTAGTCCAGAAAATGTCAGACAGTAATGAAAAATGCCCATCACTATTTCCCAGAGCCACAACTGACATGTTAAAACAATTTGATGGGGTTGAAAACCATAGCATATCTTCACATTTAAAAAGCTGGAACAAACAATGGTTTGCCTTGTTTTTGCGTAGAAATTGCTTAAATAATTAGTGGATGATGAAAAATTATAGATTAATTTTCTGCTGATCTACAACTCAATTAATCGTCTAATCGCTTCAGTAGCTGACACCTCCACTAACTGCTCAGTCTATCTAGTGTACAATGGTGTGTGTTGTTTTCCAGTTCACAGAATGCAGCTGTGTTCTGTCTTCTTGAATTTAACTTTACAACCTGAAGCAGTAGGACTTTGTGGTGGCTCTGGTCTCGTGCTGATCACCATGTGTCTTTCATTTAGACACAGCCGAGAACTAGGACACTGCCACAGTGTGTGTGTGGATGCGCAGCAGTAGTAGAAGTGTGTTTAACCTCTGCGGAGAAGGTTGAGGACCTGGGGATGCTTGCTAACCTTGACCCTCGATAGTTCAGGATCATCTTGCGCTGGTTAAACACACTGTGGCGACCCACCATGCATTAGCTATACAAACACAAACCACTACTCAGAGTGCAGCTTCACCCCTTCCATTGATCAGTTACAAAAGCCAGTTCAAAGCACAAGTAGTTTACCAGATTTTGATCCCTACTGAAGGCACTTATCTTCCCCTGTACTGGTGCCAGTGCTGGAATATAACTGTACATTTACTTTAGCACAGACCTTAAGTAGATACAGGAGGAATATGAACATTAATATTTCTATTTCGGGTCATTTTACTTTATACTTCTACTCAATGTCACTTTCACTCCACCATATATATTAACAACATCTTAAGATTGTTACTTATTACTTTACCTAATTTAATTAAGATTTCATATACAAAACATATGATGAGTTTATAAAGCATTATGCATTGTTATACATTAAATTACACAGAAATCAAGTCAGCTCCACCTCTGCCAACCACAACATTAAAATGTAACTTTTTTTTTTTTTTTTTTTAGTATTTCTCCATCAGGAACAATAATCCAGTGACATAATACACAATAATACAATTCTCTCAGAGTCCATTTTCTGCATGCAGTATTTTTTTTTTTACAGTATTTCTATGCTGACTGCGGACTAACAAAATACTTTGAAGCCCCCTGATGTCTATTTCTAGCTGGTCCATTGTAGTCTGACAGATTCCCAGATTAAAGAATTTGACTGCTCTGATCTCAGGTCAGCGAAAACTCAGGCTGTTCAAACCAGTGACCACATGATGGCAGTTAGCCTTTATGCAGATTGACAAATCCCTCTGAATCAATGCCCGTAAAAGCGCCAACAGTGATTCAACGAGATGTTTTGCCCCTGGATGCCAAAGCTCACCTAAAACCACTTTAGGAGAAAGTCTGGAAAGAGCGAGAGAGAGAGAGAGAGAGAGAGTGAGAGAGAGAGAGAGACAGAGAGAGAGAGAGTGAGAGAGTGAGAGAGAGAGAGAGAGAGAGAGAGAGAGAGAGAGAGAGAGCCGTTGCGTGCACGTGAATACAAATCTGCAATGGAGGTCCAATAAAAACTCATAAATAAGTAACTTGGAGGTAAGGACTGACAAAGATTAACGAGCAGCAGGCCTGTGGTTTAACTCGCAGCAGGTGTGTAAGTTACAGGACATTCTGGTAAGAAGCTGAAGAAAATGGAGAGCTGAGATTTAGTGGGAAAAGTTCTGGTTTGAAGCTACCTGCGCCATAACCTACCTGAGCCCGCTAACGAGTGACTAGTGCGTTAGCTTCAATGGCGTCTCTATAAAGTAGGATTTTTCAATCCTCTAGCATCTCCGACAATTCAAAATAAACTCAGCCGTCTACGCCGCTGTGATATTTTAATTACAAGGTTACAATAGTTATTTTAATGACATGCACAGCGTGTTTCCGAGGCCAGGGCGACGCTGAAGTAAACGCGCTGCCTCCAAATCTGTGTTCCCCTCCTAAAGCAACAAGTTTGAACGGCTCTTACATTCTTTTATCCACCGGATCGAGCTGCCGGTGCATGGCGAGAGAGAAGCCGAACAGGCTGTCCGGGTCCCCGTTCCTCCGCAGGACATTCTCGCTGTCCAGGTTGAAAGCGGACAGTCGCCCACATCCCAAGAGAAAGACGGCCAGCCACAGTCCGCAGGTGATCCTGTCCTCCATGAGTTATAATCAGATGCAAAACTCCCTTGTACTGGTGAAAGGTGAACCCTCAGTGATTGAGGTGCAGAGTGTGAATGAGAGTGTCTGCTGGTGCTGGAGGGTTGAATGTTGTCCACTTGCAGCTGCCCCTCCCACTGGCCTCCCCTGGCACACACGCACACACACACACACACACACACACACACACAATACCACACCTCAAACTGCTTAGAAATCTAACTAGTCAAATGTATTTTAACTGGACAGATCAATACCTTGTTAGACTGTTCAGTAGATCAATCCTATAATCTAACCATCTTAGTGATGCCTGAGGCTCAGTCAAAACACATTTGCAGCGATAGAACGGTGCTTTGGGCTACACTGGCAGCTTCTGACAGTAGATCTTGAAGCATAACGCTATAATAAAGACTTCAGTTAAACTCCCTTGGTAACAGGCGTAAACAAAACATATCCTAAGTCCCACAAGAGGGAAAATATTGGCAAAATACCCAGAGACATGGGAGTGTAATCCGCACGCTCACAGTAAATTGTGTTTACTGACATCGTTGCAGTTAAAAAGCAGAAGCAGAGACAATCGGCTGGGAGAGAGAAGAAGGAGAATCATGATGGCGCTGTGGTTAGTTGATATTTTTGTAATATTCCCTTTTAATGTTGGGTGATTAGTCAAGACACCAACAGTAATACAATGGTCTGGAGTGGGAGAGACAGATGGAAACAGAGAAACAAAGACCTGATTCTAGACCAAAAGCAATGGAAGAAATAAAGATATACAGTAACCATTGTGTCTGCAACGCACTAGCTGGCCTCTGCGAACCACAGCCCAGAAATCCAAAGCTAGAAATTAGTCAGAATTTAGAACTACAATCCTTTCTGGGTTCTCCTTCAGATCCTGACATGTTATCACTACAGGGCCTGTGCGCTCTGTAATGACCGATTAGATGAGTCACAGAGCCAGAAGGAGCCAGACTGGGCACAGACCCGCACATTAACACACTCCCTCCCTAGATGGTTTTCAAGGCATTCCATGAGACGCTGACCCAAAGCCTGTCCTCGCAACACAGCATTTCGGCAGACAACGCAGGCTTTGTCTGCACATTGAGAAAGAGGGCAGACAGAAAGGGAGAGGGAGAAAGAAACTGCCCACATACAGTATAAAAGGCACAAATAATGGTGGAAGAGGGGAGCGCAGAAAGGGAAAAGGGCAGGGGAGGAATGTGGTTCCCATACAGGTCTGTTATCTGCTTAAGTCTTCATGATCTCCAGTAAGGATCAGCTCTGTGATTCAACATTACTTGGAGTTGGACCAAAACAGAAGTTTAATCTTGGTTTGTTTGTTTGTTCTCCATTATATTTTTAATTAACAGATTGTGTGTGTTTGAACAGGCTTGTTCATTCAGAACTTTCTTTTTATTCTGGTCAGTCACATGTGTGGCAGATGTCCTGATAATATCACTTTATCTTATATAAAACTCCCCTCTTGAAAGCAGTGGAATCCCTATCATCATGTGACCTGTTGACTCTATTTTTGCGTCCGTGTTGTTGTGTTTCCTGTCCGGCTCGGGCTGCTGTCGTTCCAGTTCCAGGTAAGAGCGGCAGCCAGCTGGACGATCACCGGTGATTTATGGTTCAGTCTGCAGAAGGTCAGAAACAGGAACCAGCCTTATCGCTGATAAGAGCTAACAGCAGCGTGTACAATGAGGTGAGCTGAGGTAGCTTAGCTCGCCCTTGGCTTGTGACGTTCTTTCACTGTAAACAGTGTGTGTGTGTGTGTGTGTGTGTGTGTGTGTGTGTGTGTGTGTGTACATCTGTGGTCATATACTGACACAAAGACAACACCGGGATGCCAATTTAATTAACAGACATACTGTATGACACTCTTCCTCTGTCTGACATCAAATCACAGCTGGTGTTCACCCTTCAGCCTTGCCAGCCCTCATTCATCCCTTCATGGCTACAGCTCAGTTTAATGGCCAAAAATATTCTTGGTTGTGCTCATGTTTTGTTTTGTTTTGTTTTGTTTTGTTTTGATCATCAAACCTCACCATCACACATACCCCAGCCTGTTAACATCATTAACCCCCTTTTCTTCTTCTCCTCTAATATCCTCCAGGGAAATAAAGGTCACACATCTCGTCTGCACATAAACAGACTGAAAGGCAGCTGCAGCCACAGCTGAGCATCGATCTATTGACATTCAGTCATGAAGTGGCACACATAATGATAAAGGCACACTGTTCCATAGTAGCTCTGATCAGGAACTAACTGTTAAAGTAAACAAGCAGTTCATAACTATGAATAAACTAATAAATAGTAAATATTGCTAAGATACTTGAGAACAGATCAGTATCAAGTAATTAGTTAGATACTTGGTTCTGAATTGGCTTCCTGATCACTTATTAATGAGTAATTGCTACTGCATTAACTACTGCTGCTGCTTATTTTAAAGAGTCAGTGAATGAATAATGACGTAAAGATTCTATTGAAACATGAACAAAGTCCACAAAAAAAAATTCCTGCTAAAATGTTATTCATGCATGCACACACACGCATATTCTGTGAATTGTCTCTTCACCGGATTAAGAATTGAGTCATGAGTATGTGCTGAGTGTACAGCATGTTCAGTATTACGACAGCAGAGGAGAAAAAAACCTTGCCCTGGGTGCTAAAGTAGAGGAATGACAGTGAAAGCAATGTTCTCTGGCACACACACACACACACACACACACACACACACACACAGTGAAAATTCAGCGCCTAGACTCGCCCGAGCCACAGCCCAGTATTTGTTCTTAAAGCTGCAGCTCCAGGTACGCTACGGGGAAACAAACGCACACTCATCTGAGGGTGTGGCGCAACGAGCTGATTGGAAGGGTGTGTGTCTTTATGACACTGTAGATACACATAGCCTCAAGATACGGATAATTGCATTCACACACACACTTGTAGAATCTGTTTCACAATCATTGAACTCCAAACCCAAGGTATTTCACAACTGCAACACATTAATGCATTTTCATTGAGCTCTATTGATTACGTGAGCCTGTAAATATGTGGACAGCAGAACATTTCAGAATTCACTTAAAGCTGATTCTGATCCCGATCAGAGAAACTGATGAGATGAAACTCAGAATACCTTCAACAAAAAGTCAGGACAGTCGGAAGATTAATGAGTGCCGACCTAGCTCTTCTCACATAGGCTAAGAGCCGGCTGTTTGGCTTTGAATGTGCACGGTGTGCTGTAGCATTCCTTAAGGGGATAGGTCGACACAGGGGGAAATGTACACATGTGCTTTCTTGCCAAGAGTTAGATGAAATGATGACTACCATTCTCATGTCTGCATGGTAAATATGAAGTTACAGCCAGCAAGCGGCTAGCTTAGCTTAGCATAAAGAGTGGAAATAGGGGAAAACAGCTGGCCTGGCTCAGTGCAAAAGTAATTAAGGAAAGAAAGTTCCTGGTCTAATGCATTTCAATGCATTCTTAACATCAGATGAAGACTTATACCCATGAAAATCACGATTTTGGTGCTTTCATTTCAGAAGAGCTGTCCTCTATGAGACGCAGGGTTCTCTCACATTTTGCAGACACTGAGAACATATGAGTGTGTGTGTGATGCTGCGTGTATAATGTACTGCAAACAAGAAGGAAAACAAAGCTATCAGTTAGAAATCAAGTGACATTGTGGGGACAAACGTCTAATTTACATTCCCCTTTGTGGTATCTCGTATTCACAGTATTGATCCAATTTCTTAGTAGGACTTATACTCATGGTTAAAACATAAAGATACACACACACAGTGCAGGCTGCAACAGATCCTTTATCCTTGTTGATGAGTGTATTGATTACAGTCAATAGGGAGGAATTGATGTCTTCTCTTGTCCAGCAGTGCTGTAACACCCTCGGGACAAATGCAGCCTCCCTTTGTACATTTACCTCCTGAATGAGCAGGGTGTGTGTGTGTGTGTGTGTGTGTGTGTGTGTGTGTGTGTCCCAGCCCTGGCCAGAGGATGTAATATGAGATGGCATTAGGTGTGGGAGGGTCCCAGTGTTGGTGGGTGCAGGTGTGCTTGAAACAGATGTTATCTAACTTGAAGGAGGTGCAAAGTTCAGTTTTCTCCCGACAGATTCAGGCAGGCGGCCGGCACTTGTCTCATCTTATAAACACTCCTTCTAATGCCTGTCTGTCACTGATAAGATAATGTGTCTAATTGCTTCTTCAAAACATAATTCATCTTTTGGACACATTAAATGTCTGCGTCACACAACCTTGCTATCTTCCTCTGACAGCAGTAAAATTGTTGAGTATATTTGATGATGAATATTTCAGGAAATGCCATAATGACCTGCCACAATTAAGGGCGCAATCTATGGACTGGCTGAGAAAGTGTGGGCTGGGTTGTAAACATTGTTCTCCCCACTGTTTCAGAAAGACAGTTAAGTTGCTCCTGTAAAGTGGCTCAGTGGCAAACAGTAAAAGACAGAGTGCACTGTGTGGGTGTAGCATCTGGAAAATAAAACAAGGAGGCACTGAAACAACCTGAATGTCACTGAACACAAGAAGTGCCTGTTTGCTGCTTTCAGTTATTTTTTATCTCACAAATAGTCGTACCAACCTCTTAATCTCAGACAGAAAAAACTCAACATCTACTGGATTGCTACTGAAATTTGGACATCCGTGGTCCCCAGAGGATAAAGCCTGCTGACTTTGGTGATCCCCTGACTGTTCCTCTAGCGCCACCATGAGGTTGTCATTTGTGACTGTGAGTCAAATATTCAAACAACTATCAGGTGGATTGTCGTGAAATTTGATACAGATATTCATGACCCCTC
The DNA here is from genome assembly GCF_051107435.1 of Chaetodon auriga. NCBI lineage: Eukaryota > Metazoa > Chordata > Actinopteri > Chaetodontiformes > Chaetodontidae > Chaetodon > Chaetodon auriga. The sequence goes on along the minus strand of NC_135085.1, from coordinate 11,347,374 downwards.
AGGATGAATTGTTTTGTGTAACAATTTTGGTGATTACTTATTTTCCATTGAGTACCACCATTGGTTCAAAAATGTAAACTTATGGGTTTTTAATAAATACATGTAAAAAGAATGACATTCAAATTAGCCTCCACTGTACTTTGTGTTTAATCCTAATTAGTGAATGTTAGCATGCTAACACACTGAGTTAAGATGGTGATTATGATAAATATTATGCCCGCAAAACATAAGCATGTTAGCATCATCACTCTGAGCATGTTAGCAAGCTGACCATAGCATTTAACTGAAAATACAGCCTCAATGACTGCTAGGATGCTATATTAGGGTCTTAGTCTTGTTGGGTATGGTGTAATTTAAGGTAAACAACAAAGTGAATCCAATGCTAAAAAAAAAAAAAAGAGAGAAAAGATTATTGAAATCCAACAACAACAACAACAAAAATTAAAATAAAATAAAATTCTGTTGCATTGCATGTGGTGTGGTACGGTGAAAAGGTCCCAGTAGTAAATCTACCTCTTCAACCATAAGAGATGTGTGCGCTCACACACACACACACACACACACACACACACACACACACACACACACCAGTGCACACAAACAGTGCATAAGTCAAAGCTGGCAGTGCAACAAAACAGTTTGCACCATAATGAATGCCCTTGGCAGCCAGGAGAGCTATACATTATTGGGTTGAACTAATTGCTAATTCATTCACACACACACACATACACACACACACACACACGAAAACACACAAACACATAAATACTGAGCTGTCCTGAGCCATGTTAATGGCGCTTTGAGGATTCTGGCATGGACCTTTCAACGAGTGAGGATTGTTTTAGAAATTCCTCCACCGGTCCTTTTGGCACCACACAGAGAGCTTCCTTCCCTCTGTTTTGGTCCACTGAACTATACTGTACATTCAAACACACACACACACATACACACACACACACACACACACACACACACACACACACACACACACACACACAGAGTTCAATTGTTATTGTTGAAAATATCTGTGGACCGTAGGAAGGAGCACAGTCAAAGCAGGAAAGCTAAATGTGATATCTGTCGCTCACCTGCTTCTCTGTCTCATCAAGACAGAACACTCTAAAATAAATCGCACATGTATCATATGATAGCATCGTCCATCCATTGTCTGTCATCATCAGTGATATCTGTCAGTGATGTCAATATATATTATCACTGTGTGGGATCTGTCTCAGTTGGGGTTAGGGTCTTTGTCTTGGTGAAACTTTTTTGAAACACATCAAAGAAAATGGGGGGGGGGGGGGGGGGGGGGGTTTCCCAAGGAATAAAGAAATAAAACACTTGTTCTGCTTTCAAGCGTATCTGATCCTGCCCAAATGTCTCCACACCTCCCTCCCAGTGACGCCCATACACACACACACACACACACACACACACACACACACACACACACACAGTTAAAAGGCTATTGCTTTGAGCTGCATAACCAGTTTTTCTGTGGTCCAAACACAGTAAGAGAGGCCATTGTGCAGGGCAATGAGTTTCAGTGTGTATTTATGAGAATGTGTGTGTGTGTGTGTGTGTGTGTGTGAATCTCAGAAGACAACAGAGGCAGACAGTTACAGTACTATTTATCAGAGACCTTTCAGAGCTGCCTCAGGCGATGCATACCATCCACACGCTACGTCCCTGCTCTTATTTTGGCGGTGTGCTTTGGTTGTTTAGACACAGGAATGGTGTCAAAGGCAACGAAACACACAGAAGCCAAACAGATACACCCAGGAATCAAGGCTTCACACCGGGATGTGTGAATAGCCTGGGTGTCTAAACTGTGTGCACGAGATCACTCCTTCAAAAATATTTCCACTGTGTTAGAAAGACAAAAAACCATCCTCACAGTGAAAGAGTCAAGAGGTCAAAGGAGAAAGTTTTCCACCTTGTAAGTGTCAGTCAAGAGACAAAGAGAGAACCCTCCCTGCAGCAGTCTGATGGCTCAAGTTTACAAGCGTCTTCTTCTGCACACCCACACACACAACCACACACAAATGCATTCTTACAGATTAACTGTAACTTGTGACACACATTTACTCAATGGGGCCTCATCTGACGCCCAAACTCCCCTCATATAATTGTGCGTAGCCTTGTAGACTAAGATCATTAACTCCCAGGTTAAACATTCATTCCACTATCGTCACCAGTGTTGTCTGTTCCAGGTAATCCTCGGTACGTCGTCGTCTGTTTGAAAAAAATGAATCAAGTCTCTCAGTGGATTCACGTTCTCACACTGCATGTGATCAGATTTATTTCTGGCCATGCTAGCAGCATGGCTCCATGGACAGCAACGTCGGGCTGGTCCTGCACTTTAGTCCATATGCTAACATGCTAAACTAAGACATGGTAAACATCAAACCAGTTAGCATGCTGATGTTAAGCAGGTATGTTTACCATCTCAGTTTGTCATTGTCATTGCGAGAACGTTAGCAAGACTAGCTCAACATACCACTGCTCCCACTTACGGCCTCAGAGAGCCTCTGGTGTGTTTGTAATCTTGTTACACTCACAGTTTGGCAGATAAAAGTCCAGAGGATGAAACAACGTAAGGACAAAAAATTCTGGGACATAAGTTTGATTATATAAAGTGAATGGAACCAAAAGATGTAAAATAACAGCCTGATTACACAAATAGAGACACAATAGGTCACACTGGTGTTAGTGCATGGAGAAGGTGTGGCTTTGTGAATTTACTGTACTACACCAAACTGGGTTAACCAAATGACAAACAGTGTGCCGACCATAGTAAACTAAAGTAACCTTTCTATTTTTCCTTCACGATAAAGAACTGTTGAGAAACCAGACGTGTTTATTCACCCAACATCACCCTGTAACCAGACATGTCCTGGCACACTGCGAGTTCCATTCCAACACACAGACTCAGCTGTTCTTGCTCGGCCTTCAGGTGCTTTGACGAAGTCACCACAGACAGGGTGACTCAATCAAATTCAGTACACCCTATCTGAGCATGTGTCGGAGAGATCTGCTTCCACAAGTCTGGCAAAGATACGTCACTTTGTTAAAGCCACAGTTTCACAGGTCGCCAAGGAAACCCTCAGTGAGATGCCAGGTAAGTGTGACATATCACAGTCTCATACACATGCTGTGATGGAGGCACGCACACCTGGAATGTGAGAATGTGGGAGAAACATAACACATTAATCTACTCATCTAGTAGTTACAGAACAACTTAACACAGTGGACAGTAAATCTGTTCACAGAGAGAGAGAGGTGTCCTCACACATGGTGGAATGAATGATGGCAGATATCACACCTGACTGTGTCAGTGTTTGATGATTGATGGCTGAGCAGCGCCCACCGTGAGTGCAGTACTATCTGTAGGGAAGTATTATATTGAAAAATCAAACAAACCACTCAGAGAGCGTTCGCCTCAATCAAGACTGCTCAAAATTTCAACAACAACAAAGCAGAAAACTGTACAGACACAACATTTGGAGGAGGTGCGGGCCAAATAAAGAGCTGATCTGATAGAAATATATGTGAGGTCTGACACTGTCAAAGAAAATGATTTTTAAAAAGAATCATTTTGATGCAGGATTGTAACTCTGAAACAATTTATTATTGCTGCACCAGTTATTCAAATGATTTGATGAAATGATGATTTAAAATAAAATTGTTTAGAAAATGCACGTACATTAAAATGTGCAAAGTGAGGATGCTGGTTGGCTGATGCTGATGGATTTTTAGAGAATGACTAATACGTGTTTGAAAACAGTGGGCTTCATACAAGGATGGACTTTGTACAGTTGGTGTCAGACTCATGACCACTCAGTTTTTTCTATTTAACTTTATCTTTGTCATGGTTGCATTGTAAACCTTTGAAACTGAGTCACCAGCTTATGAAGATTTATTTTGTGTCAGACTCAATGATTTACACAGCTTTTAGACAATGCATTCACACTGAGGCTATCTATTTCACATTAGCCACGCACACAAGAATGTGGCAGACAATCACTGGAACACAGTACGTTCATTCACACCAAGATTTTATTAATCAAAAGGTGAAAAAACAAAAACAAAAACAAAACTTTGTGTATGGAAAAAAGTGTGTAAAGTGTGTCACAAATGACAGCTATCACAAATGTTACAAATGGGCACTATTTGCCTAACAAGTTTACCCCACGGCTCATGGCCTTTCCCCAACCTTCTCTGGAATTGTTTAAGACAGAAGCGTAACCACCAGGGTTTCTCTCTTAAGCAATGGAATACTTTCCTTATTATTTCAAGATTGAATACCAAAGAAGAGCCTTAACATAAACAGACGAGGGTTCACAGGAGACCCGCAGAGCCAGAAGAGAGAGCAATGAGTCCCAACATGCAGGAAAAGAATGAAGAGAGAATTCATGACCACAATCTTCTACCTCACCCCACCACTCCCTGCTCCTCCCCAGATCCTACCCTCTTACCCACCTCTGCTCCCCCTACTATCTACCTTTGGCTCGTTGCCTTCACTTTCTCTCATTCTTGCTGTCAAAGCTCATATAACTTTTTCCAGTTTTTCAGATGTTTCATATTTATTGAATCACATGCTGGTGGGAGGCCATTGAGAATTGTTTATGTGACTCCTGTCCTGATTCACAGGAAGCTCACACTCCTTCAGCCACACACACACAACACACCCTGTCCTAAAATCAAATGGGGAGGACAGCATTGCTTCAACAAATAGCCTAAGCCACAACAAAGAAAATGCACTTCAGTACAGTGTTTCAGGTCTTTCTTAAATTCTGATTTTGTACCCCAAGTTTGATTAAAGCTGAATAAATGTGGATGATTATCCTTATCATCATATCTCTTGCATCAAATAAAATTTAAAAAGTGAATCATTTCCTGGCTGGACATGATCAGACTGATTAGCTAACCCACCTATATTTGTCTAATCCTTCCTACCACACCCACAAACTGGCACTGGCATGAGTACAGAAACACACACACACACACACACACACACACACACACACACACACACACACACACACACACACACACACACATACACACTCACAGACTCAAGAGTACATTGGCAGGAAGTGAAAACACACCCAGTGGGCTGGAATCCAATTTCTCCTCCTATGGTTTTTGTGTGTGTGAGAGAAGCATCTTCACCGTATTCTCCTCATACTAAGACGTATCATTACAAAAACGTCTAATTTAAATACTCCACACAGCCTCATGGACAGACTTTCTAAAAACCTGATTGGGCTTTAGGCGAAGCTTTTAATCACTCACATACTGAACAGTGCAATCCAACTTGCGTGTAAATTAACAAACCTGTAATTTGTGCTCTAATCATAGTGAGAAATGTCAGAGATGTCGTGCAAGAGCGTTCCTGTAAAAAGCTTAACTAGATGAAGGAATGAGAGAAAGGGCCATGTGAGATATTTGATCTCATTTGTTTCTTTATTAAATCCACCTGTAGACAAAAGATATAGATGGTGGAACTGGAAGAATACCACAAAAACACGTTGCTATGCCTGGAATTTACAAAACCCCCAAGCAGCTTTTGTTGTCCAGTCCTCACCCGGATGATACTCTGACACGCCATACTGGGCAGTTGATACAAGTTAGCATCAGGCCCTGTGAGTAGATTTTCAACAGAATTTAATTATGGACACTTGGTTTATATTAATTGAACAGTGTTGACTGACTCTAAGGACACAGGCTTAAACATACAGATATTTTCGTGCTTTCCCCTTATGTTTGTGAGCCAGAACCAAATCATGTGAATCCAGAGGGTGAGACGAGAAGCCTGTGCTGGCTGCGACATGCTCCAAGTACAATTTATTACTGTGTGTGCTGCCATCTACTGGCTACACCTGGATATACAGTATGTCATTTACCAAGAGACATTTCTGCTGACCTGACTGACACAATATCCGATATGCAGAAGGGTGCACAAAAGGTCTGAACCATACAAACACAGCTCAATCTTAAATTGCATTAATATTGGTTGCTGGATTATTTAGGGCTGCCTCAGATATTATTCTAAACTAACCTTTTAAAATGTGATTGTTTTTGCCAAAAAAACAAAACAAAACAAAACCTGAATAAGTTAAAATAAGATTAGTTTTCTTTAACTGTACTTTGCAGTGTGGAGGATGCTGTGATGTGTGTTTAGACAATGGTGAAAATAGATAAATATTACAAAAAATATTGAGCAGTTTAACAAATAAATAAAATGTGAAGTTTTGTGATTTCATTAAATGAAATGACTGCAAAATCTGAGCATTCGCTTGAAATCTTATAATAATAATAATAATCAGAATAAAATAAAAATAATTAAAGTAAAATGAAGCCAAATTTATTGTATTTTTTTCATACGCTTCACAGAAACATCACACGTTTAAAATAAGTTGAGGTGAGTCACCATTCAAGTTCTGTTGTGTTTTATCACAAGAGGCAGTTTTGATGCTGTTTGACATAAAGAGATTTCTAGCAGCTGACGTCGGGGTCAGGTCACAGATTGCTCTCTTCTGGCAGTTTGGTGAGGATATCCACTCCGTCAGATGTGATGACCACTGTGTGTTCAAACTGAGCCGACCTGCATGGATTTAAAATCAAGATGAGCCAAGAGCAAGTTTTAAAAGGAATAGTTCATCATTTGGGAAATATGCTTTTACAGAGTGAGATGAGAAGAATGACACCACTTCTCATGTCTGTGTGCAAGTATGGAACTGGTAGTGGGAGCTTATTAGCTTAGCTTAGCATAAACACTGGCAGCAGGGGGAAACAGCTAGCCTAGCTCTCTCCAAAGTTTAATAAGTTGAAGTTTCATGGGCTTTTAAGGCTCTAATGATGCCAGCTGGGAAACCATTGAGTCAGGAAAAAGTGTCTGCAAATGTAACAGCTACAAACACACAGACAAAATATATTCGGTCGCTACCTACCTTTTATCATCTGCGGACACTGCTGTCCACTTGTCCTTCAGTATTTTAAAATCTACAGACCCCTCCATCAGTATGGGCTCTACAAATCAACAGACAATGTCAGCTCCGTGCTCAGTGGCATCTTAACGTGCATTCAAAAATTGCATAAGGGAACTTGCCTATTGTGAAAGCCATCCCTTCATCCATGGTCATGTCATTGTCATTAGCTGAAAATGAATACAAAAACAAAAGTCTCTTGCAATGTTGTCATGTTTCTGTAAGTACCTTTCATTTTTCATTTTCAGTATTTTTGACAAACACAAAGTATACAGTATACATGCAACACCCGTGATGCACTCAATAGCAGGTGCTGCTGTTGAAGTCTCTGTCTCAAGCTCTCACACAGGAGTTTGCTACGTCATCCAACCACACTCAAACTCACCATGGTGCCAGATCTCAGGATAGCCGTGAAAGTAGGAGCCTATTCCATGTCCAATGAAATAAGGACATACTTGGAAGCCACTGGCATGGGCTATTTCACTGTTGGCAAAAAAAATAATGCTTTTTTAAAAGTGTCAATATGATACGTGGGTAGTCGTTGTGTGTATGTTTTGTGTGTGACCACCTAATAGTGTTTCCTATAACACAGAGCTGTGCACCCGGCATGCAGGCAGCGATGGCCTCATCTCGGCAACGCCTGGCAGTTTCCACCAATCGCTGTCCAATCTCATCCACCTCGCCAATCAAGAAGGTTTCTGAAGTATCACCATGGTAACCATCCAAATACACCTATCACAAATAGGCAGTGGTCAGTGATGGGAGCAGTGCTCTCATGTGCAGTAATGCTTGAGTTTGCTTGTGTGTCTGTTGCATAGACTGTATAACAGCAGTGGACGTAGCCATGTTGACGTCACCCACTGGTTTGTTGATAACCGTTCTGAAGCCTTGCAATTGTCATTTTGGCCGGTGCCATCTTGTTTTTTTTGGAGCCAGAAGTGACCATATTTGGACAAGAGGGTGGAGCTGAGGAGGATACGCATTGCTGCACCTCTATCCTGATTGGATCTGACGAAGAACCTGAGGACATGCTGTGGTAGGGACGTGTCAAACACAGGTAGCAACGCCCTAAAGCAGCGTATGCTTTAGGATTTATGATTTATTTTACTATAAATGGGACCATAATTTACTGAATTAACATCATGCTGTATTGAAAGAGACTTGAAACTAGCGATGGAGACCATAAAACTGTTTACTGAGGTAATAAATCAACTGAGAAGGATGGTCCTTTTCTCACGAGACTCTGTACAATCAGACTTCTTTTTGCAACCAGGGGTGAACGAATGCAGGTTTAAGGCCAGAAGTGCTTTAAACTGGCTTCATTTTCAGACCCGGAGGTCTGAAAAGATCTCTAGGTCCACTTCTTTTATACAGTCAGTGGTCTGTTCAGGCATCGACTCACAGTGACATCAATGTTGATTATATCTCCGTCTTGAAGTTGCCGACTGCAGAACACAAGCATAAAAAAAAAATGAAGGGTGCATCGAGAGATTCCCTTACATTTTTAAAAGTGTATTTATTTCTTTTGTATTATAGTATGATTAATACTGGACATCCTCATAGTGCCCCACCTTTTAAATAATATCTACTCTTTTGTCTTTATTTTGTACAAAGCCCAGCTTCACTGTTCCCGTCATGAGTGATATTCTCTAAATCTGATCTAAATGTTGTGAATGAATGTCGTGCACATTTACCTGTCAGGGATGCCATGACAGACCACGTTGTTCACAGACGTACAGACTGACTTGGGGAAACCCCCATATCTGAGAGGGGACGGGTAGGCGTTGTGCTTGATTGTCTCCTGGTGCACGATGAAGTCTATTTCATCTGTTGTCATGCCAACCTGGAAGCCACAGGTCATAACTTTTAAGCTGTTTTTGTTTTTCATGACACTGAAACACACACACAGTACTTGTAGTGAGCAGGCGCTGACCTTCAGATTGCAGCCAGCTAGTAGCAGAACATGTCTGGCAAGCTGACATGCCCTGGCAAGGCCTTCGATCTGCTCCTGGCCTTTGATCTCTATGTAGTCTGGCCATTCTGGGACCAGTGCAGAGCCTACATAGTCAGGCCGTGCAATGTGCTGCAGTCAGGGAGGAGAGGAAGGACAAGATATGAAGGACGGGTCATCTTGTTGTCCCAGGGTTAACAGAGAAATTATTTAGAGATAGAGATCAAAGTAGAAGCTGACTTGCTTGAACAGTGAAACAGAGAAACTTATGTCTTCTGGCCTTTCCAGTCAGAATAGTGCTGTGGACTGTGACATTACAGGGACACATGACACTGTACCTTGGGTACTGCATAGGCAGGCCTAACAGTAGCCGGGCGAACTACATTATGAGAATTTTTCCACTTCCTCCAGAAGAAGTGCCGATGTTGCTGACACAATGGGGCTGTGGGGAGACCACAGCTTTTTAGACAACAAACCCTCCGTAAGAAACCACCCAGGCCTGGAGAAAGAGAAAGCAACACAATGAAGAAGAGTCCTGTCTGACAATCTATCTCTGGCCATAATAATAAATGGCAGAGAGTCAATACTTTTTGGGATTCCCCCTCACCAGTCCTCTCTTTTTAGTCCATTGTGCAGCAATTACTGACGATCTGTAGTGCTTTTTTTGTTTATCTATTGTGTGAGCCATGATGAAGACCACTGTTTAGTACAATGCCCAGGCTTCCACCAAGAAGAGCAGAATTTGTATGACAGGTGTCGGGGTCTGTCGCTAGCAGTATGGCCACTACATGATTATTACTGTGATACAGTGAAGGCTGAATATGTGTCACTGTGGGTGTTCTGCTGTACATATAGCGGTTCAGTAGTCATGTGTCATTTGTTGACGCTGTCATAAAGGTAAAACAAGGTAAAACAAAGTGGAAAAAAAATGTACACAGCTCTCAGAATAATGTCCTCCAGTTCAACGGTACAACTCACAGCAGCGCTAGCGTTATAAGGAGTTATCTACAGTGTACCTAGCAAAGCTAACATCAGTTGGCAAACACGCTGTCACTTTACTTCCAGAATATCAAAGCTTCTGTCCTGTTTTCATGTATTTGTTTAACAGTAGTTTGTTTTTACGTTACTCAGCACACGGCTGGTCCGAGCAGCCGCTAATGCTCCCTGCCTACTAACGTACGGACACTGTTTTCACTCAGTACCTGATCTTGCTGCACGTCCTGCCGAGCAGTGGGCTGCCATCTTTAGTGGTGGTCACGTGGTGTGGGAGTCACGTGATGCTTGATTCATATACTACATTAAGCCTTATTGCACTCTGTCTTGTTGCTGCTGTAACATGTGAATTTCCGCCACTGTGGGATAAATAAAGTCTATCTTATCTTATCTTATCTTATCTTATCTTATCTTATCTTATCTTATCTTATCTTATCTCCACAAAGGTGCTTGAGCACCGCTACTGTTTCTTCACTCTTTTTTAGTGTGCTGGGCCTTTATATTTATTTTATTGATTTTTTTCATAGGTCTTTGTTGTTTGAGTGATTGAGTAATTTCCTGTAGCATTATTATTTATACATCTCTGTATTATTAAATGAATTTACACGTATACTGCTCAAGCTCCATTTGCTATAATTGAGTCACACCTTTTGAATGTTGCAATTTATGTAATTTAAGTTGTAACAACATTACACTTCATGATTACACAAAGCTGGACAGTCGTTCTTTATCCTGTCAATGTACAGTATGAAGAAATGTATGGGACAGCTTTCTGCCTTTTAAGCCTGGTGGAGGTGGAGGAATTTCAACCCCACCCTTCTGAAACCAAACACACCACTGAACACCTCTGTGTGGGACTTTACTTCAAATGACATTACAGAGATTGTTAAACAAAGTTACACAACACAGGCCAGTGGAGATATTGTAAGAGGTCACTGCCTTATCAGTGACAACAAACAATGCTGATATCTCAAAGGGACACTTCACCAAGGCAAATGAGATAAGCTGTCATCCATTAGTACCAAATAGATTTAAAAATGAAAAGGTTTCTCAGCAGAAAAATAAACAATTGCTACAGGATGTTGGAATGAAGCCACTACTGACAGAGAGGTGAGCTAATTGACAAAGAAGAAGAGTTGGTTGTTGGCCCAATAGGTCGTCTTCACAGCAAACAGTTTGACTTGACCAGTGGGAAAACCACATGTGTTGCCAATAACATTAACAATGGCTCCGATCTGTTTAAGTGTCTCAACAAGCCATGAGAGTGTGACAGTGAGCCATCATCACAATAAAAGGACTCAAACACAGCAGCAGCAAAATGAAATTCAGCCATGGTTAATCCTATTAATCACACATGTGCATTTCTCACCATGACATGTCAAAATATGTCCCATGAAAAAAAGGCCCATTCACATTATATTAATGCCCATGTTGTCTATATTAATTGGATTCTGTCCCATGTTGTTTTCTTTTGTTTTGGCTGCTGTCTCCATCTTTTCCACTGTTCTGCTTGTGCAAAACAGTATGGGTCCATTTTCATCTGTCACACATCCTACGTGGGACATGTCTCTCAGACAGAGTAGGACTGTTAGCCGGATAAGTACACTGAGGACATGATGAACAAATGTCCCCTTGCCTCTGTCCATGTTAGGGCTTCACTAAATCATTCTGATTTAACTGCCTGTTTCACTGCCTTGAGAAAATCTTGTAAACATGCCCCGCCTGTGCGCTTCCTTGTATTTGTGTGTGTAGTTAGAGTAGCGTCAACAGCAGCAGCAATAGTAGTAGTAGTAGTAGTAGTAGTAGTAGTGATAGTAGTAATGCAGCAGCGTGTGTGTGTGTGTGTGTGTGTGTGTGTGAGAGAGAGAGAGAGTGAGTGCACGCGCGCGTTTGCGTATGGGGTTATTTGTACAGTTCATCACTCACAACGAAACCTTTAACATATTAACTCTCAAGTAATTTGATAACGAATCGGACTGATTGAATAATTGATAGTGACGTTTATCGTCTGCCTGATTTATCGCGTTACATTTCTGAAATGCTGCGCGCTTTCATTCTCACGCGCCAGCGACTGCACGTCTGATGGCGTGCGCTGCACCCTGCTCGCTCACTGTACGTGACGTCAAACCAGCATGGCGGTCAAGGTGACTTCGGCATCGCTCTCTTAACGATTTTCAACCCTCTAATTCAACATATTTGCATGTCTTTTGCTCGTTTTCTTTTGTGGGATTTCTCAAAGCTAGACTTTTTGTCCCTGTGCAGGCAGGGTGTCCGGGATGCGGTGTTCTCTGAGGCTGTAGCATCCCTGAGCTAGCCGCCGCCTGGCTGGCCTTGGTGACACATCCACAACCTAGAAGTTAGCGAGAGAATGCTAAACAGCTATCGGGCTGCTAATACTGCCGCGATAAAACCTGCTAACGCTAGATAAAGTCAAATCTTTTCACAGCGGCCGACTCTCTCACAGTTTGCTCTCGTCCTGTCGCTTTTCACCGATGTAAATCTCTACATGTCATTGCGGCGGGTCGTGTCCTCTTCCTGGGTACGCTTTGTACTCGCTAACCGGCTGCCCAGGTGTAACATTAGTTCGGGCTGCTGTAGATGTTTGGCTCGTTAGCTTGTCGATTGTTTAGCTAGTTGCCTATCTTGCTCAATGTGATGGCATGCCAAGGTGTAACTTTAGCTCTGGTGCTGTGTTCATGGCCGCGTCTCCTTCTCAGCAGTGGACGTTTCAAGGAGACAGAAACTCTCAGTCACTTAGCTTGTTTTGCTTCAGGTTTTGTCGAGTACACTGCTTGGAAAACTTGCTTTGCACAGGAGCTTCTTCTTCTTTCTCTTTTTTTGGTCATGTAGAAAGCATACTGACATTGTCCAACAGTGTCATAATGTTATTTGACTGGATTGTTTCAGGTGCAATCTACCAAACGCGGGGACCCAAGTGAGCTGAAGGCAATCTTCCAGAAGGTAAGATTTCACCCAAACAGAATGAAACTCAAATGTTGCTGCACTCAGTGTCGCATAGACATAGTAGGGTGTGTGCCCCTTATACGTATCCATCAGATGTATTTGTGAAACGACTCTGTATGTAGAAAACAGCTCAGCGCGGCTTTCACTCGGTCAATGAGCCTGTAAGTTTGTCATGGGGTTTAAATTACAGCATTAGCCACAGTGAAAGGTCCAGCACAGACTGCTGTTATTGCATTAAAACACAAGGGACTGAAACTGAATGTAGCTGATGATCATAGTAATCAGTCAGACTAATTTTTTATATATTTTTTTTTTTGTCAAGAGTTGAAGCTTAGACATTATAGTTTTATATTTGTCGAGTCAGCAGCAGCTGTTGTGAGTGGAGAGGTTGTTCAGTCCTGAAAGAGAAGTGTTGGGCATCTGCTTTTCTCACTCTCTGTTGGCTTTGATCACCCAGGAATGTGTTGGGATGTTTTTAAAGGTTTATGAGGACACTGTCATCTGGGAGCCTGGGTAGCTCCGTCAAGGGAGCGACAGACTATTATTCCAAGGGTCTAAAAATCAGTTTTCTGTTCAGACGGGATCGTCAGGTTTTCTCTCCAGTGCAACACAAGCAAGGACTTGCATGTCAGCAGATCAGAGAGCGCGGTGTTCCACCAGTGCTCATGTTATGTATTAAAAAAAGATTTTGAGTCAGAGTAAAGGCTGTTGCACGTAAGAGGATACAAATGCAGACTGGCATGTCTATGACCATGAGATGTGCGTGAGTGATTGCAGTAAGAGTGGATGTGGTTAACCTTCACCTTCCTCCACTGTCTTCATGCGTGGTGAGTGTGTGACCTACTGTGTGGTTGTCGTGTGGGCCGGCTATTGTCGGTATGCTGACATTCATAGGTCAGATGCTTATCGACAAGCTCATGCCAAAAACATCAGTACATCTGTGCGTGCCCAAGTGTCGCTCTGAATGTCACTCCCTGACTGCAAGACCGATGACCTTGGTTGATCAGGTGCAGCATAAATTACCCGCCCGCTTTAGTAAAAGGTGGAGTACACAGTTTATGTTGACTTTAATAATTTGCACCTGTGACAAATGGGGCTACAGCTAACAGTTTAATCGTTTAAAAAAATATTTATCACAATTTCCCAGAGCCCAAAGGGACATCTTCAGACTCTTCGTTTACTTTCATCAATGACAAAGAAAATCAGTGAATTATTCCATTTAAGAAGCTGGAACCAGCGAATGTTTGACATGTTTTCTTGAAAAATGCAGCTCTAGTAACAAGTTAAAAACAACAGTGGAATAAGTCAGTGTAGTGTAGTATGTAAAACATGCACCTTATAATGTTATATAATGTGCACAGCTTGTTTTTGACACGAGATTTCAACATGTAACAAACAGCCTACAGTATACAGTGTCGTACTGCTGACCTGTGGCTCACTGAAAGCCGTGTACTGGTCACGCTCCACACTCGTGTCTCTGAACGCTGACCAAACAGGCCATCAGCGGCAGCACTGTGAGGGCCGACAAAGCTGTTGTTCTTGATGTTGATTTTACTTTTGGTTTCTCTCCTCAGTATGCCAGTGTGGTGGACAAGGATGGAGAGAAGTTCATGACCCCGGGAGACTTTGTCCAGAGGTATCTTGGACTCCACACACAGATCCACCACAACCCCAAAACTGTACAGCTCATCGCTGCTGTTGCTGACACCACAAAGGACGGGTACGTTCTGACACAGAAACCCTTGCACACGGTTAATGTCACTAATTGACAGTTTATTGAGCTGTCTGATCAGCACTTGACATTGTAGCCACTTACAGATAAGATAAAACTCTCAATGGCTCCCATTTTCCAGACTGTGTATGAGGTCATACAAGTACAAATTACACACACATGCTCTACTGATCATAGGACTTAGTACCTGGATCTGTTCAGAAAATCTTATGCCCCGTTTACACCTGCTGATAAAACAGTATCTGTATCCGGACACGTTTTCTGGATAATAAATGATCTCAGCTTGCCTTTGTTGTCCTCATTGAGATTGGATCTCCGTCCTCCAGAGCAAAACCTGATCTGCATTTGAGTCATTTGAGCCCCAAACTCTCTTACAGCACAGAGTTTTGTGAGTTGTTGAGTATTGCAGTACTTGCGTGTAGACTACTCTGTGACTAGATGAATTATATGCCTTGTTAACAGCAGATCAGCTGCACAGATGAGTGCACTGCACACCGTCACACACTCAGTTATTTTTTAATGTCTATCAGTACTTCCCCACCCATACTGCTTTAAATTTCCATGCAGGTCTGTTGAACAGTGCATCCTTTGGTGGCCCACAGTCATCATATACTCAGTAATTAAAGGCGTGTCTCTTTTCAACCATCTCACTTGCTCGATCTCTAAATTTGAACAGCAGCCTATGTTTTATGTTAGCTAAAAATAAATATGTGTATGTTGTTTATGGATGCCAGCACATTGTCCGGATTGTCTTTACACCACCCGAAGATCACAACGCATTTACACGGTGTATTAAGACGTTTGTCTTTTCTAGATGATGTGTGGATACAGACTGCAGTTTAATGCCGGCTTTAAATGAGGTGTTAGTTACAAATATGCATTTTAACCCAGAAAGACTTAATAATTAATTTAATCTTCTGTTTTCTTTTAAAATGTTTCACATGAAAACATTTTGCAGTATATGTTTGCATATAGAAATTTTGTTTTTACACTAAATGTGGGAAATGGTGAAAACTGTTGTTGGGAACAGAGCAAATGCTTTATTTGTGTGTGTGTGTGTTTGTGTGTGTGCTTATGAGGTTTCAGTGAAGTGGTGAATGTGCTTAATCATAGATCTTTTCTTTTTTCCCCTCTTAAACCACGTATACACCCACAGGCTGATCTCATTCCAGGAGTTTCTTGCCTTTGAATCAGTGTTGTGTGCTCCCGACACTCTCTTCATAGTAGCCTTCCAGCTGTTTGACAAGACTGGAACTGGAGCCATCTCCTTCGGTAGGGGCCAGTGTGTGTCTCTGTTTTTGCATGAGCTTTCAGTTCAGTTCACACAATTTCAGTGAATACAAAACAGACAATATAGCACTGCAAAATATTTTCAGCCATCAGTTTTTGAAGAAATCCTTTAGTTTAATTGAAGTGCGGGTCCTGCGGTGTACTGCAGAGAAAGCATTTCCTAATGTGGCATTGTTAACCAGATTACTCCTCATCTAAGTCATTACACACGAATGGACTTACATAATCGCTCTCATGCACTGATTCTTCTTTGCCTCCCCCTTCTGCTTTCTTTCTTATGTCACAGACACAAAGCTTTATGACATGGCATTCGTCAGGACGATGGCTGATTGATTCTCTTTTTCTTGAACGTGTGTTTATGTGTGTTTGTGCTGCAGAGAATGTGCGGGACATCTTCAGCCAGACCACAGTGCACCACCACATTCCCTTCAACTGGGACTGTGAGTTCATCCGTCTGCACTTTGGGCACGATCGCAAGAAACACCTCAGCTACCTCGAGTTCACCCAGTTCCTGCAGGCACGCTGCACACACACACACACACACACACACACACACACACACACACACACACACACGCACACAAACACACACGCACGCACAATCAAGTTTTTTTGCTTTCCCTTTTTTCCACTTTGTCTCTTACTTGCTATATTAACACTCGGCTTTGTGGTGTCATCTCTTTTTTTCCCCTCCAGGAGCTGCAGCTGGAGCACGCACGCCAGGCGTTTGCCCAGAAGGACAAAGGGAAGAATGGCGTCATATCTGCTATGGACTTCAGTGACATTATGGCCACCATCAGACACCACATGCTCACACCCTTTGTGGAGGAGAACCTTGTCTCAGTGAGTGTTTGTGTATGCATGGTGGGCTTTCTGACAGTAATTTGTATAATTTGTCACTCTGGCCACAGAGAATATCCAGTTCTGATTGACAGGAGGACGAGTGTTATTTTCAGATAACCACAGTTCTGACTGTTCTAAATTAATTTTCATAGCTGGAAGCTCACTCATTTCAGTTCTTAATAGGCTATGACTACTGCCACTTTCTGGAGTAACAAACTGTTAATATCTGAAGTCTAACTGGGACGAAAGGGTTTTTCGTTTGGCCCAAAATATGAAAAACAACACTAGTGTTTTGATGGCTGGCTGGTGGCAGTGTAATCCACTCTGACCTGTGGGGTTATGAACATGCTCCCACTCAACAGAGGCAAATCCTCATCCGCTTTGCATCTGCAGTTATTAGTCTTAAAGGACAATACTGGTCATTTTCAGCTTGGGCCTGGTGAATTTCTAATTTTGATAATCTTATAAGCTTGCTCAGGCTCTTCAGTGTTCTCTGGCGATTGGTGTTTCAACACATGCCAGCTGTAATCTCCAACAGCTGAATGTGTTGTTATCCTAATGTACCTGAGAGTCTTGTCACTGACAGTTAGATATCCTGTTAACATTATAATTCAAGAAAAGGAGTAAAGTTACTCCTTAGCCCCTGGTGAAGTAACGAAATAAAATAAGGAACAGTTTGAATATTCATAAGGCAGCACGGAGTAAAATTTGCAACTGTATGTCTCAGCTGTCTCTTTGAGGTAACACATCTGTTAATATCAAAAACAAGCTTTTTTATATTAGAATCAGCACAGTTGATATCCTCTGCCTTTCCTCTGCCAGGCTGCAGGCGGCAGCACCTCTCACTTGGTCAGCTTCTCGTACTTTAATGCCTTCAACTCCCTCCTGAACAACATGGAGCTGATACGCAAGATCTACAGCACGCTGGCTGGCACGCGGAAGGACACACTCGTGACTAAAGGTGCGCGGACTGTTGCATGGCTGTGATGCGTCTTCGCCTTTCTGAGTGCGACAGGAATGTCGGTGTCATTCTTAAACGTAATTTTTCGCTCGCTTCTGTCTCTCTTTGCAGAAGAGTTTGTTCATGCCGCCAACAAGTTTGGTCAGATCACTCCCATGGAAATTGACATCCTGTACCAGCTGTCAGGCCTGCACTCTCCCTCTGGGTAAACGCTCACTCAGCCCCAAATCCTTAAATTCACAAATTCAAACATCTGCACTCTGCTGATACTTACTGAAAGATATTATGATCTGTGTGGTGACAGTGATGTAAATAATGGGGAAATAAACGTGTGTGTATCAGGCGCCTCAATCTAACTGACATTGAGAGGATAGCTCCGTTAGAGGAAGGATGTCTGCCCTACCACCTGGTTGAAACCCAGAAACAGGTAAGATGCTTGTGTGTGTGTGTGTGTGTGTGTGTGTGTCTGCAACTTCTGATTCATACATAAATAAATAGACTGTTTCACACATTCTCTCTTCACACCATGAAACCAGGATTTTGTCTTGCACAAGGGCCAAAAACCGTTGATGCCATGTGTGATTTTTTTTTTCCCATCAGGCCCATGGGGACAGCGGCAGGCCTGTTTGGCTCCAAGCTGCAGAGTCGGCCTACAGGTTCACCCTGGGCTCCATCGCTGGAGGTGAGTTATCCTGTGGCCAGAGACGGATGGCTGTCTGATGGGCACACAGCGGCATCTGATACATCGAAGCTGAAGAATAGTATTTAGTCTGTGTTTTCTCTGTGCTTGTATAGCTACGGGAGCGACGGCTGTGTACCCCATCGACTTGGTGAAGACCCGTATGCAGAACCAGAGGTCCACAGGATCCTTTGTTGGAGAGCTGATGTACAAGAACAGCTTCGACTGTGCTAAGAAGGTGCTTCGCTATGAGGGCTTCTTCGGCTTCTATAGAGGTAGGCCAGGCAGGCAGCGCTTTGAAATGGCACCTGCGTTATCCCGTCTGCAGCCACAGCACCAGTGGTTTGGTGTTTGGTGCCCTGTCTTCTATTTTGGTCATTCATCTTAGCTGTTTTTCACTCTCTTCTTGAACACATATGTCATAAAATAACTTCCTGAAACCTAAATTTTGTTTTGTTTTTTGTGTAAAATCAGTTCAAATGTTTCCTGTTTTCTGTGTTTTCCACTTTCTGTTGCTGACCTCTCCCATTTTGGGCGTGTCGCATGATACTAATTACAAGATAAACCTGTCATGATCATTTTTTTTTTGTGTCTTCTTCGTCTCCTCTCAGATCTGTTTGTCTTCGTTGGTCTCCACCTTCACGTTTTTGACCTCATGTCTTCTTTTCCATCTTCTTATTTCCTTTTGATTTCTCCTCTGATGCTGCTGTTTGCCCAGTAATACTAATGAAATGAGATTCTACTGTCACTCAATCCCCCATGATGCCCCACAGGTCTGGTTCCTCAGCTTATAGGTGTGGCACCTGAGAAGGCTATTAAACTTACAGTGAGTACGTCCCCTGACGCACACAACACACAATCCTCCTCACTGTGCATACGCACTTGAAATTATTTATTTTTGTTATTCACCAAAGGTTCAAGAAGGTGACAAAATCACACACAGCACATGAAAATTAAATCAATTAAAAGTAAATTAAACATCACATTAGGGCAGATATACGAAGAGAAGATGACACTGACTGACTGACTGACGTTGAACATTCCTCTGAATCATCTTTGGTCTCATTCCTGCTTTGTGTTTGTGTCCCACAGGTGAATGACTTTGTAAGAGACAAGTTCACCACAAAAGACGATACAATTTCTTTATATGCTGAGATCTTAGCTGGTGGCTGTGTAAGTACCAGATCCCAAACACTCTTGACTCTGTTTGTGAATGCATTAATGAACACTTGATAAGACACCGTGCAGGCGCAGTGACCCAGGGTGTGTACCTCTTTAGTTGTAAAGGCCATTAAACAGTAACTTGTGCATTGGGTCGTTTATTTGTTGTATTAACTTGCTTGCAGAGTTCCAAATGACATTATTAACAGCCAGCTGCAATACTAAATGTATCCTGAGTTAAACTGTTACTGTCAAATGCTTTTTTTTCCCCCTCTGTTTGATGGTGTTGTTCATCCTTACTCTCATTGGCCCAGCACACCTGGGGAATGGCAAAGTAAATGATTGATCGGGATATGATTTGAACTTTTTGATAGACTTTGCTCACATCCCTCAGCCGCGTGCATGTGAGATGCAGGAGCAGTGTTTTTTGTTTTGTTTTATGTGATTGTGTGAACGAGCTCTTCTTCTCCACGTTTCTCCAGGCTGGAGGCTCTCAGGTGATTTTTACCAACCCTCTGGAGATTGTGAAGATCCGCCTGCAGGTGGCAGGTGAGATCACCACTGGTCCTCGAGTCAGCGCGCTCAGCGTGGTCCGTGACTTGGGCTTCTTCGGCCTCTACAAGGTAATATGTCTTTCAATGAACGCCGTTTCCAAAAAAGTTGGTGGTGCTGCATAAATAAAACAGAATGTGATAACTTGCTATTCTTTTCTGACACATTGAAAACAGCACCAAGACAATATATTTGATGCACAAACACATTTCAAGCAAGTTGGTTTAGGAGCAACTAAAGACTGGGAAAGTTGTGGAACGCTCCAAAAACACCTGTTTGGAACATTCCTCAGGTAAACAGGTTGATTGGTAACAGGTGAGAGTATCATGATTGGGTATGAAAGGGGCATCCTGGAAAGACTCAGTCATTCACAAGCGAGGATGGGGCGTGGTCAAAGTTTAAAAATGTTTCTTAACACGCAGTTGCAAGGAATTTATGGATATCAACATCGATAATCCATAACTAATTAATGCTGAAAAGTACATATTGTTGTTGTTTTGGAACAACACGTCTTTTTCAGGGACGTCCCTGCTTATTCCAGCAAGATACCGAGCCACATTCTTCACGTGTTACAGCAGTGCAACTTCGTGGTAAAAGAATGCGAGTACTAGACTGACCTGCCTGCTGCCCGGACCTGTCTCCCTTTGAAAATACGCAGTGCATTATGAAGCACAAAATCCAACAACAGAGACCTCGACCTGTCGAGCAACTGAAGTTGCATGTCAAGCAAGATGAGGATTTGCAAGAAAAGCAAGACAAGAATTTCACTTTCAAAACTTCAGCAGTTAGTGTCCTCAGTTCCCAAAGGCTCACTGAGGTTTGTTAAAAGAAAAGGCCCCTGTAAGGTTAATAACCTTCGTCCAGTAAAGATATCTGCAGATACATTCCTGCCCCTGTCGCAACTTCTCTGCAATATGTTGCAGGCATCAAATTCAGAAAGTTTGTCAGTTTGAACATTACATAAACTTGTCTTTGTACTGCATTCAACTGAATATACTGTATGTCAGAAAGGATGTGCAAATGGTTGCATTCTGTCTTTACTTATGATTTACACAGCGTCCCACTTTTTGGATTCAGGTCTGTCCTACAAGCTTCTCTCAAGCTTCCCACTGGTGGTTGCATGAGTGTTTCTGCCCTCTTTCATGATCTTTCTCCCAAGCACAGTCTCATGCATCTGTCTGCTCCACGTGTGTCCATGTAGGGTGCTAAAGCATGTTTCCTGAGAGACATCCCCTTCTCCGCCATCTATTTCCCAGCGTACGCTCACCTCAAGAGCCAGATGACTGATGAACACGGCAGACTGGGAGCTCTGCAGCTTCTCACTGCTGGAGCTATTGCAGGTAACCTCAGGTTATGAGCTAAAGCAGCAGGAACAGTCATTGTTGAGAACACTGACCTGCACATCAGTGGACTGACACCATAGCTGCAAGCTGAATCAAGAAATGCTGATAGACAAGTTATTGGTTTTGACTTCTGACATGAGGGGTTAAGTCATGGAGACCTCGTCTTACTTTGTAACTCTTACTTCACAGGTATCCCTGCCGCCTCCCTCGTGACGCCCGCTGATGTCATCAAGACGCGTCTGCAAGTTGCAGCGAGGGCAGGACAGAGCACTTACACCGGAGTCATCGACTGCTTCAGGAAGATCATGAGAGAGGAAGGGTTCAGGGCTTTGTGGAAGGGAGCTGGAGGTGTGTGTTTGTGTCCAATAAGATACACTTCACATTGTTTTTGCTTGTAAGCCGTGTTAAACCGTGTGTCTCTGTCCTCCAGCTCGTATGTGCCGGTCCTCTCCTCAGTTTGGTGTGACTCTGGTGACTTATGAGCTCTTACAGCGGTGGCTCTACGTTGACTTTGGAGGACAGTAAGTTGAATTTTTGTTAATGTATTTGTTTCTTCTTTGAAGGAAGGAGAATAGTTGCACTGGTAAGACTCATGGCCAGTCTGGAAATACAGAACATAACTCTAAAACGCCATTTTTTTTACATTCTGTTAAAATGCTTATGGAATTTGTCACACCTGTTGTCATACCTGTGTAATGGTCGCTCTTTTCCTCGTCTCTCCTTTCTGCAGTCGTCCAGCAGGATCTGGGACCACGCCCAAGTCCCGCATCTCAGAGCTTCCTCCCATTAACGCTGACCACGTCGGAGGCTACCGCCTGGCCGCAGCTACCTTTGCCGGGGTGGAGAACAAATTTGGCCTCCACCTTCCCAAATTCAAGTCCTCCGGCGTGGTTTCCATACATCACCCAGAGCCAGTCACTGCCACGCCAGCTCAGGCTTCATAGAGGTCTGACTCTCCATATCACTTTGCCATCCTTCTCCTCTACCAGGAGCCAGACACTTAGATAGATACACAAACAAAACACACACAATTATGACACACTCCAAGAACAGGGGCCGTCATCTGCGGGACGAACAATCCCGGCCAATCCCAGTGGTGGAGGTGGAGATCTGGCTGCAGCTGCGGATGTAACCGAGCAGACAGCGACGGGACCAGAGCACCGGCTGTGCTGTATCTTCAGTGGCTGTACGCTCCTGGCATCTCCATCTTTTCGGTTCTTCTCTCCAGCATTTGTATAAAACAGAGCTTCGGGCACTCCTCTCTCTGTCTCTCTCTCTCTCTCTCATGAGTAGCTGATATGATTTTTTTTTTTTCTGTCTGACGCTCAGTGTGAGTAGGACTTCTCTGATTGGACAGCGGGCATAGAAAATGTTAAGATTGGTCAGCACAGTGTGTGGGCCTTCGCTTTTGATTGGTCGTCACACAGGCGCTATGTACTGTACATATTGTATAAGTGTACTGAGACAGCACATTGGCAGGAAGCAGTAACGAAAATGTTACAAGACAAAGCTCCGTAACATTCAGTTAGTAGACCTATACAGCAACTGTAATGTCACAGCAGCGAAGGGCCGCTGGTCCTGGTCTCTGAGAATCTCTCTTACTGATGTACAGAACTTTTCAATTAAGTGTTTTCTTGATAAAACAAGAATCATGAGCAAAGAATTAGGTATTAATAAATTAAATGTATCAGAATTCAGTCATTGTATTTTATTGAAATAAATCATCCATATGGTTTTAATTTTAACAGTACGTCTTGAGTTTTATTCCAATGGAAAAGTGCAACCCTCAACTGTATCAGGAGCAGTAACACAAGGATACAGGACACGTCGTCAATGCAGAATACTGATCTTGTTATGTTCTATCAAATATGATTACTACAGTGCATTTTTTAAGCTCATTTTAAACATTTAAAGAGAAAGCGTTTCAAGCTGAATTTTTTTTTTTGACCAGCCTGGTGAGGTTGGACTGCTGCATCATGGAAGGAATGAAGGATTGGATGGAAGAAGAAATGAATGAAAAGCAATTCATGTTCCGCGGTAAAAATTTGTTTCCAACCTCAGCTTTACATCTCCATTTAAAACTTCCTGTAGTTTATTTGGATCCTCTGAAAGAGGACAAGTCAGGAAACGGTTTTCTAGTACTCATAACACAGGCTCAGAGTATAAAATAACCTTTGGTACAGGAAAAAGTTTTGAACTGTACTAGTGTCAATAAATTCAAGGCAAGCATTGTAACAGATTTTGCCTAGTAAAAAGCTTGTAGTGCTGATTTTAGGAATGGATTACTCAAGGTCTTCATACAAAGCAGCATTTTTTACAAAAACAAACAAACAAAATACTTAAATAAGTGCAACCACCAGAATAAATATTAAATATTGTAGTGGTTGAAATGTAAGATTGACACACTTGTGCACAGGTCAGAGTGGGCAGGTGTAACCACATTAGCTGTTTAAGTCATCAAATTCAAGTGCTGCTGAGGATAAAGAGGATCTGGGGCCATATTCATTAAGATTACTCGTGCAAAGAAAATTCTTTGATGACGTTTTCTAAGAATTTCACCTTACAATTAAGACTAGATCCTGGTAAAAGTAAAGGTTATTCACAAAGCATCTTCGCCCTTCAGAGAGCTCCTACGATAAAAACTTTTCAGAAGATGGTGCAGGGATACTGTTTATGGTTTATCTCACTCGATATGTGCTCTCCCCCCTGACACAATAACCAGAAATGAAGTGATCATAACACTTAAATATCTGACAGCTGGAAAAATGCAGCAGTGATGACTTGGGTCTGTCACAGCCTTCATCAGCAGAGTGGTCACAAACTGTGATTTTTACAGCCTCATGTTGTGACGCGGTTCATGTCATGTCCACTGGATGGCAGCGCCCTAACAATGGACATAGTGGGCATCGGTGGTGTTGTTGGTGTAACTGATGGGAGAGTTATGTCAATTAATGGAGCTTCTTATATAAGATGGCCAGCAATCATGGAAATTGATGAAAGCTGAGCCATTTTTCCCTTTTAATAGGCCAATCAAATAGATCATGTGCTGACATTAGCAGCATGGTAACAAACATAAGCAACTAAATGTGACAACTCTAAGCCTGTGAACAGGTTACTGCACATGTAGGCCAAACAATTTGGAGGCTACTTTTTAAGTATGGCTCATAATTTCTTCAACACAGATGTTCATGACATAGTATTCATAATTAAATTCAATTAAAAACATTAGGAGCTCTCTGAGAGGGCTTGTGAATACGGCCCCCGACGGCGATATGTCAGTTTTTCTTTTTTCACTCTGTCGACACACACACACACCTTGCTAGCCGTGTGTACAAGCGTGTCTGGAAAATATTAAAACATGTAAAAACACTCAAATGGTAATAAAAAGGTGCAAGTACAAAGGTTTGCATATTCAAAAAAGAACTGAGTTGGTTGAGGCCTCAGGAGAAGAGCAGTTTCTTGGAGCCCTGAGGATGTCATCAAAGCTAGAAGTTTAGAGTGGACAGCCACATCTACGCTGAAAATCACTTCCCTGTATTCCTCTGTCTGTTCAACTTCCAACCACTTAACTGTGGCTACTACTACAACTACTACACCTGACATTCATTGTTCCTACAAATGTACTCTAAAACCCTTCGAGACACTTCTAAAAACACATCTAAAACTTGTCTAAAACTGTCTTTTCTATCTCTTCTAGCTCTGCACATCTCCTCAGGCCAATTCATGTTGTAGTAGGTGGACAGGTTGGAAGCCAGTGTCGTGTAGTGTGCTATACGTGTGGAGTGTACTGCAAAGAAATTTATGAGCAGTTGCCAGCGTGGGGTTTGCAACATCAGACGTTGGCCAGCTCCTCAGCCTCGTCTCGGTTCTCATTGATCTCAGCCAGCGTCCTGACGAAGCGCGTCCACTCATCAGCCTTCGGCACACAGATTTGCTGCGGAAAGACAAAGGATGACGCGTCAAGCAAGAGCTGGAGAGAGTGACGCCTGAATATCTGCACCAATATCATTTGTTTTCAGTAAATCCCAGTATGGAAACAACCAAAGCACCACAGTAACATGGGATGATATCTCACCTCCCCTACATCATAGACCTGCACCTGTCCCTCTGAGTCCCCAGTGGCAATCTCTTTACCAGAGTGAGCCCATCTCACACGGTTCAGTGCTGGAGCCCCCTCCACACACACACTGGCAGTGGGAACCTAAAACAACAAACACAAGCATAAAAAGAAGCAGATTCACGGTAAGCTAAGCTAAGCTAACAAGCTGCTGGATCTAGATACATATTAACTGTACATTTCAGCAAAATGTCCCACTGTTCCTTTAAATGGTGAAATTAAGGTTTCAGTGCATCGTGTATGTGCATACTTCTGTATCATTGTTGAGGTTCCACAGGTCCAGACGTCCGCTTAGGTCCACACAAGCAAACAGAGCAGGGTGTGTTGGAGACCACATCGCATCATAGACATAGTCACAACTGTCCTCGAATGAGTACAACGGACGGGTACTCTGCGCAGAAGAGCGGAGGGAGAACTGGATTAATCTTAGGAAACATGACTAATCGCACATCTAATAGCGTGACTGTAAATGTCTCACCTTAGTGCTCCAGAGTTTGACGGTCCAGTCAAAAGAGGCAGAGATGAAGAGATGAGAGAAGTCAACAGGTCCTCCAGCACTGTGACAGCTCAGCCCGGTCACCGGACCATGATGGCCTTCAAACACCTCTGTGATACCCGCCTTACTGTAACACACACATGAAAACAACTGAGGGGACTTCTACTAAATAGCCTGTTCCCCCAAAGGCTTCTCCAGCACTTGTTGGAATTTTTACTTTCGTGTCCTGGTTGTAAACCAAACAAAAATCTGTCCTTAGGAAAACATTTGCCGCTAATGAGGTCAGAGGTCAAAGAGCACCCACCTCCCATGGCGACAGGCTGTGTAGACAGAGCCATCCTCGCTCCCCACCACAAAGTTGTTGACATCGCCCAGAGGAAAGGCCATGGAGGTTACAGCCACCGCTTTGCTCTGCTTGAAAACCAGCTCCAGACTGTCCTGCAGGGAAGAGCACACGCAGCCTCAGACGGACAGACAGACTGACACTGCAACTGATACTGATGAACAGATATGACAGCACGTCTGTACAGCATCCAGACAACTTCAATGTACCTGTGGCTGGGAGAGCATGTCCAGGCTCCAGGAGCACATTTTGCCATCAGTGGAAATGCTGATCAGGTTGTGTGCGTTTTGGGTTCCGACCACGTTCACACAGTATACTGGATGCTGAACACAGCACAAGAGCAGAAGAAGATCAGAGGATTTAGACAATTTACCAAGAAAACCCAGGACAGATGTAAAGACGCAGAGAAAAAAATAAACACTGTGAGTGTGTGAGCTCCTGTGCATTACCGTGTGTGCAGCTGCAGACAGGGGAGTTCTCTGGACAGGGGTGCGCTTGTTGCTTCTGTTGTCCCATAAGACAATCTGTCCAGAGTACGTCCCACCCACCACCAGGTTAGGGTGAAACTTTGCAAACCCGGCTGACATCACCTCTGACTGGAGGAAGACAATAATACAATTTAAACAGATCTGCTTGTGCCTCAGTCTGTTTGGTTGTATTAAGCTTAAAAGAATGTCTTTTGTTCCAGTGGTTTGTAAAGCAACTACGTGTGAATTCTGTCCTTACCTGGCAGTGGAAGATGTACTCAGGTGTGCCCTTCTTGTACTTCAGGTTCCAGACCAGTGCGACTCCATCAGGCTCGTGGGGAGCATCCTCATTATTGTTATATGAGGCCACCAGCAGCTCTGGATACTGAGAGGAACATGGCAGCCATTTTTAGATGCTGAGAAGAATCATTTTAAGAGTCACGAATGACTCAACGTAGGGGATTTTCAGTCAGTCTAACTGCGCACACACATGCTCGCTCTGTCATTTAAGAGTCAACACACACAGAAGAGTGGGGCCTAAAGGTTAGACAGGATAAGTGTTCAGCTAGAAGAGACTGAATCTCTACCTGGGGTGCAGTTTTGGACATATAATAGAATGAATTTCTGTCTGAGGATCACTGACAAACAAAGCCCACCTGAGGAGACCAGTCCAGACAGGTGACCACTCTGTTTTTAGTCCAGCGCTCATCTGCAAACTGCCTGTTCAGAACCAGCTTTGCACCTGCCTGCAGGTCACTGGAAGGAACAGAAAAAGAAAAAAAACAAAAGATTATCATCTGTTTATCATTTAACTTGTACCTTTTATATTTACACAGTTTCTTTGTCTCACCCCTCCTTATCTTCGAGATCTCTGCCGCTGTAGTCGAAGCAGACGTCCACCTGCTCGGCCAGAGCTCTCTCCACAATCCTACTGCCTCGCTCGAAAAACGACAAGAACTCCCCGGAGTGCAGAATCTGCAGCTTCTCTTCCTCTGTCAGCTCTTTGGGAGTGTCTACTCATAGACAATTAAAGATGAGATGAGGGGAAAAAAACACTGCACCGTTGAAGCCTGCCAGTTATTAGTTAACAGCTTGCTCACTTTGAAAGTTTACATGTTACGAACTTTTATCCTTACCCTCCTCCTGCTGCTCGCCCTGTTCACCTTTCTCCTCCTGGGTGTCCTCTGCTGGTGGGGGAGCAGTTATCTCCTCATCCTCTTCTTCATCTGGAAAACACAGGCAGATTTCATTCAGTTCTGATTCAGCCAAAGTAAAAGGTTGGGAAACGTGTTTGAGTCCATGTTTGTTTCACCTGCTTTCTGATCGGTGTGTGTCAGAGTCTCAGTTGGTGTCTGTGTTTCTTTGGAGTAGGACACCATTTCCTTCGGGACAAAGTCCACCTGGGTCACTTTTGACATTCCCAGCCTCACAGCTCCACGTCTACACACACATACAAACACACACCATTGTGGAAATAAGCTCACACATATACAGGTTTGCAGTATAAAGCAGAACTGAATGCAAAATTTACAAGTAGAGACATAAATAATGATGTACAGACATAATATTAACACGTTTAGACAAGTCTAAGATGAAACCACAAAAACTGAATAAAGCTGGAAGACAAGCAAAAGGAGAGAGGAGGAGCAGTACCCCAGGAGCTCAGAGTCGGAGTGGAGTTGCAGAGTAGAGGGGTCAGGGTCCCAATGCAATGTCCTTATACAGCCAAACCACCAGACGGTGTTAGTAAGAGAAAGACAGGACAGACAGAAAGAAAGAAAGAGGATAACAAGAGGATGAAAGCAAACACAGAAGACGGGCAAAAGGTGAGCCACATAAGAGATGTTAAAGATGGGAGAGACAGCAAACAAAGAGGAAGAGAGACATAGAGAGAAGAAGAACGGAGTGTGTGTTAATTGAGAAACGTCAGCGTGCCGGTGAGAAGGCAAAGAGGAGACATGTCAGAATTCATCAAGTGTATTTACCATGTTAATACACACACATTTGGCATGCAGGTACAACCTAACATTACATAAAAATGACCTACAACAATCAATTCTCATCTCTCTCTGTCTCTCTCACACACACACACGCAGACACACTCACACGCACACACAAACGCACAGACCTTGGTCCTGCATTTCCATCCCCAGAATCTTGGCTTCCTGCATCGCTGCCCACTGATTTGTTGGAGGGAGACATGGGGGCGGGGACTAGGTAGTGAAACAGACACGTATCTTCTGTTACTACCCTCAGGGGCTGAGCTGTGAGTGCGTGTGCGTGTTTGTGAGTGTGTCAGTTGATGAATGGGTGAGTGAGTGAGGGAGTGGAGGAGGAAGTGAGGTATGGAAAGAGTGTGTCAATGAGTGAGTGAGAGAGTGAGTGAGTTTGCATGCAGTGAGGGGGACAAAACACACACACAAAAAAAAAACAGACAAAGAGGAGAGAAGAGAGAATGATAATAAATGGCAGGCAGGTTTAGGTGTCATGCACAAAAGTTATATAAAATGTTCAGATATTGTGTGAGGTGGGGATGAGGGTGGGGACTGGGGGGGTGTGCCAGTGACAGAAACCAAGCCAGACAGCAACGTTAGAGGTGACATTTGTAAACACTGCAAATCCATCAAGCAAAAGACCAGAAAGTGATGGGAGATAAGCGAGGGCGAGCGGGAAAAAGAGAAGCATGCTGGCGCTGTGGGTTTACCGTGGGGTATGTCGGGGGTGATGCCAACGCTCTGCAGCAGAGCCTCCGCCTCCCTCCTCTTCCTCTCCAGGTCAGAGTCTTCGTGGCCGACAGAAGACCCGCCGCCAGCCTCGACGCTGCGTTTTGAGTCTCCCTGCAGAGTACGGGACAAGCTAAAAACAAAGCAGCACCCTGGCAGGTTCTTTGGATATGCGTGAAATTGGAAAACAGTCCAACTTACATCCTTCTTCTTCTTCTCCTCTTCTTTTCTCTTCTTCTCCTCTCGAATCTGGGCGATCCGCTGTTTCTTCCTCTCGAGTTCAGCCTTCAGTTCACTCTTGTCGGACATACTGTGTGAGGAAGATTTCGACAAGACCATTAAAAAGGCTCTAAAAGAAATCCTTCACCCCTTGCTCTTGTATTTTCTCTTTGAATTTTACAGGAGATCTTCATTCAAGTGGAGGACTTTACTGTTGGTAAATATCAAATATGTCCTTGAGCTGCACAGCTATTCCCACAGGGTGACTACACACGAAGAGAGAGCAAGAGGAAAAAACTCTTTCATGAAATCCATGAAGTATGGCAATATCGTAATTAGATTATAATAATTTTATTGCTCTAATTATCCTGTGAGTCCATGTGAGTACTGAGGCCTATGTTCAAACCAAACCCCTAATTTATGGACCAGCCCTGAGCAGATTGGTTAGGCTCAAGTGGTCAAACACAAGCTAAAACCATTAGCTGATGAATGGATTAGTCGATTGACAGAAAATAAATAAGTATTTTGATGATCAATTAACAGTTTAGTCATTTTCAAGCAAAAATGCCACACATTCTCAATTTTCAGCTTCTTGCAAAGATTTTTGTGCCTTCTTTTTCATGCATGATGGCGAACTAAATGTCTTAAGAGTTTTGGACTGTCAACTGATGGATGTAGAAGGAAGCTTTTTATGACTTACTTCATCCAGAATGAGGCCAAGCTTGTCAAGAACACTTGAAAAGATACATTCAACAGCTACAAGGTCATTCAATAAACTCTGCCCAGCAGCAGAAAATGTGTTTTGCTCATAAAGCTGTGCTTTGCCTTGTGACTTTCCCTGTTTGCAAACTGCACCTATCAGTGCTGCACCATCCTGGCTGTGATGTCTGGACCAGCCGCTGTGCAGCAGCGCACGGTCGCCCTGGGCCTGTCATCCCGCTAACATGTGAACACCAACCAGCTCTTCATAACAATGTCCTCTTTATCTGTTTTCTCCATAATGTCACGGCTACCCATGAGTCTGTGACAGGGTGTATTATTCCAGAAATATCCAATAAAAATACAAACCCACGTAATTACCATCTCCTCAGTTATATTTTTATCCTAAAAATAAATATTCTTCGTTTATCATGCTTACTCTCACTTTTGTACATATGGCTGTTAAAAGTCAGAGCCAGAAGCGTTTGAGTAAGTGATGTAGCTAATGTTAGCCATGACATGTAGCTTCACACACCAGCTACAAACTGGTCAAATGTCCATAACAGTTGGACAACCGAGATGCTCCAACACCCTCCACCCACTGTCACACTGACTGCAGATACAAATTAAATCTGGCTATTGTGTCTTTTCACCTTACGTTTCTTCATTACAGGTCGCTAATGTGCTGAACGCTTCACGTTATAAAGTCTTCCTGTTGGCACGAGGACGTGTCAAAACATTTTATAATCTCATTAACGGCCGCACTGTCAGCTAGGTTAGCTATGTTAGCATGCTAATCTCCATGGCAGCCGGCGGGCCTACTGTTATAATAAGCGACTAACGGTGGCATCGCAAACCAACGCCCGAGCCTCTCTGCTTTCCTGTCCCGCTAACTGACACGTTAAAAAGCAACACGGTTATGATGGCAAAGTAAAATACCTGATATCAGTAGTTGGATTTAAGCAGACAGATGACAATAGAATCCAGTTTCGTGTCCGTTTAGTCTGAACAGAAGTGATGGAGGTGGAGACTGATGATGCTGGAAGCTGGACTGTAGTTTACTTCGCTCTCTGCGTCCCTCTTCCTCGGCGGTTGGTCGCGTACTCGTTACAGTAGAGTATCACCGCTCCCTACTGGGGAACCACAGAATGCAGCGAGAGATATGAGACGACGGGGTCTTTTAGAGCTTCGCCCTGATAGACTTCTTAACTTTTTATCCTTATTCTACTCTATTTTACCTCAAATGTGATATTTTATTGTGTGGTTTTGTGTATTGTCTTTATTTTTATTTTATTTTATTTTATTTTTTTTTACCTTTATTTCAATCATTTGGTGCATGTGATTACTATCTTGTAAAGTACTTTGAGCTGCAATTCCTGTATGAAAGGTGCTATCCAAATAAAGTTTGTTATTATTTATTTGTTTGTTTGTTTGTTTGTTTGTTTTTAACTTTCATGGAGACCTACCTCGTGGATTTTGTTCAGCCTCAACTATTCTCTGAACTGCAACCTATTTGTTGGTAGGAATGCTACAAGAAGTATTCTGATCATTTATTTAAGTACAATTATCAATACTACAAAAACTAATTACAGTAGAAGTGTGGGTTAAGTATTCATAATGTTGATTCAGATTGCCAAATTTCATAATGTATATACCATGGATAGTTGAGGTATTAATATAGAAGCAGCATTTTTGGCGCGGTCAATTTTAGCTACTTCACTTTAGTCAAGAATATAACATAAAATTTAAGAACTGGACCATATGTATTGTATGTAAAATCCTAATCTGTGTTGATGGCTCCTTGTGACTCTCTATACTATATGCAGCCTTCCTACAATCCAAAATACAAATTAACTACAAGTTCATTCACTCTTCTGAATCCTGATTAACCTGTTAGGGGGCAAAACATTACTCTTCATCTGCGTCTGCACATGTTTACTCTTGCCTCAAAGTTCCCATTAAGTCCAGGGCAACCAGTCGTGGTTTGCTGGAACAATGCCATTTGTTTTAGTCTGCGGCAGTTTGATTGAATGCACTTTATAGGGAGTCCACCACTGCAAATATCACAGCCTAATATTCTAAAAGGAAATATAAAATCATGCATATTTATTACCATCATCCATTTTTATTCTTTTTTATTGTTTTTCTTCCATACAAACGTTTATTGCGCATGCCTTATGAACACCCATACAAACATACAGCACAGTCATAGTGTTATTTGTCATGTGGAAAAACTATGAGCATGAAAGCCTTGTTTTCATGTCTGTCCTGTAAAACATTGGATGACTTGCACGATTTGACTCGTCCTCTTTGTTTTTAATGTGGAGATGCTCACAGTCCTGCCTTGGTTTGGTCTTTGATTTATTTTGTAGTCTTACCATATGTAGAATCATTTCTTAAGCCCTTCGTTTTTACTGTTCGGGAGCTGGGTTGGCATATTTAAAGGGGTCATAAAGGTCACGTTTGAAATCATAAGGGTCAAAGTAAGGCGAGAGGGGTTTCTGGGTGTCTGGTGCTGCAGGGACACTTTCCTCTGCTTTTGCTACTTCCTCTTTCACCACCTTCTCTTCAGCAGGTGCCTCTGGTTCGGTTGTTTCCTGGATAGGACGGGGAGGGTGATCGATGAGACAGTCAGGGTCCCAGTATGGGTCACAGTCATACTCCATACCTTTAGCAGTGATAGCAGGAGGGGGAGGTGGGGCAGACTTTTTGGGAGCAGGAGGAGCAGCGGGTGGTTGGGGAGGAGCAGCAGCTTTTATCTCCTCCTCTGTTCTGGGCCCACAGGAGGGGTTGAGTCGTGGGTCACACAGTACTGGAACAGCCCCTGCTGGCAGGTAGACGATCTGAGGTTTGCACAGCGGGTCTTTGGGGTTACACAGATAGATCCTCTGAGCATTCTCCAGAGGGTCTGGGGTCGGAGCAAGGGTGGTGGGAGGTGGAGGAGGCTGAGTGGTGGTAGTTGGTGCTGCAGTTGTAGTCAGTACACCCATGACACTTTGGTAACTGGAGGCATCTGGGCCATAGATCAACTCCAAGTGACGCATCTGCTGATACAACATCCTGATCCTGTCAATCTCATAGATCTGAAACATATCAGAGAGGAAAAAAAGGTTTTTAGTTGAAGGGTGAAATTCAAGTTGAACCACATATGTAAGGCTGTCCAATCGACCATAACTTACTCCTTCAATGTGCCCTATACTGCTGTAGTAGCGGTAATAGGACTGAAAATCAGGAGTGCCTCTGTACCACTTTGGGTCAGTGTTCCTCTTAGGTCGAGAATTGGTCAAGAAATCGTGTGCCTGAGCAGAGTCAATGCTGACCGAATTCCCTGTGAAAGAACAGGGTCAAGGATTATAAAGGGGGAAAAAACAAATCATTTAAACTTTGATTTGTGAGGTACTTTTTTGATTTTTGAGATTAGCAGTGGCATCTAGAAACATTCCAACAAATATAATAGTCATGACAAAAAGTATTATTGTAATGATAATATGATTGAATATGAATACAAGCCACTTTCTGTTTCTGTCTATTTCTGATTAGCAGCACACGTGTGTAAGATTACAATCTGTAATAAGATGGCAGATTACATACTTCCGGGATTCTTTAATTTCCCCAGAGATGTTGCTTCAAGCAAACCTGGAGGGAGGCAGAGCACATATGTAAGACACTCACCCCGAGCAGTGCGACACTTCACTCTGCAAAGCATTACACAGCGACCAAAGGAGGCGTTCAACTCATGTGAACAGAGATATCAAGAACTACAATTTCCCATGCTGTCATCATTCATCTGTTAATGAATAAGTTTGAACTCCTGTACAAAGGTCACATGAAAGAGGATTAATTCCATGCATTTTACATAGACAAACCTGGTATTAGCAGCAGGCAGCATAGCGCCCTCAACAGGGACATCAGGGAGGTCATCCTTGAAGTCTGCATTTGCAAATCATGCAAAAACCTGATTATTCTACAGTCTGTCTGTCCGACATCACTGCTGTTATTCAGAAAACAGACAATCAAATAATCCATAATATGTGTTGAAAGTATCACACTCCATGACATGAACCACAAGGTGAAGATACTCCACTGGCAAAGCTAAAAATACATGAATAAAAAAAAAAAAAAAGAATCACCTGCCACTAAGATTCCTGTAACAACCATATTTTTTCAATTACTACAGAACCTTATATTACAGCAGTTTAGTCAAACCAATCTCACTTCTTTTGCTTTGGCATTCGCAGATTATTTTCTGCACCAAGTGAACTGACAAAAAGTCAGTTCAAAGCAAATTTTGCCTCATATGAACAGCTCGACTTTTACACTTGACACAGCTACTGAAGTGAAAAAGAAAACCGAAACTGCTCACCTGCAGATGCATCTCCCAAGTCCTGGTCTAAACCTTTGCGCAACATAACTGTTCATAAATACTGCTGCTAATACTGGGGCCTGTCCATTGGCCACTGAACGGCAAGCAGGCCTAACTCCACCCCTCATGCTTTTTCTGTTGAGACGTGGAAGAGCTCATTAGCACACTGAACATGAAACAGCAATAAAAGACCAGCTTCAAACAAAATGTGACTCTTGTAAAGGTGCAAGAAAACAGCCCTGTGAGAGCAGGGCACCTCCTGGGTGCACAGGCAGACCAGTCATAGTCCTGGATGAAGCCACCAGTGGAGGCAGGATCTATGCATTAAAAAAAAAGCATTTTCCTAAATCTTTAGCTGTCAAACATGGATACTTCTGTTTGTTTCATGGACAAAATATGCAAAATACAGTGAGATGCACCATCCTACTGTAGCCCCACTCTTGACAAAACATGCCTGGCAGGTAAAAATTAACCCTCTGTCAGGAAACAGCTGGATATGCCCTTTTAACTCTGGTCTTGACCAGTCAAAAAACAGAGGGGGAGCCGAGTCAACTGCTGTTTAAGTCCCCAAGAAATATGCAAGAATTATGGGCTAGCTTGTCTAAGCACCAAGTCAACGTAACACAGCCTGGGAAATCTTGTCTAGAGACTTCAAAACACCATTTTTATTGGTTTCCACATTGATACAAGCATTTCTGAATGCCTGCATAGCAAAAATACACATAACTGCACAAAATAAGTTTCAGAGTTCTTATTCTGTGTTTACAAGTTTGGCAATTTCCCACCCAAACCTCTTTTCCCTTATCTTATACTCTGTGTCCTTCCTATCTCAGTCAGAGACAAAACCTGGAAACTTTGCTTTTTTCATTTCTTTTTAGCTGATTAACCTTTTCTTCATTGCATTCTTTAATTTTCTTGAGACTGTCTTCATTTTCCTCCACTCTTGCCTGTTGACGCAGTGTTTATCATTTCAACACTGAAGCAAATGCTGTCCTTCAAACCAGGAGGTAAAGCTGCGATCAAAGAGTGCAAGAAGGAGACAGGGAGTCTATAGGGGTTCTACCAGGTGGCTAATGGTGAGCGTCATACTCTAATTGCTCTGTGCCTACGACAGAAATGGAAGGGTAAGAGTACCTGTTACTCTTAAATGATATACATTTAATTTACCTGTACAGTGAGACAACCAGCCGCCTCATGGAATAAATCAACTTGTTTTGCAGATGGTGTAAGTCGGGCAAAAAAAAAAAAGAAAAAAAAAGGTGCTTCAGGAATCTGACATTTTTGCAGGCTTGTCAGAGTAACACTTTTGTATATTGACAAAATGTAATCATTTATATAACAACAAATTGAGCCATCAGTTTAGCACTTGTTACCACTGGTTAAAGTCAGTCTGGATGAGTCTTAGTCAGTTTGATAGTACACTGAAGCGATAAACTTACGAATGAACTATCACACTTGCAATGGCTTTAAAAATTACAATATACATACATAAAACACTTTTTAGGGAGATGATTGTATGTGACCTGAAAGCATTCTCCTTGGTGGTAATATACTCTTCTTAA
The DNA here is from genome assembly GCF_051107435.1 of Chaetodon auriga. Classification (NCBI taxonomy): domain Eukaryota; kingdom Metazoa; phylum Chordata; class Actinopteri; order Chaetodontiformes; family Chaetodontidae; genus Chaetodon; species Chaetodon auriga. Next base: position 11,310,924 of record NC_135085.1, on the reverse strand, counting down.
CTGTGGCCAATCACCTTATTGCTCTCTGCTCTTTATTTCAAGTCATACTGTTAATAAAGGAGACCATGGAATAGTTGTATTACTGCAATGTACCACAGCGTGTGTTGCACAACTTTACCACCACCTGTAGGGTGTCAATTATCACAGCCTGTGCCCCTCTGATCTTCAAGAGAAATTATACCTTGTCCTGGAGCTCTCTGCAGGACAGAGGATCACTTCATACCTATGGTGCCTGTGTGCTGTCTTTTCTAAGCAACAATATAGCTATACCACATTTTACAGGGAGATATTGCACTTTTTACTCCACTACATTTATTTCACAGCTATAGTCACTGGTGACTTTGCAGACTGAGATTTTGCATAGGAAATGTATGATTTTTTTTTTTCTTTTGTTACTTGAGGTAATTTTGCCTGTAAACACTTACATACTTTTACTTCAGTAAGATGTTGAATGTCAGACTTCTACTTGTAACAGTATTTTTTGCACTATGCTTGTACTGCTTTATTTTCTAAAATTCTTCATACTTTTTCCACCAGTGGAAAAATGCAATGAATAACTGAAATAATATAGAATACAAAATATGTTTATAACTTCCATTTGAGAAGTGGTTTGTCCATAATTTGCCGTCTGTGGAAAGCATGTTGCTTTATATCAAATGCAAGACGTGTTCCTGAAGTGTCCTTCTGCCACATACAGTCTTTCCACTAGGTGGCAGTACGATTCAAAACCGGAAATGTCTGACTCCTTATGTCAGTTCCTTGTCGAAGTTTTGTAGTTCCTGTGTAGTTGACCTGTCAGCGTTGTAGTACAAGCTGTAACTACTGATAATTTGTCTGTCCTTCTGGTTGTAGCAGTTTTCCGCCAGCAACACAGCGAGCACCAGAGCGTCGGACACACGGGATTATTCGTTCTTACCGTTGTTGCTGGTGTCAGCTAACCAGCGAGCTAACATCTAAAGTTAGCTAACAAGCCAACCAGCTTGACAGCTAGCTTCCTAGCTAGCATTCGACGGTAGCTAGCAGCGTTAGCTGGCTTTTTGTATTTAGCTGGTTCACCTGCTGGTGGTTCGAGGCGAGGAAGCCGCCCACTCCTTCAAATCAGTATTCCGGGCAAAAGACTGAACGGTAAGTAAGCACGAACTTAATGTAGCTGTCTAAAGTTAGCTAACATCACTAATACGGATTAATTAGCGTATTGATTTTAAGAATTTTTGCCCGAGACGAAAGCGTCCAGTAAGCCGGGGTTTGACAGTTCAGCTGCCCAAACAGTGTCACCAGTTCAACTCCCCTGTCAGCTGTTTTGGTTACTGGTTTCACTTCTGTCATTGAGTTTCACAACTTTTGGCATATTTGTGTCTGTTTATGTGACGTTAAGTGATCTAATATCTAACATGAAGTGATTTGTTACAATAAACAGAAAGCACACATTGGGAACATTATGTTAAATGTAAGTGAAGCCCGTGGTTCTCAAAGTGTGGTCCGGGACCCATCAGGAGGCCAGGAATGGATTCCACTGGACCAATAGCGAAATGGACTCTAGGTTTTTGTGCTTTAATTGTACTGTAAGCACAATAACACAACACTGACTTTTTGAAGGATCTCCATGTTCACACTGTTACTCAAAACCACAGTTTCCAGTGAGTAGTCCCAGTGCTGAAACAAGGAGTTGATTCATGGGTTAGTCATTTGAGACCTTTGTCAAACAAAGTGTCAAACATTATCTGGTTCCAGCTTCTCAGATGTGTGGATTTATTGCTTTTCTTTGTTTAACAGGGTTGTAAATAGGATATCTTTCGGTTTTGGACAAATAAAGTTAGTAAATGAATGAACAGTGTGAAAACCTCATCCTGGGCTGTGGGAACTTGTAATTGGCATTTTTCACTTAAGATCTACCTTTTGAGAGGCATTTTCTCACTAAATACTGTTGAAGTGGCTATCATGAATCACTGCTGCAAAGCATCTGGTTATGCAAGTCATTGTCCTTGTGTTACTTTTTAACTCTAGCCGGCTGCCTCAGTTGTGATGACATGTGCACTTCATGTAAATCTTCTGTCGGTGTGTCAGAGCCCTGCAGGGTTTCTCACTCTCAGGGCTCAGCTGTTGCTAAGAGAAAGAGGCAGGGGGTTGCTTGTGCAAGTGCCCAGTGTTGGATCAGGTAGCTGTCACCACCAGGCTCGCGCACGGCCATGTCCGTCACTCGCTGTACTGAGTCACACTTTCATAACTGACACAGCAGCCCAAGTCTTGCCAAGGGTTGTTCGGGCAGAACTGTGCGTTAAAGAAGCAACAAGGAAAGACATTTAGGAATAATGAACCGTCCCTTTAATGACCCGTACCTTCATTGTGGGTGGTGAGGTGGAATGTGTGGAATGGGGCAGAGCCTTAACCCATAACACAGCAGCCCTTGCAGGAGGATTCCAGCAGTCGTTTTTTATTGTTCCACTAAATTTGGACAGACAGGGTGGATGTCACGCTGTCATTGTGGATGCGATCTTTGAAGGTGTGTCAAACCTTGTGAAAGGAATTTAATGGCATGTTAAAATTCAACGGCTATTTTGGGCCTCGGTCCTGTTCTACCGGGATACACAGGACGGTTATAGTTACTGATCTTTGACTCTTCCAGGTGTGTTTGGTTCATCACAGTCGATTAATTAACCAGAACTTAATCTTCAACTGTTTTGATGATTGATCATTTAAGTCATTTTTCAAGCAAGGTTTTGTTTTTGTTTTCTTACTTTTGGTGGTTCCAGTTCCTACAATGTGCTGCTTTTCTCTGTTTGATGTAATGATATAGTTGTGCATAGAATATCTTGGTTTTTGACTTTAGCTTGGACAAAATTAGATATCTGAAAATGTCACCTTGGTCTTACTGTTTTCTGATGTTTCATAGATCGAACTATTCACGGGTGAATTGAGAAGATAATCAGCAGATTAGTCGATGATCAAAATGATAAGTCTTTTCAGCCCAGCTTTATATTATCTAATACAGATATCCAGGACGTTGAGCTCGTTGAAAGCCTGCATGAAGCGTTTTCTTGCTCTACTGGACAATAAAGTTTTGTATTTGGTTAAAAGTAGCCCTAAACATACCAGCCTCTGTGGTCACAAGAAAGTCATCCAGCTGGCTGTTACAAAACAAAGTCAGCTGAAGTCTGGTGAAACAGGGTCTGATCATTTGATGCTAAATGTGACGTTAGCTTGGACTTCAGACGTGACAGCAGACCAGACCAGGAACCTGAAGTGAAGGCTGGACATGCTTAATTATCTGTATGTTTAGGAACAAAATGTTTCGTGTTGAAACAGGTGGTGTTTGCTCCATTTTCCGTTGACCTTCATATGTGTGTCACTGAAAAACAAACGCATGGTTCATTGAGCCGAGACGCATACTTCTCTAATTCTCCCTCTGTTACAGGGTCAGAGTTGACTGAAGATGTGTCATCTGCCATCACCTCACTGCTCTCGAGATTTACAGTCTGCCTGTGCTATATGTTATATAATGCTTACTATAATTATGTAGCATAGAGTTCATGTCTCGAATGTGGGCAGACTATACAGAGAAGAACTGAGTGTCTGTGTGTCTCTCTTTTAATCCTGCTAGAAGATGGCAAAGCAGCGTGTGGTCGATGTGAAGTATGCTGTGTTTTAATTGCATTTATTTTGACACAGATGGAGGCTCAAAGCTCCAGCGGACTGCTGCTGTCCAGAAAGAGGAGAAGAGACGGCTCCAATGGGGAGACCGAGGAGGGCGAGAGGCTTGGGAAAATCCCCAGATGTACAGTGGTGAGTTAGCTGTGTGCCTGTGCCTGTTTGTCCAGTGCTTTCTGTGGGCTGACAGAACGACGAGAAGTTGGAACTTAAGGTGTGATTGGACCTTTAATGTCCCACAGTACATACACATCACATCGTTCCAGGAAAGAATATCACAAAATTAGAGCATCCTAATTTTATTTTATCCCACCAGGGAAGATAAAATGATTCACTATAACGTACAGCTCTGATTTCTGTGTGGATGAAAAGAAGACGTCCTCGATTGCTGAAGTCTTTGTCTTCTGTCGGTGTGGGTCTTTTAGGGGTTGAAGCACCCTGCACCTTTCGCAGATGAGCTCGAGCCAGCTGATGGTAAACCTTATGAGAGAGTCAACATGGAGGAGGCTAAGAGGGGAACACCACGTGAGTCTGAATCTTTCAGTCTCTCGGTTGATGTCTGTACAGAGTGCATCTTTCATCTGTGGATGTCTCGTCTCTCTCCATCCAGCTGACAGACCGGTGCGGGTGTACGCAGATGGAATCTTTGACGTTTTCCATTCAGGTCACGCCAGAGCGCTCATGCAGGCGAAATGCCTCTTCCCAAATACGCACCTCATCGTCGGAGGTAAGCGTGTCTGTCTGTGTCTGTGTCCGTGTAGGCTGTCACAGCTGCAGACGTCTTATCAGCTGCTGTGAAACTCAAAAAAACAGGAAGACACTCGAGATACTCCCAGTGCAAGTCTGATGAATTCAGACATCTGGGAAAAGTTAGATAACTGATAACAGTGCAAGATAAAGAACTGTGACTTATTATTCATAGGGCTGTTTCATACGTGAGAAGGATAAGTAGGGCTGTTTTTTTCATTGCAACACAGAAAAACTAAGCTGAAGTAACAGTAAGGCTTTTAATCATGGTTAAACAGTACCTTCTATGTTTTTGTGACTATTCAAAGTGTGCAGTGATGACCTGACCCATAAATACAAGGGCTTCACGGTGATGAACGAGGACGAGCGCTACGATGCCATCAGACACTGCCGCTATGTGGACGAAGTGGTGCGAAACGCTCCCTGGACGTTAACACCAGAGTTCCTCGCAAAACATCGCGTGAGTGGATGAAGTCAAGAAATGAGTGGGCGAGCCACCACATCTGAACCTCTGTAACCTTTTCCCTGCTTTTTTTTATGTGTGTGTGTGTGTGTGTATTTTTGTTTTTGTACAATTTGTAGATGTGAATCTACTGTGTTGATGTATGTTGTAATGACCTCTCCAGATTGACTTTGTGGCCCATGACGACATCCCATACTCCTCAGCGGGCAGCGATGACGTGTACAAGCACATCAAGGAAGCTGGTGAGTGGTGCTGATTATTTAAGTTCCTTCCATGTCCTGAATAGGTTATTACTGCAACCTCTTAAATGAAATCTGCAGACTGCAATCATCAGCTGCATCTTGCCCTCCACAGGTATGTTCGCCCCCACCCAGCGGACAGAGGGCATCTCCACCTCTGACATCATCACACGCATAGTCCGGGACTATGATGTGTACGTCAGACGCAACCTGCAGAGAGGATACACAGCAAAGGAACTCAACGTCAGCTTCATTAATGTATGAAACGTAGCTTTGGTTTTAACTGTGTGACTGTAACTGTACAGTGTCGGGTAAAAGAAGAGGGCTGGTAATGTGCTGGCAGTTGTTGGCATGAGAGGTAATTCATGTCTCCTCTTGTCACCTTTGCTGTCCCCACTATTATCAGGAGAAGAAGTACCACCTGCAGGAGCGTGTGGACAAGGTGAAGAGGAAGGTGCGTGACGTGGAGGAGAAGAGCAAAGAATTCGTCCAGAAGGTGGAGGAGAAGAGCATCGACCTCATCCAGAAATGGGAAGAGAAATCCAGAGAGTTCATTGGCAACTTCTTGCAGATGTTTGGCCCTGAGGGAGCTCTGGTGAGGATGGTTTTGTTCTGTCTTTCAACACTCTTTAATCAGGCAGTGTGGCTGAGAACACATCCTTGTTTACACTGTTGATGGCCTGGGAGACATGTTGCTGAGGGATGGAAGGCTTTATAACCCGTCGACCGAGGGTTCATTGACACTTAATATCAGGACATCGAGACATTGTTCCACCTCTGTCCTGTTAGGAGCTTAACCGCTCACTTTCTGGAGAGTATGAAAACATTCATGAACTAAAAGGCACTCACCAGCATGTGTCCATATAAAAGATGATGTCTTCATGTTTCCGTCTCACCTCCACAGAAGCACATGCTGAAGGAAGGCAAGGGCCGCATGCTGCAGGCCATCAGCCCCAGACAGAGCCCCGACAGCAGCCCCACCCGCGAGGAGCGCTCCCCTTCTCCCACCTTCCGTCTCCCCTTCTTCAGCAAGACCTCCCCGCCTCCCTCGCCTCCGCCCCACCACAGCGGGGCCCGCGGATACCTCATCAGCGATGACGACGACGACGAGGACGACGAAAACTAGAGCGCGTCTGAATTCTCCACTCGTGTCGGGCGCCGCAGTCAGTGCTGCCGGTTAACTGAGCTGCCGAGTAACATGGTTTTCATTGAGCTCCTGCTTCCATTTTTTGTTTGTGTATGGATTTACTTTGACATTTAGCACTTCAGTGTCCCGTTCACTTGAGCAGCCAGGTTCTCCAGCTCTCCTCTTTTCAGCAGCCAGTTTTGTTCTTTTGGTTCTTGTGTCACAGTCAGTAAAAGTTACCACTCGTTCTTTGAAAAGTACTCATGTATCTCGGCCACTTTCGATGTTGAAGTTATTAGTTGCTCACTGTCACTTAGGAATATTTGCAGGGCTTACACTCAGTGCACTCTTCCATCTATGATGGTATTCTCAAGGTTGGCATGGCAGTGAGGTAGCAGTTTGTGTTTTTGTTTCTGTCATGGCTTTAGCGGGAGGTTTTTGGTCACTTGTGGGAAGAGCACATTTATTGTGGTGCTGCAGAGCTGAGCTGAGACCTCATGGAGACACTGTTGGATGTCTCTGGAGGAGGTTTTTTCAGAGCGGGTCAGAAAACTGGACTTTTAAACGATCTGCTCGTGAGGCAGTTAATATTCTGCTCATCGTAACACGTAACCAACCTGTCTTTTTTTTTAATAACAGGGAACTCCAGATTACATCAGTCTGAGGTGAATCTTAAGAGTCGAGTGTTAGATGTCTATTAAACAGCAGCTTCTTCCCACTCCCACGTTTGTCTGCCTGCTTCGGGGCTATGTGTGTGCGTGTGTATGTGCATGTGATGTTTGTGTGTGCAAGCTCTTTCGTCAGCATGTTTGAAATGTCTTCTGTCAACGTTCTCCACAGAATACTGCACATCTGGGTTCAGCTGTGATCTAATTGCATACACGTAGTAATAAATGTTATTTGTCTGCTGACAAGGTTCAGTCTTTGGAAGACTAGTTTCAGACTGGACGCCTTTCTTGTGGCGTAAATGAAAGTCATGCAAGGATGACCCATTTAACTGTTGACGTAGACATTCTTATTTTTGTAGATTCCCTCTTTCCTTATCGTCTGTACAGATAATGATCTTAATAACCCCTGTTTAGAAGTGCTTTGACAGTCTGAGCGGTGAATCAACGTGAGCAGGGCTGGAGTTACATATGTATATTTTTTGGTGATGCAGATCCTGAAGTCAGAATTTTCATCAGATACATGTGATGACAATAGAAGATATTACGTTGTCATATATCAATGAAGACCTGAGAACTGTTGAAATGCCATACTTCTTAGAAGAAACCACATCTTTTTGTTAGTTGGAGTCACAAGCACAAATAAGATTGCTTCATGAATGAGGCCCAATCATTGACAGCATGCATACGTGGCAGAAGTCGTCCCAAAAATGCACAGATTTGGAGTTTACACCAATTTACAGGAGAAATGTGCATCAGTTTAGATGCAGACTGTGTCACATGTGGTGTGAGGGGTCCAGATTTCTGCATTAATGAAACACCAGATCAACATTTATGTAGCTACCTCCTTCTTCCCCGAACGGATTCAGTTTCCTAAGATGAGCACAAAGTTGCAGCATTATTTTTCCTTTCTGAACAGAGCCATTGTCACAGCACCGAGACAATGAGAGTGAGTCAAATATTTGAGATTTTCTGGCCTCGCGGTGTGCCCTGCATCTCAGCTGATAAAAGCATGTCTTGTGTCTCTTACATAACTGAAAACTTTAACATCACAGGTCACCTGAAGATGTAATGCAATACTGTCAAGGACTTGGAATATAAATGTTGGATTCATCTGTTTAAAGCTTGGTTTCCCAAAAGCAAGTCATTTTAAAGGTCGGGGAATAAGTGAAAAAGGATTCCCACAGTTATGAAGTCCTACTTTTGGTATTAAAAGTACAAAACAAGTATAATTAGTAGAGGAACACTAGCCTAGATTTTGGTGCTAAGCTACTCTTGGGAAGCCTCGTCTCGATTCTTGTGGAATCGCTTCCCTTAAATCAGTGTGAATTTGTCAGTAAGACGTTCGAGGTGGCGGAGTCTGGAGTGGCAGCCCAGAAACAGCCACTACTACTAAGAACAAATGGAAATGTTTTTAACAGCAAGTGTTTTAATCATGTTATTTTACTGTTTGGGTTATTTTTGTTTGATGTCCTGGATGTAGAGGAAGAGCAAGTCAGGAACAATGTATTAAAACATGTTTGGCCAAAGCATTTCTTGACCCCAATCAATTATTGTCTGCTGTGCTTTTAGGTAATGAGCCAGTATATTTCTCAAACGAACAGTCCACCATCGCCCAGAATCCATTGTTCCTACACCAGCCCCTCCCTCACTTCAAACAATATCAAGAGGAAACGGTGATACAATAGAATAAAGACAATCTCCAATAACATCAGCCGAACGAAAACGCACACACAGAGGGTGGGCAGGGTTGGTTATATAGTCAGATTTTATTGGACAGAACGGTCACCAGGGCTACAAACATGAAGAAGCAGACAGTGATGAGGTAAACACCAGGGGGAGACCTCACCTCACTGCAAACATACTCCCAGCGCCAGATTTTCCCCACAGCATCTTTCAATCAAAATAATGTGACAAAGTTCATCTTAGTGCTTAAGAAACAGGAAATCTGAGTCACGTACTAGCTTATCGGGATGATGGTCAAACCTCAAAACTGTCTGGAATGTTTCCCCAATGTTTTAACTTCACTTTGACCTCACTGACTGCTGGTAAACTAATGGAGGAGGGAAAAAAAGCAAGGGAACGAAACAATACAGTCTCCAGGAAATGGAAAAACAGCTCGGCCACTATCTTATCTTTCCTAACTACCCGAAAGAGATGTTGAAATGAGACGTTTGATCCATGACCATTCCCAAAAAAACACAGATATCAAATATCAATCAGTCCACAATACAGAATCAGACAATGCATCTCAATTTGATGGGGAGACTCTACTGAGACAGAGGTTCAAACACAGGAACTATATCAGGATTCAGTTTTTAACCACAACAGCTACAAACCACCATACCAGAGATTAACTCCAGGACTTCTTGGGCTTCTAAAGTAACGGGAGAGAAGATGGCGGAACAATAACACTGAATAAACATGACAGGGCACCCTTTAAAGACGCCTAAAGGGTGCCTCCAGTCCTCTCCCCCCTGGTTCCCACCTACATCACTTGTCTTTTTCTTTTGGACACCAGTTGGTTTACAGGTTTACTCATCACTACGAGATATATACGATACAATGGTTCACATTTTGCATATATCTGTGCATTATATCATATTTTTTTTTTTTAACGATGTAAATTCAATCTCCGACACCTAGTTAGGAAGGGGTGGGGGGTGGTGGTGGTGGTGGTGGAGGGGGACTGGGGTGGGGTTGTATGAGAGAAGCTGGAAGGGTTGAGGGGAGGAGAGAGACAAAGTAGGAAGGGGCAGAAGAAAAAAATCTTAACAAGATAGATGGGGGGGAAAAGTGGTCAGATCGCTGCCCGGCGGGGTTGAGCTTTAGCAGCGTGTTTCGTAGATGCCGGAGCGGCCGATGTACCGCACCCATTTGATGACGTCGTGGTCACTGTAGTTGAGCTTGGACTCAAACACCTTCAAGTAGCGCACCTTGAGACCAGAGGGAGCAAAGGGAACCTGCCGAGACGAGCAGAGGAGGGTTAAGGACGTGTCGGGACACGCTGGCAGCTGTAGCACGCAGGGGCTGCTGGGTTCTTACTGCAGCCGTGACCTCTGAGTGTGTGTCTGTGTGCGTGTGTGAGGTGAGCAGGTTGTGATTTGCTGGGATCAGACTTGAGTGAGTGTGTGTATGACAGAGAGGAAGGCAGAGAAACTACTATCAATGTGTTCTGACCTCAAAGTTCATGGAGATGGGAGGCCTGGCCCATTTCTTCTTATCGTTGGTCGGCAGCAGCTCTATCTCAGCGCTGATCTGAGACTCCTTCATCCCAGCCATGCGTTTGATCCTACACACACACACACACACACACACAAACAGTAAAGCCTCATTTTAAAAACCTCATCAGAATAAATAAGAGGGTTTACAAAAGAGATGACTGTGTGTCTGAGGTTAAACAAACCAAAGAGAAGCTGTTGATCATTAACTGGACATAAGCAGAAAAGTGAATTTGTTGGTGAATGTACGGGCCGAGCTGCGACTCACTTCCAGACAATGGCGTTCTCACTGGCCTTGTACTTGGCTTTTCCCTTCATACAAATCACCTGCACGCCGCTGGTGTTGAGGGGCGTTGGGATACGCACCTGAGGAGTCAATAATGAAGCAACGTTAAAACAACCATTGCAGAGGGGTTCCAAAGGGGGTCTGATGACATTTGATGAGATGAGCTCACCTCGATCTTTTGGGCCAGCAGCGAGGGTTTAAAGTTGGACTTGATGACCACCTTAACCTCAAGTTTAGTGCGGCCAACCTCCCTGACCAGAGGAATAACTCGGAACGGCAGGATGATGTCTTTAGTGGTGCGATACCTGCAGAGATACAGGGGCAGAGAACACACAAAACGTTCATCCTCGCCTTTCTCATTCACTTCTCAGTACAAACTTAAGATATAGGGACCACGCCGACACAAACTGGCATACATGTAATATGGTTTGCACATTAAATCTCATGCCCCGTGCCCTCCAACGCTTTCAGTCACAGTCTGCTCTTGTCTGGACAGCTTAATAACAAATAAAAGCTTGAAAAGATTTTAAAAAAAAATCCATCTACTGACCTCATGAGCTCATACTCTCCATCAGGGGGGATGAAGCTGATGCTACGCTCTGAGTCAAACTTACTGAGGCGCACACACTGGTGGAAAGTGCAGTCATCGATGGCTATGGACTGCTTCCCACTGCCGGCAGAAAAAACACATCAGAGACACACACAAAGGAGACGAAAGAAGATTAGTCCACTTGTTTATTATTAAAAAAATTCTATCTAATAATGATGACACCGATTCTTCAAAAGATAAGACTACTACTCTCCCTAAACTAATGTCCATAGGTTAAAAGGAAACATTAAGATATGAGCACACGAAGGGACACAACTGCTGGTAACAAGACATGAAAAACTAAAAACATAAAAATGACACTATTGTGCAACAAATCAAATCACAATCCCCGTTAGGTGTTTAAAGAGTTAAAAGTCAAGCAGGTAGGTGTGGGGGAATAAAACAAACCAACCATTCCACAAAATAGGCAAACAACCACCGGGCAGTACACTGAAGAGTCGACAAGGTGTGTTTGATTTGTGTGTGGGGAGCAACACTGCATGAGATGTACAGATTCTTAATGTGCTTAAGGGCTTAGACAAGACAAGGTGTGTGTGTGTGTGTGTGTGTATGTGTGTGTGTGTGTGTGCTGAGGTGGCAGAGGTGGAGGACACTTATCAGTACAGTACCTTCCTCCCCCTAAATCACTGAGGTACAGCACATAGAAAAGAAAGAGAGGGAAAGAAAGGAGAGATGCATCCAAAGGAAAGAAAAATTAAAAAGAAATTGTAAAGCCTGTCTTGTTGTAAACAGCAAGACAACACTGAAAACACAGACACGGGGCTAACAGACAAGGTGGCCTCTTAAAAACTGGCTCAGCAATACATTTCCTTGTCAGGCTTTTCAAGCAGGAAATCACATAAAAGCACTAACTCTCAATAAATTGCTAATCATTCTCAGCCTTGCTTATCAAAATACGGTTGATTTCTGACATTCAATTTGCCGTCTGCTGACCCGCCTCGCCGTGCCGCTCACCTCTTCCCTGCTTCATCAGACGCTCCTCCCTTGCCCTGCTTATCGATGACAATCTTGTCGTTCATGCCAAATTTGCACTCTGGCATTCCACTCAGGTAGCTCTTCATCACTACTCGGCCAGACACGTGGGCGCTCAGGACCTGGCCTGGACAGGAGGGGAAAGAAAAGTCAGTCCAGAGCTGGACAGACTGCAAATGACACCTCGCTCTCTGCACATTGTTGCTTTGAGGAGTCTAATTATGCTCGACACTCACAGGTCCAAATGTAAACAAAAGGGTAACAATGCTATCAAAAATCAAAAGACAAGATTGGAATTTCTTATCATGTAATGAGAAACACGTCTTTATCTGACAATGAAACTGTACACTCCCTCCAGCTACATAAACTGAAGATGATGATGGTGTGATATGACAGACAGCCTCAGAACAGCTGCAGAACAGACCTTGTGGTGAAACTGGTTCTTAACTGACTGGCAAAGATAAATCAATGCTACAGGAGAGACTCTCTCCAGCTCTACATGATATATTGAGAAATAAACATTAAAAATCAATCAATATTAACAAGGAAGTGGTGAACTACCGGCACATTTCAGTAAATCATTCACGTCAGCAGTCCCCGCCCAGTTAGGGAAGGCTGTGTAAACAAACCTTGTGGCGACATGAGCAGGTTGACGCTCTCCAGGACGTCCAGGAAAAGCTCATTGCGGCGATACTTGATGCCCTCGCGACGCCAGCCGATCTGCCCCGTCACCTGACTGGTGATCTGAGACTGCTCCTCTTTTGTCTGGGGGACAGGAAGAGAAACTGTATCACTGCTAACAAAAGGAGATGGCTGATAGGCTGAGAAGGCTGAGAACAGAAAGAAGGTATGAAGGGGGATCATGAGCAGGGCGGAAAGCAAATATGGCACGGCGCCACACGCGGATACAATGAATCTTACTGAGCTACAATGTGTGATGTTTATTACCTGGTGCTGAATTATGAAGCATCCAAGGCGGCAAGATGGGGGAAACAAGGAGAGAAAAATTAGTTAACATAATAAACGTGAGCATTTATAGTCGACACTAAAGGAGGCCCACAGTCAAATGATATTTCTTGTTTTCATTAAATCCAACAGAAATCCACAAACACATGCCATAAAGTTTTTGCAGTTTTCATGACAAACATATTTGGATGTTGCTACATTAACAGACAGCCTGCTGAACCCACGCCGAGACACTGCTCGTCACGTGTGACCTTCACTGTATTTCTGTGAGACTCCTCTGCCACGGCTCAATTTACAAATGCATTGCTTTCAACAGCGATGTGCCATGTCTCGTGTCACTCGCAGCCTCGTGCATTCAGGAACTCTGCAGGTTCCAGTGTAATCAAATGTTGTGGTAGTGTATTTGACAGCAGCTACTTTTAGTCCAATGGGTTATAATAAACAAAGGACTGGAAATAGACCAGGCTTTTTGTCAAGGACATCGGTCCAAGAAAAATGTCAAACCTAGATCAAGCTCACTGACTCATGTGACATGTAAATGAAGACTAAACTTGTCTTACTGACCTGTCCCTTAATGCCCTGCTGGGTGATGAAGGTCTTCAGAGCTCCGGTCTCTGAGTTCTGGGGGTAGCCAAAGTCCAGGATCTCTGTATGAGCAAACACGGACAGATAAGTGTTCATGACAGATAAGATGGGTACAAGGAAAAACTAGGACTGTGGCAAAAGAAAGAACCAGTGCTGACGGGTGAGTCAGTGAGACACTAGATTATTACAAATCTGTGCTTGATGCCACTTTTTGGGTCCCTCAAGAGCAGAAACAAACACACAAACAAATTATTGCCTCCTACCATCCAGCAGCTCGTAGATGAGCACAAAGTTGTTCTTGATGTTCTCCTCGCTGATCTTGCCAAAGTAGGCCGTCATGACGTCACACATCTTGTACAGGAACTCGAACACCATGGCGGCATTGACGTTCTGCTTGGTGACCGCCGCCAACCAGATGTTGGAGCGCTTGACATGGAAGAAGCTGGTGCGGGCGATGTTGGTCACCGGGGATCGGACCTGCTGCCGGGCGTGAATCACGTTCACGCGGAACGCGTCCACCGCGTTACGCCTGAGACGGGAGGGAGGGCAAGGATAAAGGAAGAGAGAGAGAGAGAGAGGCATTTATGTAGGGGGCTGAGAGAACTGTTCCTGTGAAACTGTCAAAAAAAACCATATCCAGATATCCAGTCCTGCACTGGACTCAATAAATAAGCTCTTCTGACCTCAACAACACGTCCCCCCATTTCAAGGACTGAGCAATAATCAAAACACTGAGCTGGAAGAGGACGCCTCAAGCTGGTGCATTTAGACAGCAGTAAGGAGTGTTGTTTTGTGTAAATGCTGATAATTACCAGGAAGGAGAAGGAAGGCTCTGAGAGTTTATGTCGACATCCAGGCTACAGCAGAACTGCACAGACTCCATGGGAAAAACACAAACATGTACGCTCCAAATCTGATCTTAAGTTGGACTAATTGTTTATTTTGAAGTTCACCTGAAAGTATATCTCAGCACCACGATGCATTGGGGAAACACTGGCCTGATTACAGTGGATATATAAATAACAGGGCTTAGCGCAGAGGATGCAAGGATGCCAAATCCTACTGAGAAAGACCAGAGAATGTCTTAGAGACACAAACTGTCCACCTTACTGATATTCAAGACTACTATCATCAGCATATAACAGCTGGCATAGTCTCAGCTGAGTGTATCTAAAAAACGTGTAATACCTTAAACAATGTTAATGTCAGAAGAACCAAGCCGGCAGGTAAACAATTCAACTTCTCTTTAACTGACAGCTCCCATTTTTTAACGGTACTATGAAGAACAAATGTAATGGAGACGTACAAGAAGAAATCATTTACACAATGTCATCAAAAGTGCAATATGTCAGTCTAGGAGGCTGCCATGATGTCCGCCTTGTCCACTGACCTGCTTCCTTATCAAACCTGAATATATGAGACCCCATCAAATTCATTTCAAACGATCTTTCAGTTTCTTTGTGAAAAATAAGGGCAGAATCAAAGAATGAGAGGACCACTTATCTGTCATATCCCATGCTCAGACTACATGCTTAGACACTGGTAGAGCTGTTTGTGAGCATCAGTACTCTGAAGGGCTCTAGTAGTGGCTGAATTTGTTGGGTCTGATTGATTGGCTGTTGTATCTCAGTATCATGGTGGTTCATTTACCACTGTAATGACATGACAGGTGACTCATGCTCGGAGGAAGTATCAGGAAGTTGACTGTGGAATCGATGGGCATGCAGTTAGGGGTTTCAGGGAGTCATTGATCGGTGGCCATGAGAGGGGATGGGATCATGCTTGATAGGCTCGAGCATCTCTTACCTATTCCTACAGGGGCCAAGATGGACAGATGGAGGAAAATGGTGATACAGAGGATAGAGAGGAAAAAAAGGATGAAGTAAAAGGAGAGAGACAAAAATGCACAAGAGACATTTTCGTGCATCATGTACACAGACAAGGTGAGTAACATGGTGTTTATTATGACGCCATCACTGACACCTAACATGTAGGAAACAAGTCAGTAGTTGTGTGTTATCGTCACGACAGCATAGCAAGGCCATCTTGATTCATTAGTGTCTCTCAAAACGGCTGATTTTTTTTCAAGTGGATCCGTTTCTATTGCAGCTTTAACTAAAAGCTCTATTTCAATAGAAAACATAACATTATAGCACATACACTGCAGGCGCGAGAGCTACATTATGTGTCTGCTTTACTCTGCACTGTTGCAGCAACAGTGACTGATGCAGGGACCACAGTGGACACGTGGAGACAAAACTTCAAGATTTTCTGAACATAAGAAATCTCTCTGGCTGTTGTCTTCATGAGAGTCTCACAAAATGAGTTTCCCTCTTTTTTTTCCACCTTTTAGCAAAGTGAACTGTCATCGTGAGGGCCTGAATTCAGTCTGTATCCTTTTCGCACATATTCGTTGCTATTCTGTCGCACACTTTAAGCTGAGTCTGAGGAGGCAGAGGTGAGCAGATGTATTTGTGCTGCTGCTCGGAGGAGGGAGCAATGATTAATCACAGAGCAGTCACGATTACATTACTGATTGCTACCTAGGCTCAGGACAAATGACGGAAGCGATCCTGGTATGGTATATTTATTTCTTCTCTGCTCCTCTAATCCTACAATTACAGTAAAAACGGCTCAAGAGATAAAATGTTAAGAGTCTGCACAAAAGAATAACGTACTGACCCAGCACTGCTGCTGTGTGGACCCATATGATTGACTCTAGGAAATCAATTTCTACCCCTGTGCCCTCGCCAGCCCTCGCTGTAGGTCTACCCTCAACTTAATCACCGACTGTGGCTGGGTTTACACAAAACACAGAGTGATCGCTGGGTGTGAGCATGGAGATCTGGTATCTTCATCACAAGTGAATCACGTCAACAATGAGTCACAAACAAACAAGGAAAGGAGGAAAAGAAGAAAGAGACAGTATATAAGTCAGATCGTATATTCTTCTGCCCACGCGGCTCAGTTCCTGTCATATCTATGTGGACGTAGCCTTTAATCTGACACGTGTGAAGTACCAAACATTGACCCACATCTTTTACAATGTGATGAGGTCACATGTGGCTAAGTTTTCAGTCTATCACCCCAGTCTGCGCTGGATATGACTCAGCCAGGAGCCAGGGCGCTAGTCGTCCATCTTAGGCTGGAGATATATATAGATATGTACAGAGAGAGAGTAAAAGGGTGGTTGCCGTCAGTAACTCATGTCCACATAGTAATACTTAATAACTTGTGTCTTTTGTCAACACTGAGGTCAATCAAAGAGCTTTTCACACAGCTACACCTAATCTTTTAAACAGAAGGTGTGGTTTGATAAACATGAGTGAACCAAATCATTACCTCATAACATGGGAAAATGTGAGTCAAGAGATTATTTTTCCTGTTTGAGCATAACTGTACTTATGTGTGTTTTGTATTACAGTCGCTTGTATTTTATTGTTCACCTACTGTGAGAATCTTTGCATGTTATTATATTCATTAATAAATTGTGTTCTTTGTCTAAAGCCCCTTTCACACATGCAGTCTATCCCTGAAATGTTCAGGACCATCTCCTGCATGCGATCATGTGTGGATGGAAACAGGGATCGATATTCAGGGAAATCTGTCTCGCCAATTTCCCACCTGAAGACCCAGTAACATTCCAGGGAAAATGCAGGTACGGCTGTGCTGTGAACCCAAGCGGCAACATTGCAGGCACGAGGATATAAAGGGTTATGTCCATCTGAAGAAAGACGTTTTCCCATGGAGCCTTTTTTTCCCATGCAGCCTTGACCCATCTTCTTCTGCTGACTTTTATGGTGGTTGACATCCATAAGGTTTGCTTTTGCCATTTGCTGGACTGTCCCTTGTCCCGTCTATTCTGGCATTGCCATGACGTGTGAAGAGGTGCAAGACGGAAATGTTCCTGAATGAAGCTGCATGTGTGAATAGTAGGGCTGATTCCTTCTGGTTGGTTTGCTAATCGGTTAGTCCATTTGCTCTAGTGCATCCAAATTCTCCAGGGTCAATTGCTTGTGTTACTTTCATAAAGAGAAAAGTACTTCATAATCCATTAGCTCCACTCACTCACTCACTCACTCACCGGAGCAGCTCGTCTACACATACGTTTCTTTTTGCCTGTTTGAGGCACAGTAGCCTTCAGTGTTGATAGGCCATTACTCGTGACGTGTAACCAGTCAGATAATGCTGTGGGCGGGACAATGAGCTAGACTACAGAGCGCTGACTACAGACAGAAGCAGTTTTTTCATATGAGCTCTGGACAAAGTCCAGAGTTGCCCTTTGACACATGTAGCACACATCTAAAGACTGTCCTTGTCAGGCGCGCTCTCGTCTAGTGGAAATGCTCCAGTTGGTTTAGGTGAGGGGTGGCCATCAAGGTCATCAACACGTCCATACGCTCGCTGTGAATTCTCTGGATAGTAACCTGCTCTACTCACACATGGGCTCATTACACAGACTTTGTACTAGGGTGCTGGCAGGGTCATCCGTCCAGTCCAACTGATTTGAACATTTGCACTCTCACAGAGAGCTCTTCCAGGTAATGTCTACATAAATTCAGGTTGCAGTGCATGTATGTGACAGAGAGAGGCAGCTGCATCAGAGAATAGTTAAAATCCTTAGGAGTGCCTGAAAGGTTATCCCAGCAATTTACCGGGAACTATGTGTGAAAGAGGCTTAACAGTAGGGTTGGGCGGTAATCCGGTAATAAGGTATCCCGCGGTATCTAAAAATAGCAACGGTATCAGTTTCATTTCCGTCATTAAAAAAAAAATGCTGCGCATATAGGTCTATAAGGGCCTAACATAATTGTAGCATCGTCATAACAAAAATGAAGTCCACTCCGTTCAATGTATCTGGTTGAATTTTTACTCGAGAAAAAGGTGAGAGAAACTACAAAAGTAAAAGTGTGCAAAAGTACATGCTAAAAAAATGAACCTGAGCAATTTTACAGATGTTTTAACACAGGTATGTCCAGGCGCTCATTTAGGCACATCTGGGCAGAGTACCGTTATCAGCAGGGTCCTCTGTGAGCGCTCTGCTCATTCACGTGTAAATGAGATGGAGCGGTGAAACTAACTGCGTAGTTACACCGGTCAATAGCTCAGCGACCCATTGGTCTGTTTTGATGATCGACACCTAAATTGACCAGTCAGAGTCAAGAGATCTGAGGGGCAGCGCCCAAATTCATCATAAGGAAGAAACCCCAGAGTTAGGTTATCGCATGAAGAGCGCTCCCTCCACTCTAGAAACCCCCTCCTCTTGTATGTAAACAACCAGCACCTTCGTGATTGGTCTCAAACTAACACAGAGTCATTAGCAGCGTTTTTTTTGAGCTGGAATATAACTTTTGACCACAAAACAGCAAAGGTAAGACATACTTTATGATTTAGCAAAGTTTTTTTCTGCTAACTGTTCGGCTGCTAGCTCGCCGAGCTTTCATCGCACAGTGAGGAGGCAGACATCTTCGTCATCAGCAGACTCTCTGCTTTTATATGATACCAGGCTTGTGTGGTTTGTGAAGTGGTGAAATCAGCAGATGCAGTAACGCTGACGTGCGCTATTTTCATTACATGCCCATATAATTTCTTGAGGTATGAATTATGTTTCGTTTGGGTTGCAATGCTTGGTAGAGGCTTTTAGCTGAGTTTCTCCCCGTCGTTCTGGTGTGCTACAAGCTAGGATTGGTGCTTCCTAGCGTGAGCACTGACCGTCTGAACTGTGTGCATGTCACACTGCCCTGCAAATTTTTAAATTAGTCACGGTAATACCGTATACCCCGGGAAAATGTGGGGAAGGTTTGATGCTATCAAAATTTGGATACCGCCCAACTCTACTTAACAGTTAACGACATTGTCCTAAATGTAATCCTGGCTTAACTACTTTTTCAAACACATTTTAGAGGAGATAACAAAACACACAAATGTAAACTTCTTAGCAGGGAGGAGGGGCGTAATCCTCTCTCATCCCCTCAGAATCAATCCCAACCTGTGCGACCCCACCAGACCTCGTCACTGACATGAGGACATGACAAAATGTAGGACTGTTATAGCAGCTTTGCTTTACTGTAAAACATACCCAATGTCATCTCGGTAGACCCGGGAGATGAGGACCTCCCCCTTGTGGTTGTAGATGAACAATCCTCCAATCATTGTGGCTGCTTCTCAGTCCCAACTGGCCATGGTGAAACCAAACCCCGCCTGAGAAGAGACAGAAATGGAGCGAGAGATTGCAGGAAGGAAACGGGGGAAAGGAAAAAGGGGTGATAGAGAAGTGAAAGCAGTGAGAAGTGAAGAGTGACCAACAGTACAGGGAGGCGCTTGTCCCTCACATCCGCTTTCTCTGTCGCTCCCTCTCTCACACTCACACACAGACAGACACACACACACACACACCACTCTATTGCCAGTTGAATGTACCCTGCAGCTGCCCCACTGTGGTGACTCATTTTTGATTCTTGCATGTGCATAGACACACATGCATCAAATATTACCCCGATACAGACTTCAATGATTCCACTACCACCATCTTCACCACAGCCAATTCCTTGTTTTCTTCCAGTGTAGGAATTAACAGCAGATTAGCTGGCACCAGTTTGAAGCAGGGTGTCACCAGGTTGCCGGCTACAAATCTGCTGCTCTTACTGGGTTGCATTTCACTACCAGATGCACCCTGGATCGGATTAGACTACACATGAAATTCAAAGATCAAAACCTATACACAGTAAAATTCACCCAGAGGCAGCGACGCTTTTCAGACGGCTAGTGTTAAGTGTTTGTGTTTTAGACCAACAAATCATAGGAGTTTGTCCTCATTCAAGAATGAAGCTTCTGGAAACCAGGAGATGAAGGACATGCTTGGAATTCCTCGAAGACAGAGGCCAGACAACTTAAACACACGGTGCAAAGAGAGGTGTACGACACAATCATTTGCCTAAGTTCAGTAAAATAATTTCTTCGTATGGACATTCCTGAGTCGTGATCGAATAACCCGTGCACAAGACGTGAGCGGGTTTAATCGCCCTTTTATTGGCCGAAGTCAAGATGTCTGCTCACTCGGGCCATTTCCTAGCGTTCATACATTTTTCATATTTCCCCATTTGTTCCTCGACCAGTGAGGGACAGGTTTGCTTGTGAGGCTTTGTTTTAAACATACTTAAATGGCTACAACACTGATGGAGGCTTGACCTTCAGATATGATCAAAGTGATGGGCAATAGATCGAGTAAGCGGCAGCTAGCTAATTTAGCTTACGATAGCAGGCTAACTGGCGGTGTTCAGCGAACACGTCGAGCCGTGCCGAAATTTAAATGGACTTCCGGTGAGAAGAAAATCAGACCGTTTGACGAACGTACAGTATGCAGAACTATAACATGTCGCCAACTTACAAATTAACAATTTGAGTTTAGCACTGACGGTCGACAATAAGGCTACATCGCTACAATATTGCAGAAATAGCATACCATGTGCTTTTATTTAGAAAGGCAAAAAACAACACCTTTCCGTTATCGTAGCAGTTGCCGCTGCTAGCTTGACGTTAGCTAACGGAGCGGCAGCAAGCTAACGTTGCTAATGTTAGCTTCGCCACCGATTGAAACACTTTCAACGGCTGTCTTAAACGGTTACCGGAATACAGTTGATCATTTTGACGAGAAACATGTAACCGTCTCGACTTTGGTGAACTTACCCTAGTTCTCTCACGAACGCCAACAGGCTTTCTCTCCCCGTTTGCCTCGGATATAGCCTATGTCAGGATCTAGTGGGTTCCCAGTTCACACACCCGCTAATTCCGCTCCTTCCTCCTGGTCCTCTGATAGCTGTCAGCTGACCCGCCGTCCTTACGCACCACCGTTCCGCTGTGACAGGAAAAGGCGCGGCAGGAGCGATGTGTTAACCGCACCCAGGCCTTGTTATGATAAGCTACATTGGCTACTGGTCAGATATTAATTTCATGGCAGTTCATTAATTGTTATGTCTATGGTAACTATAAAAGACAGTACGGCGGGCGATTCCCCTCTTTTAAATGAATTTGGTACCATGCTGGCACGTGTCCAACTTGCTTATTTAAATGTTCTTGGGGAACACAGTGGTACTTTTCAAGTTCCAGAGGCGGATAGCTGCTCTTTAGCTCACACCCTCAATGAACTGGAGCAAGAAAACTAATTTCCCTGAGATGAAACAAGAAGCGTTTGTCCTCCAACTAAGGGTCGCGTGGGTGGTCTTATTTTTTCTGTCCTGGAGAGTCCATCTGATTCAACCACTTTGTCCATGTTGAATTAAATCGCCCCTCTACAGGAGATCCCCCCCTTCTAACCACAGGCAGCATTTTTCATGGGGTCGTTCAATTCTGAAGCAAATCTAAAGGCACACAGGCTGATCCTCTTGTACACAACCACAGCCCACACACACATCTGTGCACCAGATTGCCTAACCTTCACATTCCTGCTGTTGGACAGTCTGAAATCCACTGACTTTCAATGCAAACATGACCTGAGGTACCGTGAAAACACACACACACACACACACACACACACACACACAACAGCAGCAGCAGCAGCAGCAAACTTTCTGCTTCAAAAAACATGCTCAACCGCTCAAATTAAAACACAACACAAAGCAGCACTAAGTCATAAAACTATATTTATAAATAAAAAGACATTTTTTTTCCTCGATAAAAGAGTAGTGTGAAAGACATGGTAAGAAATTTTTTTTTCTCACTATACATTATCACAACACAGAGTCTGAAATTGCTCTGGTTAACAGATGAAAATGCAGCTGTGTAGTGTAAAAATGACTCTTGAAGCTGGATGCTCACGTTTAGCGTAAAATGAAACTAGTTGTGACCAACTACGTATATAATAAAACAAATGCATTCTTACAGTAAGAAGGACTGCGATTCTCTTGCACTACATACACATTTTTCCCGATTTCTTTCTCTCTTAAGTCAAGCAAACGTTTAAAAAGTCTGAATAAGGTTAACAGTTAGTGTTCATCTCAGCTTTCTTTCGGGTTGTTTTTTTTTTTTCTCGTCAGAAGTCGGGGGGAATTGAAAGAAGAGAAGGAGGGAAGAGGCTTCTTTCTCTCAGTTTTGACGTGAACAGGGGTGGAGGAGGACAGAGAATGAGATAAGGAAGGCAGAGAGGAGGGAAGAACAAATGAAAAACATCCATGTAGAAAAGCGCTGAGTCATCGTCCCCAGCTGTCCAGTTCCGCTGCCTCCCTCCCTCTCTTGCTCTTTGTCCTTACTCAAACGCTTCCCCACTGAGCAGCAGAAACTGAGAGAGGCGCTTTGGTTCCATCTTGAGCGAGGGGGGTTTCTTCACTGAAGAAAGTATGGCCACTACTACTAGGAGGAAAAGCACAAGAGAGGACAACATTTTCTCTCAGCACACACAACAGGGTTTGTTCCATTTCTGCTTTTAGGTAAGTGGAATCAAGGTCTTGGGCTACAGCTTTTGCAATCTTCCCTCACTCCTGTCATGTTGTCTTTCTCAGCCTTCTAATGACACGAGAAAGCCCAATCTGCTACTTCGTTATCGGTCTGCGTTACATCACATCAACAAAGAACTCTCCGGCATTGCCCACCGCCAGGCGCAGAGACTGGCGTGAGGCAGTGAGCTCAGGGGGCACAGAGGCGAGCTCTCTGCCTGGTGGGGCGCCAGGTGCAGCTGTAGACAGGTGTGGGGGTTGGGGGGGCAGGCCAGGGGGGCCATACACAAGGCCCGGACCATAGGCTATTGAGTGGGAGTGGGAGTTGGCGCTGCGGTGGCTGACGGAGCTGCGGACGCTTCGCTCACTAGGGGGAGCCACTGAGCGCTCGCTTGGAGCTCGGTGGCTCCTGATCTCTGTTTCGCTGCCACTGCCACCGGACTTCCGCCCCTCGTTCTTACTACAGTTTGAACCACTGCTTCCTGTAGACAGAGCAGAAGAGACAATGATTATTATCTGAGTGTAACATACAGACACATGTTCTTTTAATTAAATCTGAGCGACCTACTGAGTGAGACACTCACTCCCATCTGCGTGTCAGTGACGTGACGCAGGCAGGACTGACCCGGTTTGTGAGAGACTCTCTGGAGAGCTGCATGACTAATGCAGACATGGCCACTGAGCGTTCACTGCCTTTCACAGGCATCGCTTTGCCATTACTGAAGGCAATTACATGTTTTCATTTTATTGCCACAAACAGCCTGCTTGCTTTTGGGGTAAATTCTTCAGACTGATGAATTTAAAAACCACAACAGTTTCTACGCTCAAAGGAACATTCTGACATTTTGAGAAGCACATTCGTGGCCATCAAAGACACAGACAGATGAAAAGATTTTATCTCTCTGCATCTTTCAGATAGGCAGGTCTGGCACTAATTTAACACCCACTACAAAATAAATAAAATACACCTTGTAAACAACTCCATAACTGATGTTGTGTGTTGTAACCTAATAAACTATACAGCGATACATTCAATGTCAGTGAGCAACCACAAAATGAGGACAGGCCGTCTGAGTTGTAGTCAGTGGGCCCAGCTGTCAGTAAACATCTCCACTGCGTAAGCAAACTGCTCCTATAACCACAGTGTCTGCTTTTCTATTTCTACCCGTTAAAATACACCAAATAAAACATGTAAACAAGGCAGCTTTGGAGTTGCTGGAAGGAAAACATTTCACTCCTTCAAGTCTTTGAAGTGAGCTAATTTAAACATGCCCCGGACCTACAGAAGGACAGCAAGTGTGGACATAAAAATGAATGTTGATATTCTCATTTGGCTCGAGGTAAGACAGCAAATGAGAAGTGAAACGCAGCAAAATGTTGGCAGTACTCCTTTAAATCTGTCTGTGCAAAGTGACAAATCTCTCTGTAGACTTGAAAAGTGGTTGTTAAAGGTTTGTACTTTGCTCCTTCATAAGAAATGCAGCTGTAGTTTGCATGAATTCATATCAGCTGCACTGACTTTTTACTGTTTCCGTGTTGCCCGTCGGTAAGATCTGGAGCTCTGCCTGAAGGGTCAGATTTTAGATATGTTTTGGGAAAACCATTAGTGTGTTTGCAACGTAGTGTGCAACACAGTGTTTGTAGACCACAGATGGACAATGGAGAAAAGGAATCTGCAGTGACTGGCGAAGTAAACTACAAACTTTACATAGAAAGGTGAGTGTTTGATACCCAATAGAAAACACTTTGGATGGAATATACAATGTACAATATTAATAAGGCATTCATTTCATTTTGCACCCAACAGATTGCTGGTTGTGATGGACACATATAGCCTGGTTGAACTACACTCACCACTGTGCTGGCTTCCCGCACTGCCGGCGCCTGGTCCACCATGGAAAGGCTGTGGCAGGTCGTATGGGTGTGGAATGGGGAACTGGTAGGGCATGGCCATGGGCCAGGGGGCAGCCCCAGGGTGGGGCAGAGGTGGGAGAGTGTCCTGATCTGAGGCTCCCCCACTGGAACCATCATGGTCATGGAGAGACAGGTGGGTCATGTCTGAGAGAGATAGAAGAAAAAAATGATTTCGACACCACACTTGAGGGAAACTTGATGTGTACAGTTTGCCCTGCTGAGTGTGTAGACAGTGCAGGACGCACACACACAGACGAACCAAACGAGCACTTTTACTGCAAAAGCTCAAAGCAGATCTCAGCTAATCACAGAGCAGAGCGTCACTCACTGCCGCAGAGGTCTCCAAAGATATAGTAACACTGTTCAGAGAAGGTGATCTTGTTGACAGTGTGTCGGATGTAGCCAGCCTTCAGCAGGTTGCTGGCGTATTTGCGGGCTTCTCTGCGATCTGAGAACCCTTCCACATGATGGAAGAGCCAGTCCACCACGTCAGAGCCTGAGGACACAAAGACAAACATCTTAGGTGCAGGACATGTCATTTTACTCATCGTGTCTATGACTCATGATGCAGAATAACATCCAAGATGATATGAATCAGCTACATTTATGAGACATTTATTTGTCCAGAGCTGAATTTAATGTTCAGAGAACTGGTTTGATATAAGAGGCTTCGAGGCATCACTTCAGTCACATCACTGAGACACACTTCATAATAGTCTATGAACTGAAGTGAGCAGATAAAGAACAGCGATGTGTGTGAATACAATGAAGGAAATGACCAACGCTGGACCCTCTGCTCTCACATACCAATGAAGGCGTTAGCGATGGTTATCTTGAGCCACATCCTGTCCCGCACCTCCAGACCTGACTCTGGGCAGGCCATGGCCTTAGCAACTGTTGCCATGTCACTGTGGATGGAGAGGTGGAAGTCATCGAATCCTGGGAAAGATCAGAGGACAGGCGTTAGCACGGGAGCTTAAGCAGTTTGAATCTCATCAGTCTGAAATCTGGATGAGATTTTTTTTGTTTAACAAAGAAATGAATCTCACACGAATATCAAAAAGGTACATTTTGTTTGGTTTCCTACAAGCTCAATGACAACACAGCTGAGTGCTGTTATGGTATCTAGACAACTCCAAAATTTCCCTCAGATAATATTTGGTTTCCTGTGGTCTCGACTGTAATTCCACCCCTGTTCTGTCTTGACCAAGACTCACACTGGATTAGGCTGGATCTTTGTTTGACGGAGGACTTTTGATTCATTCAAGACAAGCTCAGCTGTCCAGTTCAAACACTATTATATGGTTACATGTCATGTGACTGAGGTTCACTGCATTCCAAGATAAGATATCCTGATGAAGTGTTCTCATATACCTTATGTTGTTCCTACTTCCCTTCAACATGTCTAAAGTCCGTCCGCTTCAGTCAGTGATTTCCTTCCTTTTTCAGGAAGCACTGTGACCCTCCACATGTTCTTAGGGGTGTGAACGTCTTGTACATGTATACATTGTATATTGCTTC
This sequence comes from Chaetodon auriga, assembly GCF_051107435.1. NCBI lineage: Eukaryota > Metazoa > Chordata > Actinopteri > Chaetodontiformes > Chaetodontidae > Chaetodon > Chaetodon auriga. Next base: position 11,284,536 of record NC_135085.1, on the reverse strand, counting down.
AGTTTTCAATAACTTGATAACAAGTACATGACTGAATATATTTCCAAATCCATGAAGGAGAGACATCATTTAAAACTTGATTAGTATGTCAAATCATTTTTCAGACCTCTAGTTTAAAATACTTCCAGCATTCACAAACACCCCAATTTACTTTTTCCTCACATAAACCTGATTTCCCTTAAAGTATCAGCATCGTGCAAGCTGCTGCAGCTGTGCACATTAACAACATGCACAACCTGAGTGGCTGCATTGCACCATGTCCTGCTGAGGCTTTTGTCAGTGGGGAAACTGTTGATCCCATCTTGCCCATGACAGATTTCTACCTCTGTGACGGTTGAACACTGGTGCAAAATAGTGAGAGTAGAAAGAAGCCACCGCACTAACTTTGAGGCACCAGTTGTACTCCAAACTGATATTTAGGATAAGACACTTTCCTTTTTTCAAACTTCACCTTTTTTGAAAGAGAATAGGAGGTGGAAACACCTTTTCTAAATATGGTCAAACATATCGAATCTTCTTCTTCTTCTGCTTCTCTGCAACCTCAACTTCTCTTACTTCTCTTCTCTTGTACTTCTGATGAAGCTCCATTTTGCGGAGCCAAGTTTATTTGCTTCAAACCACTTTATGGAAATGCGCCTAATTTGCATTTTGTTTTCCTTTCATTTCTTCAATAGTTTGCATCAAATTTGCTTGAGCATCACATGGCAACACAACCAAGAAGTATCAAAATGATTTAGATTTTTCCAGCCTTTCTGTATCATGTGATCATGTGAAGTGTATGTTCTGTCTGAGAGGGAAAATCTACATAAATGTAAGTCATACCAATTTGGTTACAAAAGTGTGTTGAGAGAGGAAAGATTTTTTTCCGGAAAGAAAAAAAACCTCCACTATTCTTCCAAAGATTACAGGGAAGATGAGCGCTGTGAGTTATGGCTTAAGTTTTGACAAGAGTTATTGAGCAGATGGAAGCTGTGAGGCTGAACACAGTAAAATCTGGAACAGAGAGAAGTCACAGGAATGCAGTAAGAGGGCAGGGCCACACTGAATTTTACTAACACGACTGAGGAAGATACGGATAATACTGCATTTTTGGAGGTCAGAGGGTGGGGGCTCCAAAATGAGAGCTGAATGTTCAAATCCTGAAACACCAACAACCCTGGAGAATTTAACGCCTCATCATAACAGTGTAAACAGTCAAATTTAGCTAAGTGCAAATAGGTTATCAAAAATCCAAAAGAAAACATAGCACATAATGTAAAACTGATAAAAAAAATTCAAGCAGGAGGAAGCGTGAGCAAAAATTTGTAGAGACAAAAGGAAAGTAAATGGAAAACTGTGACTAAGAGTTCAGAGAAAAGTGCCACAGCGAGCAGCTGCAGGGGGTGATGTGACTCACGTTCAGTCTCGGGGATGGAGCTGCTGATGGAGGAGCTGGTGGAGGTGACGGTGCTCATGGAAGGGCTCATGCCATATGCAGGGTACACCCCAGTCATGGCCGCCGTGTGGGACACCCACGCAGCTGGGTCAATGGGCCGGATCGGCTCACCTTTTGAAATAAATGTAGGATACACAGTTAGAGGTGGAGATCTGAATCATGCCAGAGCGACACACACTAAAACAGATGGCTCTGCATGTGTTTGCAGGGATTCATCTTGTTGAAATGAAAAGGAAAAAAGAAAGACAGACACTCACTCCTGGGCAGAGCGAAGCAGCTCCGAGGGTTCGGGTCCCAGCACTTGGCCACGGTCAAAGTAATGGGGCTGGTAACAACCAGAGAAGAACATGTTGTCATTTCAAAACTGCATTTTATGCAAGAATATTTCAGTGTACCATTGTTAAAGAAAATGCATGTCAGTATGACTGTGTGCCCGACTGCTGCTTACCCTGGCTTGTGCACAATGTCCCTCAGTACTCGAACTGCATCGTCATTGCTCATGTTCTCAAAGTTTATGTCGTTTACCTACAGGGATAAAGATGAAAGAAGACGATCAAACAATCTCTCAGCCTGTAAACATATATTTGCAGAAAAAGAGGATTCATTGTGACAATAAATGATGGGCCAAACACTAAAATGCTGTATTCCTGTATAACCCGGTATAAACCTCTCACAGAGTTACAGTGATTCCAGTAAGTCCCATTACACAAACCCATTACTGGAACTCTTCCACATGCGGGGCCTTATTACAAGTGGGATGTGGGTTTTCAGCAAATAATGAAAACAGAAAACAATCACTACAGCTGACTGAAACATATCACTGCACAACATGACACCAACGTTACACTATAATGTGTTTGAAAGAACCCAAAAACATGGAAATGAGAATAAAGGGGGAAAGGAACAGAATGCAAAACAATAGCTGATAAAAATCATAAAGCTGAGAACGGTTCAGAAACAGATTGTTTTAATCTCTTACACATGGCCATCTGAATAACCTTGATTGGTCTCATATTACTAAGTCCTTTTACTTCACTGCAGGTGCCGGCACTAAACCCAAACACAACATGCAATGACTGAGCCGCGCACACGCACAGACACACACTTTCCTGGTCCAAGTCCCAGGTATTCACAGACACACATTTTTTCATGCTCTGTGTGCCTCTCTCGCTTTCTCTCTCCGTCTCACACGCACATACACAAACCCACCTGCAGCAGCATGTCCCCGGGCTCGATGCGTCCGTCTGCAGCCACAGCTCCTCCCTTCATGATAGAGCCGATATAGATTCCTCCATCTCCCCTCTCATTACTCTGACCTACAATACTGATGCCCAAGAAGTTGTACTTCTCTGTGAAGAGGAGAGGAACAGTCAGCGTGTATCCAAGAATGAAATGAAGCAGCGGTGAAGTTAGTAAAGATGGAAAAGATGACCACGAACTGCATCAATATGGAACAAATTGGTTGCACTTGCACATTTTCCCATCTTGTGAAAGGAATTTTTGAACTTAGGCTGAGTGTGTGGCCGTATAACGAGGCTTTTTTCTGACAAGACTGCTTGTCCCAACAAATCTAATTGCATTCTGTGTGCGGCGTCCATATGCCCAAGCGACTTACCCATGTTGAGAGTGACGGTGATGATGTTCAGAGACATGGTGGAGTCTGTGATGCTGCTGAATGACGAAGACTGGAGGGAAGAATGATGAAAATTGGAAAGGAAAAAAAGAAAAATGAGAAAAAGAACACAAGTTCAATAAAGAGGTCTGGGGTTGATTTGCAGTCCTGCGCGTCCAAAGTGTGTGTGTGTGGCCTCACCCTGTCCATATTGGAGGCCTTCGGTTTCCGTCGGCGACGGCGGTGTCGTCTCATTAGACGAGAGGAGCTCTGCTCAGTGGAGCTGCTAAATCTGAACAGAAGAAAAGCACATATTTTTATAAACTATTGAGGACATACCGAAAACAGTTTGAAGCCTGGTTCGTAATGCTGACATTCGAATTGTGTAAGATTGCTTCTGACTCGTGTGATCCGAGCTTTGTGAAGTCCAAAAGTCAAAATGTATTGAAAAAAGAGAGCAGTAATCATTTCCAAAATTCACATGTAACAAAGCTTGATGCTTCAATCAATATTTGTTGGCGTTTAAAAATGTTTAACTGTGGTCAAAAAACTTTGCTACTTTGCTCTCCAACTTGCCACACACAAACCATGACAGATCACAACATGAATAAAACCACCTGGACACAAACAGAAGTTATTTTCCCCATGTCACTCGTCTTAACACCAAATTAAAGCCTCTCTGTTAACTACATAATAAGAAGCCATTTAAACTCTGTTTCCACGATGACAGCGGTGCTTGCTGGGAGATAGGACCAGCTTTAACTTTTGTAAAACGGCACATAAGCTGCTTCATTTAGAAGTTATGACCTGACTGATCATCAAATCACTGATGGACACAAATATCCAGAAATGTCTTTCTGTGGCAGAGAGAAACCCATACAGTGACGAAGCTTTTATCCAGATCTACCCGGAGCTGCATCAACGGGAAAACATCCTGAGAGATGCCTGAAAACTGAGAACAGCAGAGTCTCTAAAGTGGGCTGGAGATATTTCTACGACTCCTGGAGGAGAACCCCACAAAAACCACCAGACTAATCTTGTACTAATCTCTGCCAAGACCCATCAACTGCAATTCCAGATGCATTCCTCAAGCTAAAATGCCTGCTCTCATCGGGAACTGCACATGAACAACAAGCTGAAAAGCTACACAGGACGTCTGACCTGCTGGTTGCGTCATCATCCTCTGAATCAAAGCAGGAAGTAGACTCCAGCTCGCTGCTCATGAAGGACGAGCAGCTGTCGTACTCGGCGCCCCCTCGTCCCATTGCCCGCGACGAGTAGCCGTTCTGCCTTGCACCTGCGGTGAGATCATCATTTTGATCACGATGACACGTGTATACACAAAGTGCTCAAAAATATAGATGTTTCATTAAAAATGCTAAAAGCTCAGATGAGGCAATTCTGGCAATGAAACTGATACAGAGTACATCGAGAAAAACACCGACCGTGGTCGTTGGTGTGTTTCCGTCGCGGCCTCTCCCTCTCTCTCCTTTGCGACACCATGGAGCCAGTCTCTGTGTCATTGTCCAAACTGTCCCGACCGCTTGCTGCTTTCCCACTTCAGACAGAGACGGTGCACAGAAGCCAAAGGTAGTGTTAAAAAGAGATAGAATTACACTGCATCTTATCAAGGCAGCTAAGTTCATTTAAGAGCCACTAAAGCAACACGTTACAGACTGTGTTGAGTATAAAGTCTTCTCTGGCTGAGTGCACTCGAGGTTGCACTCTGTAGCTGAATATTTGTCAAGAATTGCAATTCTTATGTTGTTTGAAATATTTTTCATTACCTTAATTTGCCATCAACAACATCAACACTTTGCTTTACTTGCAGATGAATCAGACTGTACTGTGAAAAATGGCAATGACTGGCAAGTATATTGAAAAACTAAAAGACTGATAACAGTAAGTGGAAATCAGTGCTCCACATGACCAATTCAAATGTCTGGATAAAGATAACCTCTTGACAAGCAAGGAGAAGAAAATAGGTAGATTAGTTTCCTCCTGGGCAGTCACAAGATGTCATACTTTTCCCATTCAATTTGCAGCGTCCTCTGGCACTGAGCTTATTAGGAAACACAGACAGACTCATTCAAGACACACGCACCGAGCCAAACACAAAGCACGCATGGCATCTCCCTCATTCACACACACACATTACACAAAATCTCCCAAATGCCTGCTATAAGAAACACATCGGTGTCTTTTCTGAATATACTGACTGATAAGAGGGTGGTCTTGAGTCTCCAATGCCCCCGGTCCTCTCCAAGGGGGGTGCCGCCTCTAAACTATCCACCACTGAGCCTGCGTCTGTGTGGGCCCCGTCTCCAGAGACCAACTGTCAACAGGCAGAGAATCGGGTCAGTCAAACACTCAAGTGGGAAGAACACACTGAAAGACACGGAACAAGTGGGCAGCAGACCCCCGTCAGAGCACTGCTGTGTTTATACCACACCACAGTTGAGGACTGGGTGGTATATATTTAACACCACTGCCTCAAGTCTGGTCAGCATTTAGGGACAACGTAAAAATTAATTTGCTTTCTACTAATGTCCCTCTGAAAGACCAAAGCTCTACAAAGGCAGCGGAGCTGTGAAAGGCAGAGCGTGTGCCAAGACTTGTGATCCATCTACCTGACAGCGTTGCCTACGTTACCAAAGTGTGGGAAAAAGTGGGATCCAGTAGGGGAAATTATAAGACGGGTAAATTCTACCATTAGGATAGTGGGCTGTGTACATTTCCATCATTTTTTTCCCTTTTACTCTGCGCAAATTCCAGTGAACGTTAGTCCTGCTCACTCAAGATCCATCCGCCATGGAGCTCGAGTTCTGCGGCATCTTGGAAGTTGTCCATATTAGATAGGAAGCGTGTGCATGCATGATTTGCATGCAAAAGGAGTTTAAACGCTCACATGAAATCAGTGTGAAAGTCACCCCTATTAACAGGCAATTGTTGGTTAAGTAGCTAATATTTGCTCACTGTTTATTTCATAGCTGGACTATTTTTGTCTATAATTCAGAACCTTTTCAACAAGTACTGTTTTGCAGGGAGTAAAAAGTGGCCCATCCACTAACCAGTTTAAGCATTTTGTGGTGCAATAGGGCAAACAGACAGACATAATAGAAGTAGATAGAAAAAACAATGATGAACATGAGCTCTGCTACTCATTTTGTTTTCCCTTTCATCAGTTTATATACTGTATTTGTACTGTTTAGACAGGCAGTCCACTATGTGTGAAGTTGAGGTGCACTAAGATAAGGTGTAAAGAAAATAATGTGATATACAAAATCTGTCAGCTGACAATAAAATACAACAGGCCAGATAGAGGGTGCTGGCCTGGTGTAATGTGATGATAGCGAGCCAGGCCCTCAGTCCCCAGAGGACAATCAATCAGGTCATTGAAACAACAGATGAACGGTGGAGACAAACAAATGGACACACTGTAACAGAGATAACATTTCATTGTACATGGAACATTTCAACAGTCCCCGAGAGATAACAAACAGATTAAAAGACACACATAAAGAGTGAAACTGGCTGTGAACCACAGCCAAACCAAACCTTCACACTGTCTAATGAAAGCGACTACAAGGCAGGAACACATCAGGACAAGCATGCTGGATTGTACACATGCATGTCTAGTGATAACGCCGTGTTGATGACTCTCAAATAAAACTTGGAATTATAACCACACTGCATTTAATTAACGAATGCATCAGCCTTTCACATCAAGACACAGAACACTCTCACTCTCTCAACTTTATTCTCCCCACCCTGTGAGATTCAATCTTCTTGTTAGATGACATGCAGTGAGGCTCTTTGTTATGGGGTGTTTTCCTCCTATCCTGTGATTTCACTTGCTCTTAATTCAATTTCAATGTCAAGAAGAGAGGAAGGGAGGCTGTGCACCGGCACCAGATGTCTCTTGTGTTGTGCAGACAGGAGAGTTATTGCTCAGAGCCTCTAAATGAGACACTACATGCAAGTACATGCATGTGCTGCGTGTGGTGACTAGCATGTGTGAGGACTTGCATGAAATTACTTAAAACACATTACATTGTATTGCTTTTTCTTAAAAAAATGCCCTTAAAAACACAAGAGCAGGGTGTCTGCATTCGTGTGTAGCTCCTAGGATCATTATGTGATAATGACATTATCACGCAGACGCTGAGGGCTTCTCCCTGGAGACAGAGTATGGTTGTGGCCACTGGTCAACAGATGGGAATCATTGTTATACATGCACGCACGCACTTGCCACACAGCCACTTGACCACACAAATACAGTGAACACAGGCAAGCGCACAACAACAAATAATTAAACAAATCCGAAAATTACTCCAGGATGTATTTTCAACCTACCCATGACACCACACGTCCATTAAAACAGGGCAGCTTAGCGTTGTCATCAGATATTTCCTCCTTTACCACCCTGTAAAGAGAACAAAGCTCTGTTTCAGTAAACCTTTACCAACACAAAAGCACTCTTGGGGCAATAAAACATGAGGCTACATTTAGAGGCAACTGAGATGGGCAATACTTCCATTAGTCAGGACAAGACACTGACAACTGGGAAAAACCAATGCTGATTTGATGGCGCTCTTAGTACACTGTTTTCACTCACTGCCACTCAGATTTATTCAATATTGCCTATAAAAAAATGTCAGTGCTGATTATTGTGTAAAAAAGTTATTTCCTAAACCTTTCTGCAAAGATAAAACTGCTCCTTGCTGCTTTCACCAGGGTGAGGAAACAACTATTTAAGGAACCAAAGAAAGGATAAGAGCAACATTTCTGCATGCAACTGTGTACTGCAATCTAACTGAATGTAGAGAAGGAGCCAGTGAGCAGAGGGAGTGCAGCCAACACACGTCCGAACTAAATCAGGCATTATATATAAGAAGTCTTTAGTGTCTGCCTATACGGCAAATGCTGCTGAAAAGGAAAGCTCTTTGCTCTGAAACGACAGGCATACAAACGTTCCTCTGCAAACATACTTTTGCAGAGGAACTTTTTTAAATGTGTTTAACCAATTCAAATGTGTGAATTTTCAGCAAAACTTCCCAACTGATCTTCAACAGACTGCTCGCTTGCACAATGTCAGACGGTACCTCAACAACACCCTGTCAAACAGTCCATAGGACAACTCAACCTCAGACCACTGGCCATGACGAGATTAGCTGCGCCTTTCAGAGAAGAGGGAATGGTGATGGTCAGTGAGACTTCCTTTGAGAGTCTTGGTAAATATGGACACCAGTCTCTATTCCAGTCAGACAGGTTACTCAATCAATACCACAGTAAAGGTTTCAATAGTTTATTTGCTGAATATACCTTCACTTATACCAACATGAAGAGCTGTGGCTCCTATTAAAAACATGTCTGTCCCACTTGCAAATGTTAAAAATTTCTTGCCCCACCCTGGTTTGAATTTAGCCAAAAACAACTTTGGAAACCTGGCTGAAATGTAACAGAAACAGCACATTTCGGCCCTTTTTAACTCTGCAGAGGGCACTGTCTGGAGGAACATAAAACGTCTACTTTTCCAGCCGTGTTTTAACACAAAAGGACACGCTCATAAAGCTGCCACAGTGATGAACAGAGCATTCCTCAGGCCAACTCTGCATTCCTCGGGCTAATAGACAACAACAGCAGGGGCCTGCTGGACTCACTGACTAGCTTACTGAAACCGGCCGTTCACATTTTGACATTAGCCTGTTAGCATAAACATACCATACATTAGCTACACAGCAACTGACAGCAGTACCCTCAGTAACTGGTTATTATCAGTTTTGCTACCTGCCCCTGTTCCCACTTTCTCTAATATGGATTAAAATGTCATTCAGGACTCTCGCTGGCGTTCGTGAAACTGACAAATACCAAACTTGGTCAGACGAAGGCAAGGCACAAGAGAGAGGGGCTAGCCACACGAGCAATGTAAACAAACGGGATCGGGACGCTAAACAGACCTGCTAACGATGGGAGCTCTTCGCTAGCAGCTAACAAAGGATCTGCAATGGACGTAGCTAGCTAATGATCGACAGCCAGGTAACGTTCAAACTGATGACAAGCCAGCTGGAGGAGGCAACAACCAAGTTTACGTTAATCTAGCTGCACTAACGTAAGGGGGTGTTATATTGATTGCATGTTAAACACAATAAACCCTGTAACAGTTACCCGAAGTCATCGTCCATAGATTTAAAGAAGAATTTGTAATTTGGTTTCTTGAGGACATTTTTGAAGTCTGCCAGAGTGACTTTGTCCGCCGGCACCGACAGTTTCACCAGATATGGTGTCTCCTGGTCGTCGAGGTGGTAGATAATTTTGGTCTCCCCCATCTCGGACTGCGGCTAAGGCGAGGCAGGCACGGTGCATCAAGCCGAGGGCCTGGCAGGCTCCCTCTCGGGCCCCGACTCCCCGTGGCGCTGGCGGCTGCTGTGCCGTAGTCCTCCCGGCTCTCCGTGGCTGACCGACACGCTACGCAGTCCTGGTTCTCTTTTCTACGCCAGCTCGCTAATGCTTCTTTACCTGCCTTTCTATTCAAAAAAAAGCCCCTTGATGCTCCACAAAATGTCCTAACACCGTCCGAAGACTGAATCGCGTTGGTTCTCGTTTGTATTAAACTTCCAGTGTGCCGCTGAAAGCTTAGAAATGTCTGCAAAAACTGTTTGAAAACGCAGGAAAGATAAACAGTCACTGAAGGGTCGGCTTTCCCTTCTCGCTAGCTGCCAAGCTCGGTACTTTGTTGCACACGAAACTGCACAGAATCGCCCGAGCCTGTCTCGATGGAGCGCCATCCACAGGAGAGGAGGAGAATTACAGCATTCCTGCTGCAGTGCATGAGTGATCAGAGGCGGTCATACAGACAAGGGTATGAGGGCCCTGCAGCCTGAGGGGCTGCCCACCTCAGGGACACAATATCACGGTGTGGAATTGATGGCTCACAGATTTGCGAATTTGAAAACAGAAATTTCAATACATAGATTGTTTTAGATTTGTTTTACCTCATAATGATAGCATCTTAGCAGTGACTGACAAACACAATATAAATGTCCCTGTGAACTGCAATCAAACCAAAAAACGTACACTTGGTACGAGTGAGGTGCACAGAAAGTTGTGAAGCATTTATGGTAGCATAGTAGCAGGTCCAAATCGTGGCTAAGATCAAAGCTGATTTATCTCTGTAATAATAAAGACCACAGGCTGAAAAGCCAGTGTGAAGTGCCGAAAGCTGCAGTTCCTCGTATGGCCACTTCAGGCTGGCTCCAAAAGTGAATGCACACAGACCCCCCATCTTAAAATGCACAACTGACATACATAACAGACATAAACATGTTTACAGCCTTGTAACTGTTTTGGTCTCTACAGCTTTTCCTGTTCATGACAGCTGTATGGGGGTACATTTTTATGTAACTTACTAATTTAAGTTACATTAAGGCTTAAAGTTATGCATAATTACAGGCATGGCTGCTTTGAGTGACAGCTAGCCACTAGGTTACAGCAACCAGGCTTCATTCAGCCTGCCTCAGTTCCACCTACACTCCACCTGATTGCCCATTTTTGGATTAGCTGGGAATTTGGCAGAGTCAGGCACTGCCAAGATGGACACTGCCAGAGCCACTGAGCTTCACAGTGAATCTTCAGTATCCCATGGGTGACTTCATACGGTCTGTGGATGAGGCAAACTAATTTCTACATGTCTACACCATATCTGCTTCACATTTAGATGGATGGTGGGACATATCTGGTTAACTACATGATGCAACATTCATTCCACTTGTCTAACACGGTTATGTATTGAAACTATTAAATGGCATTATCAGAATTTTAGTTTCCATTAGAAAACACTCTCAAGTCAAATGTGAATATGTACAGCAACTGCAGTTTATTTGACTGAATGAATTTTGCCATTACAGACAACACAAAGCGAAGAGTAAATATAACATATCACTCAATGGACAGTTAGTGAAAGTTTCTCAAACAATCAATAAATGGTGTACAAAATGGAGAGTCTGAAATAGACATGGTCTGTCTACTTTTTAAAACATTACTGATATCATCATCATCATCTACTTAAATTCTGTCACTCCAGTAGACGGACATGACAATAGAATATTTTTACGTACAAATACAAAAAAGGGGGGAGGGGGGTTTGGTCTCTTTCTCTCTCTTTTTTTAAATAAGCTCTGAAGGCTGCGAAGGAGCAGAGTGGTCAGGCAGGTCTCAATCATCTAGAAAGTCATCATCAAGGTTAACGTCTGTGGTGTCGATGTCATCCAGCTCCATGTTGTCCAGGTCTACTTCCAGCTCGTCCAGAATCTACATAAAGACACGCACAAAGGAGAATCACTTTCTACAAGATTACTTTTCTCTTAAATGATCCAATCATTCCGTATGTCATTGTATATTTTTTCATGGTGAGAGGCAAAGACAGAAGTCCAACCTTATCTTTTTGTGAGAACGCAGGGATTTGGTTCTCCTCTTCCTCCTCCTCCTCCTCCTCCTCCTCCTCCTCCTCTTCCTCCTCCTCTTTGTCTGCTGCTGTTGAAGCAGCAGGTTCCGGCAGTGAAGACATCACAGCCGCTGCAGTGACAGGAGCTGCTGCCACTGACTCCTCACTATCCTGTGTCTGTCAGGAAAGGCGAATGAAAACAAGTTTGAATATGACTGAAAACTGATTCCTCTTTTTTAAATTCCTTTTGTAAAATCATATTTTTACAGATTACAGAAGGTGCAGAGGGTGAAGAAAACATGAGAGGTCAGGCGCGACTAGCTGCAAACAGCATGTGATCAGGTTACTATTAGATCAAAGTTGGTTCAACAGAAAGTAAGATGAAGAAAAAACCTTGGAGACATGAGGGATGAAGGTTCCTTTGGGCTCGTATCCCTGAGCCTCCTCCAGAATATTCCTGTCTTCATTGAGCTGAAAAATGATTGAGATGGTTGAGATACAACTATAGAAACAGTGTCTGCACACAACACAATTACCTTGTGTGTTGAGTCACAAACTCACCGTGACAAGAGGATAATCTTTGGCAGGCCTAGTGGTGCCCAGGCAGGTCTCTCGGAGGTAATGCTCAGCTGCAAAGGCTTCTTTCAGTCCGGGGAACAGATTCTCATATTCTGTAGGGTCTGCTAGGGACTCAGCCGCCTGCAATGAAAAGCCAGCGTAACGTGTCGTGGTCAAGAAGAAATATCCATACACTCAAAATTCCTTTGCTGTAGCAACAATCCCGCACTGACCTTCTGGTTGACCTTAGCCAGGTTCTCCCTCCACAATTTGACAACGCGGGATACCTGACTGGGCAGGTAGGTGCGAGCCAGAAAGGCAGCTTCAGGTAGTCGGTTTGTCCTAATCAGAAGCTCCAAACATTGATCCAGTCTGTGGAGAAAAGACATAGAACAGTCACACAGGTCGCCACATAATCCCTGTGATCAAAACATATCTATTGCCTGATTTGGCCACCAGGGTCACCACCTTTCAGTCTCACACATCTGGTACTCACTTCCCCTGCAGGAAGTAGGTCATGAAGGCCACATTGTTCTTGCCGTCCCTCTCTGCCCCCTCAGCCAGCTTGCCCACCATAGTGGCGTTACCGGAGGCTGTGGCAAGGAGGAGCAGGCCACCATAATCCTGGGCGTGGTGCAGGCACTCCTGGGCCAGGCTGAACTGGCACTTACTGATAGCCAGCTCTGCTAGCTGCTTCCACTTCTGCTCCGACTGCATGGGTTAGAATGACAAAGATGAGTAACGAACAGTGAGCCTCTGGCAGTGTTTTAAGATGTGGAAAAGATGTGATATGCTGTAGAGTGTGTGCTCTAACCTCTGCCTCCACAGCCAGCTGGTAGGCAATCTTCAACTCTCCCAGCTGCAACGCCAGCTCAAACCTGTGCTCTGGGTCTGTGGACACGGCCAGCGCCTGCTGCTTGAAACCCTGAAGAAGCAAAAACAAAAAAATCCATCAGCATGCTACAAGCACAAAGTGTACATCCTTTCTGGAATTAAAAAAAAAAAAAAAAAAAAAAAACAAGCAACGAAAACCTAAATACGACATCAATTAGAATATCATCAGCTATCACATCACAGTTGGTGCCACTGCATAACCTCATCATAGTCCAGCCTCTTATCAAGTTGGGTACCAAAACTACAGCATCTTTTCTGTTTCTGAAGTCCCATTAACATTAAACTGACAGCCTGCAATTAAAAATTAAAAAGGTTATCAAGTCCTACTGTATTTGCTCACCTGTTTCTCCAGGAAATGTGCCACCCTGGTTCGCTGCTCTTTAGGAATTGTGGGCAGCACCTTGTCAGCCATGCCAAAGTCCCTCCTCATTACGGCAGTCTGGTACTCCAGGACAGAGACCAGCAGGGAGTAGCTGACAATGTTGAGCTCCTTGTCTCCCAGGTACAGACGGTCATCTTTTGGTATGTAACCCAGCAGGTACATGGTCCTGTACGGAGAGAAGACAGCAGGTGTATACGATGCAGCTATCACATAACATTTTTGAGCTGAACTGTTGGTTTTCTAGACTTTGTAGGCAACTGTGGAGGGTTTATTGTTATAAGCATGAAGTTTCCAAGTTGCCTGTGAGATATACATAGTGACCACAGTTAAAATTTACCATATACCCACTTAAATTCGAGCCAAACATCTGTATTTGTACCTGTCCAGGTGAGCAATAGTGACGATCTCTCCTCCTACATAGTAGTTGAGTCTGTTCACAGAGCTGGTGTAGATGAAGCAGTCTCCTACCCAGAGGCCAGTCTTCACAATCTCCTGGATCTCTCCCTGGACCTGGACATAAAAAACACAAGGACAGAGAGGTGATAGATATAAGGTGTGGTTTTAAAGTGAAGAAAGCACAGCTCCAGGCTACATATAAAGCATTAAGTTGAAGCTTTGCTAACAACAGAATTTGGGATAGCACTCTGTGGGTATAAATAAGATTAGTTAGTTAGTACACACATTAAAACCAGTCAATATTTTCAGCACATAAAAGTAAAAACTAAATAAATCAGGACTCAGAGATGTGTGTGCATCCACATCCACACACCCACCTCGAAGGCATCTTCAATACCATCCTCAGTCACTCCTTCATTGTTCTCTTGAGAGGCAGCTACTTTATCTGCCATGTAACGCAGAATGAAGAAGGACTCCTCTGTAGCGATGCAGACCAGTTCACCAGAGTCTGACCAGAAGATCTGGACAAGAGAAAATGACAGTGTTGCTAAAATTACCAGACAACAGCCTGTGGTAGCTGTTCAACAAAATATTTGTACAGCAGCACAAAACTGCCTTCGTAGCTACTTACACAAAAAAAAATCAAAATGTGTAGAGCCAAATAATTGCCTCCCTCATCTCACTGCCAGAGACACCTATATCGTACAGAGACTGGGACCTTAAAGGGAAATCAACAGTAGGCCATCTTACGTGTTTGGGCTGGATCTCGATGCGGCGGATCAGCTCTGTGTTCTCCCAGTCATAAAATGCCAGGCCATTCACTGACCTCACCCCAAGCAAGAAACCTCCATAGATCCCTGCAGGGAAGAATGGGAGCACATCCAGTGAAGAAGACAGTGGGACCCATCTGCTTCCAAAACCACATGTCTGCTATACAACAATGTTGACCTTACCTTCAGCTCCAAAGTCAGGCTTAAAAGATTTCTTTTCTTTGAAATTTTTGAAGATTTTGACGATACTGTTGCTTTCTCTGATGGCGTATCTGTTAGAAAAAAAAAAAAGAGTTCAGCAGTTAATTCTTAACTCTCTGCTACAGAGATATAAAGCAGGGAAGTATGTCACCTACTTCAAACGTCATACTTACTCAGATGAGTCATGTGCCCAGACAAACTCCTGCGCTGAGCCAAAGCTCTTGTTCCTCAAGGCCATTGCGGTATAGATGATATACTCTCCGTCTCCACACACCACAACAAACCTGGTGCACACAAAAACGCACAAAGGAGTGACAAAGATCTTAGTATAAATTCACCTCTTATCTGTCTACAAGATAAACATTTGGCGTCAGATTGCCTGGGCTGAGTGTACAGTATGCATACCTTCCATTAGGGTTATGCTGGATGGTTTGGGGGTAAATTTCACAGCTGCCCATGTCTTTGACAGCCAATGGCAGCCTCTCTCCATCCTTGATCTCAGCGTCACCCATGGCCTTCAGGTTGGCCTGCTGGATTTCACTGTGTTTTGCCCAGATGATCTTTCCGTTAGTGTCCATAGACATGGCCGGCTCCTCCCGACCCACCTACAGCCGGGGGCAGAATGGTAGGAAGAGAAAGAGCCAGGATTTTAGTTTTGGGGATTTGGTTATATAGTTCATATTTTGCTTGTTCAAATAAACAATTATGTAAATTTCAAATGGCAATTTTTGTTGGAAGAGTTTCCTTAAAGTCACAATACATTGTGAAGAACTGCTCTTTCTTCTACTCACCTTAATAATGATGCTGCCTTCGTCGTAGCCCAACGCCACATTGTTGGAGCCCCTGAGGCCGCACACACACCACACTCTCTCCATGCCATAATTCAGAGTGCTCTCCAGGCGGTAAGTGCTGGAGTGCCAGATACGCACCGTACCTACAGAGGAAGGAGGAAACGTTGCATGAAGCAGTGATCAGTGATGGCATGAGATGAGGTCTTTGTGTATGCAGGTGAGGATGAGTGGGATTCCTGCTCACCGTCCTCTGATCCAGTGATGATGATGGGCAGCTCTGGGTGGAAGCTGACGCAAGAGACATTCTGGGCGTGGCCCTCCAGAGTCTGAACACAGGTTTTATTCTACAGCACACACAGAAGACAGTTGATATGTTTATATTTAGACACAATGCAACACTCACTGACAGGATGCAACAGCTACACATTCTTTTTGATGTATCGACTCTTATAGTAAGCTATAATACTTGACTTTCTATAAAACATAATACAACAAAAGGCTGTCTTTCAGCAAGAAATCAGCCTGTGCCCTGCTTAAGTGCTTGTTAGCTCCATGATGACTGTTCCTTCCCCTGAAGGAAGTGAAAGAAAAGTTTTCTAACCTGATAGTCCCAGATCTTGACTTGACGGTCATCAGCCCCTGAGATAAGGTAAGGCTTGTCTCCTCCACTGTAGTAATCAATACAATTGACTCCTTTCTCATGACCCTCCAAAGTGAAATTGGGAGAGGAAGAGCCAAGCTGCCAAACCTGAAACAACCCAGAGGACATGACGGCATCACTGAATGTACTTCAGAGACCTTTAATCATGTGTTGGGGAAGAATAAGCGCAATAAACAGTCATTTAAGAAGCTGCTGTGCTGCAGTAGCATCTGGGCATCCCACAGCACTAAACCAATAACAACATAAAATCAGCAGCAGTAAAGACAACAGCAAGCAGCATCTACCTTAATCGTCCTATCCAGGGACGCACTGGCAAACTGGTTGTTGTCCTTGGGGTTGATGACAATCTGCATAACATAGTGTGTGTGACCCTCAAACACCTGGCTGCACGACCACTTCTTCTCCCAATCCCATAGCTTGATTAACATGTCATCTGTGCAGAAACAGAAAGCCATTCATGCAAGTGTGCACCCAAACATACACATATATTTATAAACAGGACACCAGTACAGAGACAAGTCTGAGTTTCGTGGTGAATAAATTAAAAGAGTCTAGTATGTTACAGATCAAAATATCACGAGTTTACTCGCATACCACTGCTGGTGAGGATGTAAGGCTGTGTCGGATGGACAGCGATGCAACGGATGTAGTCAGAGTGGGCTTCAAACATGTGGACCCGCTCCAAGGTATTGTAGTTGAACACACGGATCTGCATGTCATCCTGCACAGGGAGAAAAAAGGAGAAAACCCATTTAGGCTCATACTCTATACTACTAGTTTGGAGCTACAGACGACAACTGTCATCAATGCAGACAGTTAGATGTAACTCACTGCTCCAGTGATGACCCAGTTCTTCCTTGCCACAAACTTCGACGCTCTTACAGGGAGGTCACATACTTCAAAGGTCTTGACGAGTGTCTGAAAGAAAGAACATTGCTGACTTGACTATGGTTTGCTGCATCATCACTGCTGTTAAATGTCTGTCAAATCAGTCTTTGATTATAAATTAATAGAGTCAAGCATGTATGTTTAGCCATCAGTCTTTCTACTTTGTACAGGTGGGCTTTTGATTCGTACCTGTGTTTCGTGGTTCCACACACAGACGCTGCCGTTGTACAGACTGGCCAGCATCCATGGCTCAGTTGGGTGAAGGTCCACACTCTTCACTCGGTCTGACCTGGCTGTCAGCCTCCGCTTAATGTCCAGCCTCAGAGGCTGAAATTATAGAGGGCATCAGTGTCTTTTACTATGTTGTTCAAACTTTCAAGATGAGTTGCTTTACATGGTCATTTAACGATTTTATAAGAACTCTTTGGCGTCGATGTTGAAACCCGGAATCGTATGGCAGATAGTAAAGCTACAGTAACCGTTAGCATGCTAACATTTCTCCCAATGCATTTCAGTGGTTCCGATAATCCCATATCAATACGCCTTATAGTCATTTAATCGACAAATGACTCAAAATAACTGTAAGCACATACAAAGCTTCCAAATAGCAATAGATCGAAATGTTAAAAGCAGTTAGCTACAGCGCTAACTCAAGCTAGTTAGCCGCTAAGCTATTTACAAGGATGCATTATTGACATTGCTTAACTGACCGTCTATAAAATGAATCGGATGACATGCGCGGAAAAGAAACATGTTGGCAACTATGTTAAATTTCTCTTACCATGTTTTATCCCTGTGTTGTCGCAATAAGATCAGATAAATGTGGTGAACAACTGCAATCCGGGTCCAAATGTTGCGACTTCAGTGAATAGTGCACTGGGTACTGACGTGGAATTTCCTGAAAGTCGATCTCGCGAGAGTTACACCTTGGAAGTGGTGACGTGACATGAAGATCGGTCAGCTGCGACTGCGACAGACGATGGGCTGCCACGGGGACAGGAAAGGGAAACCTGCTCAGTTCGTCGGCAGTGGATCTGGCTTCATACCAAGACATTTACTCATTTGCTCTATTTCATACTCGTCATAGATTACAAACATCAGTTCGAGGTCCGTTACAACACATCACGAGAGTGCAGTTTTTTGTGTTAATGTGTGTATTTTAAACATCTGTCGGCATCATTTGCTGAAAATGTGAATGAATGCACAGCTGACAATCTGTGTGTCACAACAAAAATTCATGAAACCACCAAAAATGACTATGTACCACAATGAAAAACCTGATGCTTTAGAAAAAGCTGATATGTAAACCAGCCAATGATGTAAAACATGAGGATGAGTTTTGAAGAGGTATGTGTGTTTTTCGTTATCTGAGAATAAATTTATCATCACTTAATGAAGTCAATCTCTAACACTACAGAGGCGATTGAGAACACTGGCATGGCCTTGAATTTGTGCAAGGTGTCACTTTTCCTCACTGTAGCAACCAGCTTGTCTATACTGAGGAGAGTTTGTTGTTAAGATTAAGAAGATGTTTTGTTATTGATGAGTAAACCATCACTGTAACATAAAGGCAGGCTATCTTATAACAAGAAGAATGTTGCTATAACAATAAAGATCCCTTGTGATGAGAAACTGAGCTGAGTGGGTGGCACCTGATCTCTGAGTGACACACACAACCAGAACACCAACACACACACACACACACACACACACACACACACACAGGCACTGATTATATTATAACCCAACTGTGTGGCATCAAAGAAGAATTAATTTGATTTCAAATAGCTGCCAGTTATTACGTTATAAAACACCCATGTGTACCCTCAAGAGTGCAGTCAAACTGATGCCAGTGGGTAAAGAGATAAAACAAGCAGCCACTTTGCACATGGTTTATGCACATGGTACACATTTATCTAATAATAAAGACAAAGACCATTTAGTTTGTTTATTAAGTTTGCACATCAGTCATAGTTGTGGTGGTAGTAGTAGTATAATCAGCCTGAAGTTACACACTTCTATATAGTATTTATAGTATTCTTTATAGTTTTTTTTTTTTTTTTTTTTTTGTCTCATTTTCAGGTAACATGAACAGATCAAAGGTGTAATTTCTGAGGCTTAAATTCATTGATGTTATTCTTATATAATTAGATGTCGTCTCACCTCCAACATGTTACCATATTTTTCCAGCAGATGGCGATCTAAGCATTGCTTTATAAAATAACCAACTCTATCAGCCCAAAGATGTGTTTAATGTAACGTGGAACTGATAAAACAATGAGATGCTTCTGATTAAAACTCAGTTCATAAGTCCTTTGTGCAAACTGTGGATACACAGACATACTGTTGCACTACCGAGAAGTATATTAGGTTATGTTAATTACGAGTGTTTCAATGAAAAATACTGATTAGTTTGACTCTCAAGCAGCCGGTTTGTGTAAGATGATACAGAGTCTCTTCTGTCAAAAAGCACCTTCATTTCTTCTGATGTACTCGCTGTAAACACCCAAACTCACAGTGGATTCATAACACTAACAGGCTTGTCTCTATTCATGTACGACACAATATGTTCTCTGAAAAGCACCTTCGTTCATTTTGTTCATCATTTTAAGAAAAACATGTCATTCAGGAGCAAACAAAGACCTTGATAACTGCGTGAATGAAAACAAAAACAGACATTTTGCCTTTTTATTCTTTCCTCTTGAACACCTGAAGACAAAGTATGTCTTCACACGTCAGCTCCTGTGAGAGGAAAATGGATCAGTTAATATCATTTCACTGAGAGAGTCCACTAGGAAAAAGATAGTATAACAATGTTAAAACTGTATTTACGACACTTAACAACAGCATCAGCTCATGTTCTGTTTCAGATCTTTCACAAAAATCTAATTTTCCTGACAGATACTACAGCCAACCCACCAGGTAGAGTTTGTCTCCTTCGATCCAGTGTTTCCAGCCACGGTTGGCCTTCTCTCCTTTCTGAGTGCACACCAGCTTGTCCCCCTGCCAGGTCACCAGACTCTACAAGCCAACACGTAGCGCACTTATGAAACGATGAGCCTCATTTATAATGCCGTGCTGTATTTTTGACTTTGCGTTAAGGAATCCCTCTGCAAACACACCTGTCACTAACACTGCCTCCTCACCTTTTACAGGACCACTTTTAACGCTTTTCCATCCTGATGGTTTGTGCCACAATGGTGAGTCACACCATGTCTAATTAGCACTGAATGAAACCAGCTTTTTGTGTAGACTTCTTATATTAGCTCTTTTGGCATAAAAATGAACTAAACATCAGTCAGTGTGACTCTGGGGAGTCTCAGAAGTGAAAATAGTCATATTTCACATTTTTCCTCTGTTTTCATGTGAAATCGTCAGTTTTAAATTACCCCAGTGTGTACGTATTGTATATATTGTAAATTACCATAGAGTATATAACACTTGTGCAATATTTTCTTGTCTTCTTGTCCTCTGACTTCTTGCACTCTGTCTTGCTGCTGCTGTAACATGTGAATTTCCCCCATTGTGGGATAAATAAAGTCTATCTTATCTTATCTTATTCAAGCCATGTGATGTAATTGAACACACACTATTAATAAATAACAACCAGCATTATGTAGTCGTGAATTCTTAAAATACAGTGCTTTATGTTTCCCATTAACTCCAGTTATTTCATGAATAAATGTAAAAAATAACATCATTTACTCTCACAACAACATTTTCTATTTTCCTTGCAGCTTCTTAATCAAAAGGGTCTAAGTAGGGTCTAAAATGCCTGCAGGTGTCTGATGCACCATTGGCAAGTCATTTTGTGATATTATGAGAGGCTGAAGATATTTAAGCCTCCTGTGCCCTGAGCCTCTTTTTCAAAAGTCCTCCATCCACTGCGTTCAATGTAACAGTGCATCACTGCTAATCTCTCTGAATGTTTTGTCACCGGCACATGGCTGTTGATTGGTTCTGTTTGCAGCTGATAGCAAAGACCAGTTTTTGCCCTGCACACACTTAGATAACACCACTCTAATTATCACATCAGCAACAAGGAAACTGGGAAATATCAAATCATCAGATAAATTATCACTCACTCTTGTCACTTCAAGGACTCCATATATGAGAGGTCAACTCACCTTGACATTTCTGTTGTCTAGTCCCTTGGTGTATTCATCAAACTCAACCCCTACAGTGAAGGAGAGCTCATAATTCCTTAAGGTGCTCAGTGTTTTGAAGTCAAACCTGTCTCCATCTTGAGCCACCACTTTAGTCTGAGAGAGGGAGATGGCAATTTTCCTTGTAGCAAAGTCGATATCTAAAGCCAGAAGAGAAAGACTAGTTACACTTTTCAGAGCATAAAGTATATTTTTAGAGGAATAGATAAGGTGATGTTTCAAGTTTCACTTCTGTCCACAATTGAAAAAAAATAATGTAATTCATTAGGCGTGAGTTTTAAATCTGAATACTTGTATCTGATGTCATTGTTGTTGTATACTCAAGAATTTGTGGTGAAATAACCGCCTTAGAAAAACCTCTCTGCACCGGCTCCGGATTAAGTCAAACACTAACAAAAGGAGAGAAAAACTCTCTTCACAGAGAGATCCAGAGAGCATGAAATTGGATGATTTTGTTTTGTGGAGCTTGTCCGACCTGTCACCTCACCCTGTAACACCGCTTTAACAAAGCACTGAGACATCTTAAAATCAAACCCACCCAAAATTAAATTATTTCTTACTCAGCACTTTCAAATAATCCTCAAATTTGTCACTGGTTTCCAGTATCCATTTCCCACTGAAGTCTGCAGGCATGGTGGCAGCTGGTGACAGTGTTGTGTGTAGACTTTAGACAGTGTAAGGAGGGGGAAGCTGCGGGGAGTCCTCCTGCTTTTATTTGAGTCAGGGGGCATAAGGGCAGAAAACTATTGATAAGTGAGTTTACAGCTTGAAGGGGATTGGCAGGGGCAGTTGTTTTGGAGGGGGAGGGGGAGGCCTTTTCTTTCAGCCTTTACACAGTCATTGGGGGAGGTTGTGAAGGGCACACATGAGGGTACCCCCCCACACCGATGGTCAGTGTACAATGTGCAGACAGCAGAAGCTATTTTGTAACATCTGCCAACAGTGTGTGCTCTCTTTCTCAGTGGCAAGATCAGATACTAAAGCAGAATACCTGAACTTTGAGCATGAAGGTTAATAAAGTTCAAGTGATCCACTAAATGGCCCAAAACCAGCATTTGTGACTAATTTCGTAAACAGAACAAATTGACATGCAAATCATCAAATGTGGCTAATTTCAGTCTGTTGAATTGAAAAATGCACAATCTGTGAATTGTATTATAAACTTTAAAGTTTTAATCCTGCAGATTTTCATCATATCAAATCCAATTTATGATACTAAAAATGCCAGGCCCGTGTTCTGCTTTAAATATATTTACACTCATTAGTTGCCTTTATACATATGCAGGTGATTTCTAATGAAACTCTGGGACTTGCATTACCAAGATTTATGGGCTACAACTTCAAGCACTGGACACAAGAAGTCACAAAAATTCTTCTGTAAGTTGCATATTGAACCATGATTGGCTTAAAATCCAGTTGTAAGGTAACAAAATCATGGCCCTGTGTAGCACGTCTTGACCTCAGACTTAAGGTGAATAAGCTGAAAGTGCAAATAATTTCCAGTGTCAAACTCTGCACATCCTAAATTCTGCACAGTGAAGGCCAAACATGGCAGCAAAGTAACAATAACACATGTTTGAGCAGAGGAGGACAAATGCTGAAAATCCTCCTGTATTGAGGTTTTTGCCTGTTGATTGTTGACCATTGGGTGACTGACTTTCAGCCAGACATCT